>NC_073694.1:31759452-32075110 GCF_029784165.1 Wyeomyia smithii
CAGATCTGTATCGCGTTGTTGGTAGAACTTATTAAAAGTACAAATCAAACTAACTCGATAAAAATTCATCGGTTTGCTAGTACATATATTCAAACAACGGATTCAGATTCAGCATACGTTCTCGTTCCCCATTGCTCACCATAGCAAATCCTGAATTTGTCTCACCCCATCTCACTACAACAAATAACGGTTTTGATCGCGCAATAGGCTTCTGAACTTTCAAATTTGTACTTCGCGTAATATGCATCAGTTATCATAAAGTTACCAGAGCTGTACCTTATTAAAGCAACTCCTATCCTGTAATGCTCGTAGAAATGCAGTGGTATCCGCGGTCTCTAAACAAAACGAGTATCACCATCCCTTTCCTTCCCAAGTAGTACCGCCTTTTGGTCGTGGCCGGCGTCGTTATTGGTCAGTGGTAAAAGTTTTCAAGTACTGGCTGTGTTAGTGTAGACCAGACTAGACTAGACTAACACTAAATTGAACTAAACTGTAATTTAATTTACACTAAATCTACCGTAGAAAGATAACAATAACAACGTCGTTAACTAAAAAACATCTTCCTTTTTTCCTCCGCAAATCGCTCCAGCGCTAATTCAGTAAATTTTCTACGATTGTTGTTAACCATCTGCCGATGAACACTCAGCCAGCAGAGAGCACTCAACCATTGTTGACCTCAGCCAGGTTTTCACCCAACGTAATGTGCAGAACGAGAGCTCAATCGTGCTTGTTTTACATGGTGAAGCAAGTTCAATTTTAATTGCTTTCTCAGTCGCAGGTAAGAACGAACGGGCTTCAGCGCGCAAGTCTTAAGATCCCGTTCTTCCTAATTCTTACCGTCTGCTCTCATGCATGACTCATGCTGCAATTTCGATACCAGACTTCCACCTCTCCATCAAAACTTTTCACGTCATAAAAAAATACGAAAGCTCCGGTTTTGCACTTTAACTCGTCTAACGACAAGCGTATTACGTTGGCAGGATGCAGCGAGGACAACGCGAAGGCAAATGCACTATCTTCCATGAACCGTATTTCCTGTGAGGTTATTAGAGAATTAAGGTAAGTAATTGTCAATGCTCGATTCCAATACTAAGCTAGTTGATGCAGGTGGGTTTGCCCGGTACTTTTGCCGCTGCAATGTCCTTAGTGGATCAACTGAAAAACCTGTGCAATTCCACGCAACATAGGGCAGGCATTTCAATCAATTATTTTTGATCTGGCTGATATTTTACACAGATGTTTCGATGGGCTAAAAATGTCGTTTCGAGCTAACGTATGCGTTAAAAAAATGGATTTTTTTCGGATGGTGGTAAAAAAATAACTAAGAGAGATAATTAGGTTTGATTAATTTCCTATGTGATTATGCTAGCTAACGTGCAGAAAAAAATCTACGATCTTGCGTGCGGAATTTCGGCAGTTAACCGGAACGTTCGCCATGGCGGATAAAAACATGCGTTTAGGGATGTTTTTAAATTCTTTTTTCATTTTATTTATCAATTCCTCCTCAAATTTCGCGACAAAATTGTTGGAGTAGATCTTACGCTTCAGGCTTGCCAGAAATCTTCGACATTTAGCCACATCGAAATTTAGCCGTTCCATCTCCTCAAATAATCGCCTCGAATAGTGAGCCGTCTCCAGATCCGGCCAAAAAACCGTGTCTTCGGCCTTATGGTATTTTTTGGTGAACGACGCTACTTCTGGCAGGTACTTCGTACCATAAATTCCCCCGTTCTCGGCCAGTCCGGAGCAAAAGAAGAGCAGCTTTGACATCCCCTTCACGCTGATTGTCAGCCACAGCAGCACCGTCTTGGGGAACTTGGTGTGTAAAAGAAATTTCACCTTAGTGCTTACTTCTTTCGTGTGGGAAGTAAAATACAAAGTGCCATACCAGTCGTTGCCATCCAGAGTGAGACAGGTCTCGTCGTCCATCACCACCGCCACGTCGTGAATTGCCGGGAAAATCTGTTTGACCATCTTATTCAGGCGCTGCCGTTGCGTCATTGCTTGCAGCTCCGAGACTAGTGAACGGGACTGCTTCCTAACATGTATGGCCAAGCGCTCGCAGCGATGTAGCCACTTTTCCCTCGGTCTTCCTCTTCAGCATTCTTTGGAGCTTCTTGTCGCTCAGGGTCGTCGGCCGTCCGGAACTGGGCTTTCTTTCAATGCTCTGATTGTTGTCCAATAGTGCCAAGATGTTGTAGATGCCGGAACGGGCGTATCCGGTGTCCACGAACTGCCGCACGATGTCTGTTTTCGACGCGACGTGGGTACCGTTATTTAAACGGGCAAATCAAATTTTTTCTGAAGACTCATCGGTCAATATGATTGATGCTGCATGCGTAGTTTCGTCAGTGTGTGCAAAGGTAAACGAATGAAAAATTGGCAGTTTTTGTCCATTTTTTCAGCGCAAACGTTATTAGAGTTATTGAAAAAAAATTCTGCACCAATGCCAGCGATTGGGGGGGGGGGGCAACGGCGAAATTTGACTTATCTGATTAGTCGTTAATATGATTGCTTCCCAAGCACGGTCGACAGAATCATAAACCTTGCCATTTTAAATTTGCTATTTGTCTGTATAACAGTAAGGATGGGAATTATCGACTGAAATGGCTATCGATAGTTATCGATGATTTCCTACTACTATCGATAGGTTTTTCATCCCTATATAAGAGCCTGTTTCAGTCGAAGCCGCTCATAATAGTTCTAGACAGTGACAACAGCAGTTATCCCTTAGCAGCAGCAGTAGCAGTGCAGTGGATACCAGGCGGATAGCGGCCACAGCTGTGGCATAGCAATGGATAGTGCACTAGTTGCAGCGGATCTCAGCATCGATCGCAGCTGGGCCAGCTGATGCAGGGACAGCGGATACCAATAGCAGCGTAAAGCGGCCAAAACATTGGCATGGGTACGGATAGCGTAGCAGTTGCAGCGGGCTTAGCATCGATAGCAGCTGATGCAGTGAGGCACTTTAGTGAAATTCAGTCTCTGTGCGATAGCGGGCACTAGTTAATGCATTCAATGAAAAGTTGACTCATTTTGACAACACATGAGCCTTCTAGTTTTGAGTGTTTAATCAGCTTTTCACTGTTTATTTTATGACAAGGAATACTTTATTCGCACTGTCAGTGATAACGCCAAGATGTGATCGGTATCTTATCCGATATTGAATTGAACAACAAATTAAAAAATGACTGACACGCAAGCAGCCGGGTTTTCTTTCTTGTAAAAGTATTCTACTTCATCCTTGCGGTCGTGGCTTTGCACACAACCCTCCTGTGATTTTTATAGACTTAAATGTGTTTTCTCGTAAACACAACATTGAAGCGACGAACCCGGTGAACAATTACTAAGCGACACTCTGATGTAGGTTGACAAGTTTTTATAGAGGCTGGATGCACCAAATTGCACAGGAATATTTGAAAAGCTATGAATGGAAAATCAAAGTTCTTAGAAAGGTGTCAAAAATATACGTCAAAAAAAAAACAATACTTAAGTTAAATAAACGCTAACAAGTTTAAAAAAAGCTTTTAAAAAACTACAAAGTTGTCAATAAACGTGAGGAAATTTTCGATAGGTCGTTCAATGGTTGTCGAAAAGTCTTCGAAAATCAAGTAAATCTCAAAAAGCGTCCCAAAATAATAATCAATAAGTTTCTACTAGTCGAAAGTCTCCTCTAAAAGTCACGAAAAAATTACCATGAGGCGTAACAATGTCATCGAAAATTGCTAAAAAGTCGTCAAAGTTATTATAATTTTTATAAGAAAATCGTCAAAAAGGAAAAAGGCACCTCAACATAGAGAGAAAATCGAAATCGTCGAAATGTTGTATTGAAATCGTGCAAAAATCTTTGAAGGGTCACCAAAAAGACGTTTCTTAGGAGTCGTCGAAAAATCGCCCAGATAACTAGCAACGATACACGACCCTTCACACCGACGGCTCAAAGAACGTCACGACAGTTGGTGCAGGTCTATACGGTTGGCCTCCCCCAACAGTGCAGTGTTTTCTCGGCATTAGCGTAATCACAATGGCACTCACGCAGCACACCTGTACAAACAAAATATTAATTTTTTATCGGATTCTGCAAGCTGTTTATTGGTACTTGAAGCGGGTAAATCAAAACATCCATGGATTTAGAAAATAGAAAAAATGCAAAACGAAATAGACCCATAGAGTTTTACTGGATACCAGGCCACGCCGGAGAGCACGGCAACGTCTCAGCAGATCGACTAGCCGGTGAAGCTAGAAGCAAAGAACCAATTGCTATACCAATCCCGGCAGAAGATGCAACGAGTGAAAACAACCGCGTAATTCGACAAAGTTATTAAATGCTTAAAAGAATGTGAATTGTACAATTTACTATAAATTCACCAAAAGTTTTTTTGATACAGAAAGTGTCTAAAATTAGTAATAAAATAAAAAAAAGTGTAAAAATAAACTGGAGAAGCAGAGCGGGGGCCTAGTGTGGTTGGTAACGTCTCCGTCAACCACGCTCGACGCCTGGGTTCGAATCCCACCGCCGACATAGGTGTCGATGGTTGTGAGGTGGCGTGATCCACTCACAACCAACCCAACTGGTCTAGATTCAATCCTAGCCGACACCGGGAGATTTTCTGAGGCGAAAAATCTCTGGGATCACGCCTTCCATCGCATGAGGAAGTAAAGCCGTTGGCGCCGGTCCGTTAATAAACGGGTCGTGAGTTAGGATCCTGGGTGTGGAGTCGCCTCCCTGGGCGTCGGTGATTGGCCACAACAGTGGCGGAACTAGACCGACGGAAAATAAACGAGAATAAAAAAAAAAAAAACTGGAGAAGTGTTGCTGAGAGTTCGTGTCGAAATATCATCAAACATTATTTTAAAGAATCTTTCAAAATTAATCGAAAATCTTCGAAAATTGTCACGAAATAATGTAAGTATTAGAAAACTTCTCAAAACGTTCTTCAAACGACGTCAAAAAGTTTTCGAAACAGGAAAAACACAGTAAATGTTATAGAAGTTTTGAAAAAACGTGAAAAACTTGAAAGTTATTGAAACACTTTCGAAGAATCCTCATTGTCCAAGTAATGAAAAAAAGGTCGTTAGAACAGTGATCAACAGTTATTATTTTCGATAAATGATTCAAAAATCACCAATAACCTAGTGAGCCTATACATAGAGAGTGAAAAAGGGCGCCCATCGTTATGACAACTGTCAACATTAAAACGGGTGAGCTGTATGATTTTTTATTGCCGTTATTCGTTTTAGTTCCCGTAACGGTGAGCGCTAGGGTGGCAGAGAAAATGGCCATGTCACCGACCATGTACGTTTCGTTTATTGGCCTAAAGAAATGATCTGTGTAGAATTTAAGCTCAATCGGACATGATTTAGGGGTGCCTCAAAGTGGTCAAAGTTTTGGTGTTTCACCCTCGAAAATGGTCATCCCCAATAGAAAATCTAGTTCAAGATGCCTAATAAACATTGAAATGATTCATCAAACCACATGTAAATCATTTTAATATATATTAGGCATCCTAAACATAATTTTCTATTAGGAATGATAATTTTCGGGGGTCAAAACACTGAAATTTTAAGCGCTTTGGGGCACCCCTTAATCATCTATGAATTAAGGCTGAAATTTTGCACAGGTTATTATTTTGGGTAAATAAACAAAATGTCGGTTTTTAAATTCGATGATGACATTTTTTGCTTGTATTTTATCCATGTTTGGACTCCCTACAAAAAAACTGCAAAAATCGTGAAAACATAAATCCTTCAAACGCTTTTGACAATTCATAAATTGACTTAGGATGCAGAAAAATCATCAAAAAGTTAGTATAAATTGTTAAAAATCATTAAATCAGTAGTATAGTAGTTGAAAATAAGAAATAATAACAATCGCCAAAAAATTGTTTAAAATTTATTACATTTTTCAAAAGTGTTGTCAAATAGTGCACAACCTGTTTTTTTTAAGTGCGTCCAAAAATTATCAAAAAGCTTACAAATCGGTAAAATCTAATTAAAAATCCGTTTCGAAAAGCATAAAAACATGTGAAAACTAGACTTAAAGACATCCAAACATCGGGAAAAAATTGAAAATTCAACTCGATTCGTAAAAAAAATCTTAAAAGATGTTAAAACGTGTTTAAAGTAAAAGATAAATTAAAGGCATCATGAAATTTTTGAATTATGGTAAGAGTTATCAAATAGTTGTAAAGTTATTAAAAAGTCAACAAAAATTGGGCGAAAGGTCAAACGCTTGAGAAAAAAAAATTAAATCAAAAAATTTAAAAAAAAATTGTCAAAAAGTGCCTGAAAGTTAAAAAATTTAAAGTTGTAAAGAATTTGAGAACAAAAAATACGAAGAATAAAAACAACTGTCGAACAATAACAGCCGGACAAAAATCTTCAAAAACTTTTGAGGAGTTAAAAAAAATCTGTCCGATGGAAGAAAATCGAAATCTTAATCTCATCGTCTAAAAATAATCAACAAATGACAAAAATAGTCCGGAAAAATGGGAATCCCCCAAAAACTCAATAACATTGTTGAAACATCTTAGAAATTAAAAAAATTAAAAATTATTTGGGAGAAATCGTCAAAAAATTGTAAAAACAACCGGAAATGTCCCGAAAAAAATACTAATAACAAAAGCTGCCTAAAATATAATGAAAACATCCCGAAAATTCATCGAAAAGTCGTACAAATCAAAAGACTGTTCAAAGTAATTATTAATTCATTAAAAGTCGTCAAACACCAACGTTATTATCAAAATAACGTTACAAAAAGCATAGTTTTAAAAATTTGAGTGTCGTAGAAGCTCATCGATTTTTTTATACCTTCGGATTCGTGCTAAATATTTTTGGTTATTTTCTTCAACGTGTTTAGTCCCTTGAAATTAATTTGTTTGTAGTTTCTCAGTCTGACAGGTGACTTTGTTTCGTCAAAAAAGTCGTCGCAACGCCGTTAAAGTTTAACACAATAAATTTAAAATTCGCCAGAAAGCACTTGAAACCAACAAATAAAAACAAATTTTCTAATACGTATAAAAAGTCAGTAAATGTTCACAAATTACTTAATAAGTTGTCTTAAGCATAAGTTTATTCTCAGGCTCCCCACCAGTTACGCTTCCTTTAAGCTGAAATCTACAATACCTTTGCGAAACGTCCTCTTAACAAAAAATAAGTCCCTCTTATCAATAAAACTGGCCAGAAGGACGCACGACGAAACTTCTCCAGGAAATTACAATTGGCGATATTTGGCAAGAGGAGCGAGTATCGGTATAGTAGAACAGTAAGCGTGTAAGGAAGAGTATCACATTACACACACTACTAACTAATTAGAAAAATTACTCAATAAATTGTTTTGAAAACTTTATAAAATTATTTAAAATAATATCTATATTTATTGTACAGTTGTGACTTTTTACCAAATTATTTAAACATTGTCAAGAAAGTGGAAAAAAGCTGATAATTCAAAAAGGTGTCAATAAGTTGCCAAGAGCCTGTAAATGTTGTTATAGATGCGTCAAAAGGGATATCAAAGTTTGCTAACGAATAAAAGTCATTCCAAAGGTTTAAAAAATCAAAAAACCATCAAAAGTTTTTACAAGTTTATCAATAACACTGTGCTACAGCGATTTAGAACTTCTGAAGTGACCTAGTCTAGGTTGTAGGTCTTGTTGTGTGTAACATTCGCTCATACTAGAAACTTTCCAAACACCCCCAAAATCTGAAGCTATGGTCAAAATACGATTTTTCGGACTTCAGCGTATATCATATTTTTTAACTCAGTCAAAGTCGCTCAAAATATGAAAAATAATCGCAACATTCGCCAAAAAACCATCCAAACTGTATAAAGGAAAGGTAAGAAAAATTTTGTACAAAATTGCGAAAGCATTTGAAATTCATCCAAAAGCCGCAAAAGTTATTGGAATTTGTGAAAAATATCGTCAAAGAAAAGCTGGAAAAGTCACCTAGAAGTTATCATAAAATCGTCGAAAATCAATCTCCGAAATGTTGTTATAAAGCGTTTAAGAAGTAGTCGCAAAAAATCGTACAACAAACCTGAGGGAAACTTTTTTTAAAACTTGCCGAAAAAGCACTTAATCTCTATGAAAAAAAAAAACACCAAAATCCATTATCGTAAAATTGCCAAATTTAGAAATAATCCCAATTAACGTTACAAAATCAATAAAATATAGTGAAAGGTGAAAATAAACATCAACAAGTTGTTTTACGTCGTCCGACAGTTAATAATATATTGTCAGCTCGAAAAAGTTGCTTATTCAGCTTTTTAATATCAGTGCGTTCTTATGAAGCCTTGCGCATGAAGTCTCAGGGCACCATAAAACTCAAATAATTTAGTTTGTTTTCTCATGGAGACATTTGCAGTAGAAATGTCACACAAAATACTTTTAGAAAAATACCAATAATAAATTATTGAGAAATCCTTCAAATTAAAGAAATAAATTATGAAGATTAAAATCTTTGTATTCCAAACACTACTTTTCCGGAAAATGACAAGTATGTCAAGGTTATCACTAGAAACCTGCAAATCGCTGAAGTTCTCATTCAGTACGCTAATTCTCAAAAAAAAATTTGATCACCTAATATTGGCAGATACGGCGTCTCCATTATTATTTTTTCAAAGGGTACGCAGAGTTATTTTCATTTTGGTGCACCAGGTTTCCTAAATTCACACCACGAAAAATAGTGTCAATTTTAATACATATTATGACTAAGTATTTTAAATTTATTCAACCAATTCAATTACCTAGTTTTTAATTATTTTAACAGTATAATGAATGTAAACAATTCTTTAATAACATGCTTTGCAATTTGTAATTACAAGCATTAAAAACAATTGTTTATACTTCACTGAATAACACAAAACTTTTAAAGTATTTTGGAACCTCTCAAGTATTAGAAATTAATCAGGAGATTTTCCAATCAAACTCACCAGCAGTAGATAAAAGATTCTCAACCCGAACCTTGATTAGCTGCTCCGAGAGTCACGATGTAAAAACTATCGAGCCTAGTATCAGCAGACCAAACCACAAGCACGCACGTCTGTTAAGAACCAAATAACCGCACAGCACTTGGCCAGAAACAGGATCACACCTTAATTCAATTTCGCTCTCGTTCCAACGTTTTACTAAATGAAAAACAACCACTTTTTTCCTACCACACCTTCGCACTATCACGAGGCCACTTTCGAATTAGTATTCACCCTGAGTACCACTTCGGAAAGGATGATATCTTTTGGGCGGAAACCCGGCAGCTTGCCGGTGTGACAATCCGTAGACCACTTTCCGTTCTGGCCAATGATGAACTCTGTTGTTGATTGCACTTTCAGAACTCCAGCTGCACCGTTTCAATCTGAGTGGCTTCAACTTGTTTTTTCTTGTTTTTGCCACACAACTCTCGGTGCGGTTTGGATGTTTATTCCTTACGCTGTTGCTGCTGTTGAAACTAGAATTTGCATACGTTGTGCCACAAGCTATCACAATTCACAATCTAAATTCCACACAGACACCAATCCGAAACGTGTCACTATTCCCAGCAAATGCCCCCCTGAGGAGTTGGACATGCACGTGGATCAAGTATTCCGGCGATAAGGTTCCCCGATCCTATCTGCAAATGCACCACCAACACTGGACACTGATTTGCATCTAGCGTGTGAAGCTGTTGTTCAGAAGCTATCACAGCAGATTGTCACGAAATCAACTCTTGCTTCTGAACTTGTGTGCTTTGAATTCCCAAAGTTATCTCCGTCTCCTTCCGGTGACGTTAACCCGTTCTTTGATTCGCGACAGCACCGGTCAAAGGCTAAACGCAAACTAAACATTGTATTCCAGCTGGGCGCCAAACGTTCACGATCCGCAGATTGTTCCTGGCTGTTCCGCGCGGAAATCCACTGCCAGCATTTAACGGTCCTGCCGGCTGCTGGCGGTTCCGATACGCATGCGCTTCCGCGATACTCTGGTCGGCCTACTCCGAGCAAAAGAGACCGCCAACCGACAGGGTTTGTGGAGGAGAAATCTACTGGTTTTTCCACAGCACATTGTGAATAGTTTTGGCGCGAAATACGTACGTTGAGTCATTCATTGATATCCTTCTGCTGGGGAACCCTTTTTTATTCATTCATCCGAAGTTACAGCCCCAGGGCGGAAAAGCGACAACGCGTTTATCACGGCCAACACCGCCACCAATTATGCTAATAACACGACGGCGCTCTTTTGGTGGGGCTGTGATAAATACATAAAGTAATCAACGTCCGCATGATAACTCCAATATTTGTCTTTATGGCGGGCAATTAGCCTGGGCTTCTGTCCTACAAGTGCGACAGGTAACGGCTGGTCGTCCGGCTGTTATCTGCCATCGTTGGCAGGGGGTCGTAAATCTTTCCCGGCTGATCGATATTCTTCTGGGACCATGAAAGCTGAGGGAATCACCATCATCGTCGCACGCATCCGTTCCGGGTGTTCAGGGTGAAACGTCTTTATTTGGTTGGTTGTTTTTATTTTCTTTCGGAAAAAAAAGACGCAAATGAGAAAATGAACAAAAACAAAACCAGCTATCGATGGACACAGACTGTGGAGGAAGCTGGCGTCAATGGAAGCGCCTGGTTGTGTTTTCGCCCAAGGTGAAAGCTTTTAGATTTGGCAGTTTTTGTGCTCGGGTGGGAGGAAATCATATAGTCAGTCGGTTTTGATTACGTTCGAGAGACTGAGCAAAGCGAGAGACGCACTAAAGTTGGTTGTTTTTTATTACTTTTCTACAGGTAAAAGGAGTAAAGCTAGGTGACAAGCTGAAGATAGAACTCATAAAGCAACTGAATTGCATGCAAAATAAGAGAAAAAGTTCCAACATGAGATGGCAAAAACAATACTAGCACTCACAAAAACTACAATTTCGAATCGTAATCAAGTAACTTCAAAGGACGCATCGTGGTGATGAAAACAGATGCAATAGCTGAGGCTCTAATGAAGAAAAGTCAACCCAAAAGATAACACTTGAATTACGATGAAAATTCCGATGTTCGTTGCTTTATGTTCATTTACCATCAGAGATTTTGCTCAAAGTTGGGAGAATTATTCAGAAATATTTCAGAAAGAGACAATTGCGGGGCTAAAGCTACGATCCTGCTGACACTAACAGTCTCTCCCGAGCCTGTGAGGAATGCAACCCGGCCCAACAAGGTCTTACACCACCAGACACAAAAGGCACACTTGGGGCTTTTCGGAACCGCTGAAAAGCACGGATAGTGTTCCGTGAAACGTGCAGAAAATGTCCTAGTCACTTTCTATAATTTTTTACCAATTCTTTAACTATCGCAGGGGCGGACGAAGGGTGGTTAGAGCTGTAGACGAAAATTGATTTGGTGCCCCCACTTCATCATCATCCATTTTATATTAAGAGCATTTTTAAAGAAGTAGGCACTGCCAATTATTCCTTAAGAGGCTGATAAGCGTGTTTTCCAATAAAATATTCTTTTTTAATTACATTTGTCTGATTTCATCTTTGTCTATCCGAGTCAAAGTCCGAAGCTATCCTACAATTTTTTGGTTACTCGATAATTTCGAGAAATAGCAAATTTATAATATATTTCAGACTTTGAAATATTAATCAATAGTTCAACTAAACTGTTTAACTAAACGATTCGATATTCGTTTTTTTCTCTTTTTGGTTTAGATTTTCGGTATTTTGTAGCGTCAGTTTCTGATTTTGCCTCCAGAGTATTTTTTATAGAGGCTGAATTTAATTCGGAATAATTTTCGCTGCTTCTGCCGAAGCTCAGCGCGACGATTCTTTGAAATTATTTTCTATCATTTCAAGCCTTTGGAAATAAAAAAAAATTAATATTCCATTGAGTTGAAATTGAGTTTAAAGTATGATTATAGATTTCTTTTTCTGATTTCTCGGCAAACTGAAATTCAGTGATTTTAAGCTAAATTTGTTTCCATTTCATTTTCTTCTAATTTCCCTGTTATCCGCTATGAGAAGAGTCGTTTTTAGCTGAATAAAGGAAACATCCTAAATATTTTTCGTAGTTTTTACAATAATCCACGCGGATTTTTCGACCTCGAATAGAGATAATTAATCGTTTTTGACAATTTTTTTTCAAACGCATATTTTTATAATTTCAAAACTAATAGAAAATCGCTTTTGACTCGGTTTCGGAATCTATTTTATATACATACTTGGAAGAATATACCGTGCTGGATCGAAATCCGTACAGCTAAGCACATGATAATCTTCGACGGTCAATATAAAAACAAGAAATCACATAGGGGAACAACGGGCAACACGGACAGGGCGGGTAAGATGGTCCGTTGCTCATTTCTTTATAAACCATTGAAATTAACACAAATCATTTATGCCAGTTACATACCAACAGCATTCTGTGAGTTTCGAGATATTATGTAGATTGAAACAATAGTTAGTTATTTGAGAAATAATAAAAATAAGCTCACCCTCAACAGCAAAGCAATGTGATGTAGTTTTTGCCGTCCCGAATTTAAACTACTGCTGCGGTAAAACTTCAGAAAAATATAATTTTCAATTACATTGGAATATTTAAGCATTTTTGAAACATGTGGGTGAAGATAGTTTAGTGAAAATATGATTTTTGACGTGGGACTACGTCTTTGTTTACTATACTGGGATGCATTCTGTAAAATTGGAAATGAAACTGGCAAATGTTGCGTCAGATTTCAAACGTTAATAACAGCATAACCACATGATGGATAACAATAACCAATATGTTGTTGGATAGATTAAATGTGTAACAATTTTTTAAAACGCTAGTTATCATTATTACTTCACTGCTCAACGGTGAAAATTGATAAAAAGTTACAGGGAAACTTTCGCGAACAATGAACCAATTACATGCGCGCATCCCTAGCACAGACGACGTGAATGGACACCATCCGTTCCCCGTGATATTCTCTGTATCAATATCGATATAAAAATTGACAGAGTCCCGTCCCAATAGGTCAATTTATTTTTGCTTCGATGAGCTTAGACTAAAATGATGTCTCGAAGGTAAAAGTTTTCCGAAAAGTTTGAAACAATCTCCATTCTTGAACAATTTCTAAACCTGCTATCAAAACCTCATAAAAATTGATGTCTTGAAAGAAGACATGCCGGTGAAAGCGACAGTACCAGTGGAGTAAAGAACCGCAGGTCTCTCGTCGTCTATGATTGCAGCAATACTCTTCTATTCGTACATTTCAGCGGTACACTTCTATTTGTACTGCAGCGGTACTATTCATAATGCACTGGTACACTTTTGTGCGTACATTTCTATTCGTGTGCAATTGAGGAAAAACTGCAATGCTGCTGTTGATGGTGATTGAAAGTTTATCTCATAATTATGATAACCATAAATTATTCAACAAGAATTGTAAATATTTGCAACGGATATTTATTCAATTTTATCTTCGAAATTCACTAAATGATCGTGACCGGATAGTATCGAAAGAGTAAATTCTACATATACACATTTATAGAAGAGTAAGAGTCTGCGAATGATTGTGAATTTTTGGTTTATTTACTAAGATTCATTAGAATCTCTTTTTACATTTCAAAATTGTTAGATGATATATTATTATTCAAAGCTTTACCATAATAAACGTATGTATATTAGCAGTCTTCGTAATACAGCGAATGTAGTTGTAGGTAAATGAAAAAAATTGTCAAGCAAAAAAAAATGGAATTGTTGATTGTTATGGTTTTTTGCTGGAACTTTTTAATAATTTTGTTAGACATATCTTCTTATATTTGCCAATTAATTAACCTTCGTAAGGGCTTCTATATTATTTCGAAAGTAAGAACCATATAATAGATTTGATTTAATCAGAGTTAAATAAGACAAAACTTTTATTAAAATAACGTAAGTATTATTGGATTTGGTTTTCGAGGACAAAAAGTTAATTCTGACTTTGACGCATCACGAGAAATTCTTGGTGCTTTTTCAACAAGAATGATATGCTTCTGCCTTGTCAAATACATGTTTTTTGCACAAAAGAATACTACAGGCTAATACTAATATCGCCAAATATATACGATATTCTTTCGAGTGTTGTTGAATATATTTCAAAAAATTGATTTCCAGGGGAGGCTGAAAATAAAAATACGTACAGTCGCTGAGCATACACCTTGATTCTGTCTGCAGGCTCTGTATATTTTGTAACAAAAAATCCCCTAATTACAATTATTGTTTAGTCCCACGTCACCATTTCATACAACCCTAGGGCTGTATACCGTGTAGTATTTTGGAAATCACATCGATCCAAAAAATTGTTTGCCTCTTGGGCAAGACGGTCAGTCGTTGTGTTCGCAAAATGGGCAGTCTGAGAAAACGACGGTAGCACCATTTAATATTGTTTCTTTCAGCATTCTTAGCACGTGAGATGAGACTTAAAGTCATTACCTCTCATTTGAAATAAAAATCATCATTAGAAACGTTGTTAAAACCTGTAAATATGCTACATGTAAATGATGTGAATGATTCCATCGGCGCAGCGGACGGTAAGTTTTAAACACGTGCTTTTTTTGCGCAGCGCGTCGTCCCGTATAGAAAAGAAATTTGCTATAGTCTTTCATAGGGCCGTCTTACCAGCACAGTCGGTCCGTTTCATATGCACGTTGTGAAATAGTGGTGTTTCGAGACTGTTTTTATTTTAGTGAAAACCATGGGCGCAACTATGGAAAATTTCTAGGGGGGGCTAGTTTTCATGTATGTCACTTAAAAAAGAGAAAAAAGAGTTTGAATATGCTTATTTAATAACGCTTAAAATAGTATCGTAAAACAGAAAAAAATCACTTCGGGTTAGAATCTCCGAAGATGTACTGAATATCTTGAACACATCGTCAACGCCAAGCTCTTTCAGCAACAATGATTCGATATTGAGGAGAGCTAGATTTGGTAAACGGCTGGGCAGTGCTTTTTAACAGTTCACCCGTACTAGTTAGAAGAAAATAGACCCCAGTGTGGTTCAAGGCATATTGCCCTATTCCTACCTCCACGTGGTACCAACCTGGATACGAGCAACCAAGGGAAAACCGGTAAACCGGTGGGGTAGTTGTTCTCCTAGAGACCCAAGCAACAATTGAAACATAATAAAAAATAAATTGTGATCATTTGTTGCGCTAATGAAATTCCGAGGTTTTAAGAAACATTTTTTGTTACTACGATGCAATTGTAAAGAAACAAGCAACAACTGAAGTTGCATCGCTGCTTCAAAAATCTTCACACCAACAACGTAATTCGCGAGGATAGATTTGTTGTTGAAACGTATAAACGGCATTTGAAAACCTAACCATCACTGAATAGATCTAGTGGGTGGAGCATATAGGTTGCCAACGTGATGCTTGCGAGATACAAAAAACAAACACACAAAAATACTTCTAAAAGTTGCTGTCATGTTCAGAAGCCATGTAACAGCAACTTTTGCTCGATCGTTCGCCTTATATTTGTTTTTGAGATGAGCTTATTTACTGCGTTGTAACTTTTGGGTGCTTGGACTAGAAGTCGTCCAAAAAGTGTGGGTCTCTAAACGAAATATGATAAATTGCTTTGAATTTCATTATCACGCTAAGGTACTGATGAATTGAAGAAGCAAAATTAAAAACTGTTTAAGACCATTGCATTGGCATGGTAAGGGAAGCAATTTTCAAAACTGAGCCATGAACTTGCAATGCAGCATTTACCATGTTGTTATCGAATTCCATGCATAAGTTCATACACATTGCGGTTTCATTCTTGAAACTTGTGTTGAAACAACGAAAATGTTGCAATTGGCTCCATCTCCTGCGCTTTTTTTGTCATTGTATATGAAACTGAGATGTAACTGCAACTTAATTTCGCATAAGAATTTGTTGCTGTGATGCACAAAGTTCATTATCGAAACAAATTTTGCTACTTGGGGAGCAGCTTGTCTGCGCGTCTACCCCACAGGCTAGGGGCGGCTCAAACAGCGACTGATCCGGACCGGATGGTTGAACTATGAAATGCGGTGTCTCGCCAGCTACATCCATGGCGGCAGCTCCGTCGCGAGACTAGGTATCGCAGCCCTAGTGAGGCAGCATACTAAAATAAACATACTACGGAGAATCAAGAATTCAAAACGAACCGGAACAATCGGCAATGACCCAGCCGACGAAATAAGGACGACGATTAGAAGCTCAGTACATGTAACAGTAGATCGCTTAACGACCCGGATGTCGACCGAATTCTGCTGGATCAGCAAGAACCCCGCCACTTCGACATCGTCGCGCTCCAGGAGCTTTGCCTGAAAGGAGAGAAGGAACGGTGGATTTGACGCCGCAAGGCACAGTACCACCAAAGCGGCAGGCAATCAGCAACAGGTTGTGTTTGTTGAGAATTAAGAGCCGGTTCCACAACCACACTATTCCCGATGTGCACTGCCCTCACGAAGGAAGACCTGATGCAGGGAAAGAAGCGTTCTACGCACAGCTGGAGAAACTCTACGATAGCTGCTCGCGTAGAGATATCAAGATCGTCGTTGGGGACATGAACGGAAGGATAGCCTTATATAAGCCGGTTATCGGCCCGCACAGCCAAAATCACTTCTTTCCTCGACCAACGTACAGCAAAACAAATTGACCACGTTCTCAACGACGGCCCGTTCTTCTCAGACATTACAAACGTACGCACCAATCACGGTGATGATCGGACATGACCACTTCGATACAAAAAACTACAAAACCCTGATAACCGGTAGTCATCTATGGAAGTCCTTTTGATATTTTCGAACAGAAGGTGCCTATCGGCGAACAGAAGGTGACTATCTACGGAGGAGCACAAGCGGACGACGGATAATGGCTACAGCGCATGAACCATGAGTTACAATTGCTGCTTGGAGAGAACCCCATTGCACACCTGGCGAAAGACAATAGGTTGCGGTGGGCCGGTCACATCTTAAGAATGCCGGACGACAACCATGTGAAATCACTTCTTTTCAGCAACCCTACCGGCACAAGAAATTAAGGGGCGCAGCGTGCATGATGGCTCGACCAGATCGAAAGAGACTTGCGAGTGATGAGACGTCTGGGGAACTGGTGAAACACAGCCCAAAACCGAGTAAACTGGCGACTTCTTGATACAGCACGAGTTACTACAGCTCTCGTCTGACTGGTAAAGTGAGTAAGAGAGCAAGGGTTGAGAATCGATCCTGGGTGCAGAACTAGTTCTTAGCCAATGAATGACGACATCTCAATTTGTGTTGATTTTGATGCTCTGATAAGTAGTATGGAATGTATATATATTGAATACAATCATTCTCTGGGAAATTCAGGCTTCAGCCCCCCCTAGCCCCCCCGTAGTTGCGCCCATGGTGAAAACTAATATAAAATCACTCTAAAAAGGAAAGGTTTGCATTATTTTATGAAAAGCACTAGTCGATGTCGAATATTATGAATATCGTTGGTTGCAATGTTGTGTTTTGAGCAAAATAATGAATGATTTCCTTAGGGTGACCGTCTTGCCCGTTGTTCCCTATCGCTTTTAACTGACATGTTTACTTGTAGGTCTACTTATATTTTATCACTATTTTCAAGCAAAATGATTAAAATCACTCCGAAACTTGAAAAAAATCATGTTTAAATAGAACATGTTTTGAATCGAAATCCGCACACAGTTTTTTGCCTGAATCAAAACCCGTACACTTTTGAATCGAAATCCGCATACACGCGATCAATTGGTTTCTAAAGTTTCTATTTTTTTGTATCAGCTGAAATAGTGCAATTTTCGTAGCGTTTCGGAGTAACCGGAACGCCGGAACCTCTCGAAGCTTCCCGGTACGACTTTCCCTTGCGCACCTCAGTCACAGCTCGTTCGCAATTGTTTGCCGTATATTTATACTTGTTTTCTTCTATAATATGCTGAAAACAAGAAGAAAGTTCAACAATATATGCATGATACACAAGCTGTACGGATTTCGATTCAAGCAAATAACAAGAATCAAAATCCGTACGGCACAGTTTTTGTAGAAAAATCACAATTTACACTATTTACCAGACAATATACAGCTCAAAAATGACAAAGACTTACCTTTTCCATCAATTTTAAAAAGATTGACAGAGTAAAACACTTATATCCCGCTTGAAAATCGTTTTTATCTGAAAAACGTTTCCTTAGTAAATTCACTAACGATACAACGAAATGACAACTGAAACCGATACACGATTGATTTTTCATTTTTAATATTCTTATTTCATGGCCTACTGGCGCATAGTTTGATTTAACAGAAGGCCAACAGCTCAACGGATATGTACATGTAACTATCATATGAATTTTCATTTTTATAATGCTTAAAACTGAAGAAAAACATCAAGGTGTACGGTTTTCGATACTGTACGGGTTTCGATCCAGCACGGTACCGCATCCAGACGAGAGCATCATATTTGTCAATCCGCTTACACTGATCAACAGAGGTGCACTCCAAAAGCTCAAACCGGAATGAAATACGAATATAGAGCGTGGAACAGTACTACCGTTCCAGAAGTTTAATTGGTCAAAACACCATGCCGGAGACAGAGAGATTGCGGGTTCAAGTCCCGTCTGGACGTGGTATATTTTTTTTAAAATCTGTATCATATTTCCAGTTCGCTCATTTTTCGCTTCCCCAGCTGCACACACTGTCTGCCTTTAATGGACCTCCATAATAGTTGAAAACATTTACTGTACGAGGGGAGCTAAAAATGTTGATCGTTAATTAACTCAAAATGACTGAGCGTGCACCAAAAATCGAAAAACCCAAGAAAATACCTCAAGTTACACTCAAATTAAATCGTGAGACCAAATCAAAGAAATTCGCATCTGAAAGTATTATAAAATTTATGCAAAAACCGCAGAGCCGATTTTTTTATTATTAAAATTTTAAATTTTAAAGTTAAATAAAATATATCTCTAATAAGACTTGAAATTGTTATAAAACGGCCAAGAAAGTAAACCGTAGCAAATAGTTTCAATTATTATATCATTTTATATCATTTCGAATTATTTAAGCTCATTGATATTGAATTTTGTAGAGCACAATTAGTGGGCTTGATACCAGTGAGAATTGCCCATATCGAAAATCATCTGTACAGTATTGGTTGTACATCCCTATTCAATCAAACATAAAATTGCGTTGACTCTTGCATGCAATCTAGAGCGAACCATATTGAACGCAAGCTGGCGTGCAATGTTGCATACTATTATAGGTGAAACCGAGCTTAGGGAGTTGAGGCAGGATGTCGAACCTAAACAGTTATAAAGGACATTCTGCTGAATTGGCAGAATTGAATTGGCTGAATTGGAAGTTTACTATAAATTTGATTTGTGGAACATTCATTCCCATTTTAAGTCTAAATTAAAAACAAACACAGAGATGTCGCATGAGATTTTTTACCTAGAGTGAAGTAAGAAAAGGATGTTCAGGAATAGTTTACTATAAGTAGGAACGAAAGGTGTGGGTTTCAGCCTGTTCATCGTGATGTCGTGTCTGTCTCCACTTCTTCAGCATCAACTGAGAATATCTTCTCATAAGTAAATATAAAATAAAATCGTGGACTAACCCATTATGGGCCAGGCGTTCGTTTTATCGAACAGTACTTTGGATTTTTTTACGAATAACTGAGATGAGAAAAACATGTTCCGTTTCTGTATGTGATAACTGGGAATGTTGGGGTACAAAAAAACTGGACACCCCTCCCCTCCTATCCCGTAGAAAGGGGTGCACTTCGCCCAAATGTGTTTAAAAACAAAATTCTTCAACAACTTCTTTTAAACAGAAAAATATAATAGAAACTATTGATAATGATGTTTTCTGGTAGCTAGAGATGACATTGTTTTTGTACCATTTATCAACGTTCTGCAAGTTTTGTTTTGCACACTTGAGTGTAAAACAAATGTGTATAACGATATCAAACAAATCTTTCAAACACAATAAATTGGATTGAATAATAACCATAAAATGACAAAAGAAAGTTACACTGAAATAGGAAAGCTCGCTATAAATTGCCAGACTGGGATAAAATAGGCTTCAAATAGTCTTCTTTTGGATTTTAATCAGACAGATAAAACTTCCTCCTGAACACGTATAAAGCTTACTATAAATTGAAACGGAATGCGTTATAACCAGCTAGCTGACATCTCTATTTTATTTGCTCCGTTAGGATCCGACAGATGCTATGTTAGGCGTATGAAAAGTTGCGGTGGTATGCTATCTCGTTTACACACACGCTGAGATGTTAGTCCTCGAAACATGGCGGGATGCCAGCTAGCTGGTTATAACTAATACCTACCCATCACATTTTTTCACGCCTTGCCGAATAAGGACCTTCAACTGAAGAGAACTAATTACAAATTGAAATTATATTGTGCTATACTGCCCATAAAAGCATTAGAATCCCTTATGACTTTTGGGCAATTTTTTAATTTTGTTCAAATTTTCGTATGCCTTGAAAAAAATTTTAAAGTTTGTTCTGAAAAATACTGGAAAAACACTTGACCTTGCCTGTTTGTTTGAAAATAAAGGCATATGAGTCCCATCCTAAGTTTCAATTCAATTTTCTTTTAAAATCAACATTTTACAGAAATCCTTCTTAGCATCTGGGATAAGGGGAAACAAAGTGTTCAGGTATCAAAAACATTGCTTTGAAGTCGTTCGATGATAGCTGACTATTATAATTATAATAGCTAGACATAAAATGTACCATAATAATTCTGTTGTAAGATTCCAAACCAAGAGTAAAGTTAGATTAAAAGGACCTTCGTCTAATGTTGTCTAATGATAGTTTACTATAAATTTCACTTATTTAGCGCCAACATATCCAAATGTTTCAGCTATTGGATATTGTTAAATGAACCCAAAGGAAAGAAACCTTTTCACAGGAATCATTAAAATTCGAGCGACGCCATCTGGATTTGCCATACGTTTTTCTGATTTAGGCTTAAATGTCTCCAACTGTACTACTCCCATCAGTGATCCTTACCCTTCCAACTACCGAACCTCTAACTTCTCGCGGTACCATTCGGGTTATTCGCGTTGAAAGAGATTTCGAAGGCTGTTCGCACCTACGTGAACTCTCATATGCAATTGTCAAAATGTGCGTGATGACAAAAGCAAAAATATTTCCTTCCTTTTTTTTCGCATGCAAAAACCAAACAAATATCAGCAACACCGTCAACGCGAATTTGATGTGCGAAAAACCAGTAGAAAGATCGGGTAACCAACTGACAACTGCTGACAGGGTACCGGGCTTCCTTCCTCGGAAGGGAATTTCTTAGGATCATCAAAAACGGAAGTGTTCCAAGTAACGCAATGTTCATCCTATGTCCTGGTAGTGTCCGGGATTTTTGAGACCACGACCGCTGCCCAAAACATGTCAAGATCATCATCGGGGATTACAAACAACGATTAGGTTGGCCAGGGGGAGGAGTATAGGTGATTCGACGATTCAGTGCATACTAACTGATGAATGAAAATGGCTTCAGACTAAACGACTTTGCCACTTCCATACGTAACATCTTTTTTCAGCAAAGACTCCACCATAGATGCACCTGGAGACTACCAAACAGAACAGAAACACAAATCCTAGCTGAGGAGTGGAGAGAAGGGGTTATCTGCAAGAAGGGCGACAAACTAGACTGCGAGAACTATCGAGCGCTCACAGTCCTGAACACCGCCTACAAAGTTACCAAGCCGGCTTCATGCAAAGAAGGCCTACGACTGACCAAATCTTTACACTGCAGCAGATCCCCCAAGAGTGTCGCGAGTTTAAAGTCCCTGCACACTATCTTTTCGTCGATTGCAAAGCCGCATACGACACAATAAACCTGCAAGAGCTATGGAAAATTCTTGACGAAAATGGCTTTCCGAGGAAGCTGACAAAATTGATTGAAGCTACACGGAGAAAAAAAATTGGTAAAAACAACCAAATCTCATGTTAACTCAACAGATTCTTAGTTTTAAATAGCGACAAACAAACTTTTGGGTAACATCACAATAGCGGTTGTTTGAAATAAATAAATTATTCGTTTTATCATGAACTAGCAAGTGCAGATTGTTTTAACAAAATACAAGGTTGATCCAAACAAAAAAAAGTTTTTATTTTTGACCACCGTTAACTACAAATAAAAACCACGGTAGTTTCAACCAAAGCGTTTTTTTTTTAAGAAAACAAAATTTGGTTGGAAACAATCAATTTTGTCGTTTATAATTGACATTTTTTTGTTGATAATAACCAAAATTTTTGATTATTTTGAACAAAGTTTTGCATATTTTTATTTCTCAACATTTTCCTTATTAAAAATTTTCATCGCGCAATTTTCACCAAAATAATAACTGCAACGGCTTGTTGCAGCGATTGTTTTGGTCTGGTAATCGCATTTTTTTTTCAATACACTGATAACTCTTAATTAAAAAATATTTATTCATATCCTGATCATTACATCTTCTATATCTATACTGACATTGTAATAATTGCACATACGTAAATATTTCGTAATGTTTGATCTGTTGTGCAAAACGTTTAAGTTTACTGCATTAAATTTATGCTTCTCTATATTACATAATACTGTATTCGTTGACTGTAATAACATTTTAGTAGGTTTTTGTAGGAACAATTGTTTTACAAACTCTTACCCACGAACTTCTGTATAACTTCCGTTGATACTTTGAACGACTGTAGCAACTGTATAATCTCATTGTCAGCCCAGTGAACGAATCGCGAATGGCCATCCAGATATTCTATGTCAAGATTCTGACTGTTACTGATATCATCGCGTTTTGGAACATCCGATGGAAACGATTCTGACATTGTGCAAGACTGCGTAACTGCAGAACAGTAGATGATTTGAGAAAAAGAAACAAGCTCGCAGAGAAAAAATACTTACACCACTGATGTTGTCGATATCTGGTTTTATCCGTGTAGTTAAACGGCACGCTCTAGAGTTACCAATAACACCAGCAAAATTACGTCGTATTGAACGCGGGCAGGATTTTTTTACACAAACCACAAGTCGCTGTGAAAAGACAGGAAAAACAGGAAAAACACGTTGAGTTATGACAGATAGAGATAGACGATACTAAAATCGAAAATTTTGGTATCGATTTTTTTTCAAGATATCAAGTATTTTAGTATCGATAACTTACAAAGCCAAGTGAAAACAAACAACAATGACGGTTTATTTTAATCTGAAACAAGATATTATTTACAACAGATTTAAAAAAACACCGTTTTTATTGTTGTATCAAAATAAATTTCAATTCAAAATAAACAAATTCTTAGGTAATAACAATAAACATTATATATCGATTCAACAAAAACTGTGCACCTAATTTGAAACGGCTGATTATATTAGTTTCAAACTAGAATATTAATTTGTAATCATACAATCCTGATTTGAAGCAACAATATTTTTTTGTTCATACATCAACCAAGAATATGTTGAAAACAAACCAGTTAGATTTTTCTCCGTGATACGATGGAGAATGTCAAGTGTTGTGTGATTTCGGTTGGAACGTGGGACTTTTTCGAGTCCCACAGGGGCTTTGAAAAGGTGATGGTCTTTCCTGCTATTACATAAATACCGTAAAACGCCCTAATTCTGCGCAACTCTTAATTCTGCGCAGCTTGTATTAAAATGTTGAAAAAATATCAATTAAAAGCAGATTTTCAAAAATGATGTTTGGAAGTGATTTCCTACATATTAAATGTCAACTTTCTGCTTATGTTTCCTGTTTCACTAAACGGCATCAACATTTTGATACGAAGTGCGCAGAATTAGGAGCCGCGCAGAATTAAGGCGCCTCACGGTAGCTGGAAAATTAACTTTATTCATGATTTTAAGGCGTTTGTAAGACCAATTCTGGAGTACAAATTGACAGCAAAAAGATAAATTTAAAAAAAGCAAATTACCTCAATTATATCCATGAGGATTTTCGCCTGCTGCAGCGTCCTCAACATCCTTGAGTATCAGCTTCCTGCTTGATCTTCGAACTGTTTTAGCGAGTAACATAGAACGCACCATCATTCCGCTTCATAAACACATTCTGTTATTTTATTATTCTTTGCTTAAAGATTTTAAAGCTGTCTTGGTAGTAATCTTCTTGCATCATCATGGTATTTTGTTGTTGTTGTGGTTTATTCGATTAGTTTTCCATATTACTTTCGTGGGTGTGTGTGTTAATCTATTTACAATACGATTAAGTTCAGTTAGCACTTCGTAACACCGATGCTCTCCCCTAAAGAACTGGTACAGAGCGGTTTACTCTAAAATGAATATTTTAATTCGGGTCCAAACTGTTTGTTTCTAGTCTACTTTGCAGAGGTCGGAAAGTCTTTATAAGCTGTTTTTTTATTTGTTTTTCATTTTTACTCTGCCTATTATCAGAACGTAAAATATTGCTGTCTAAGCCCAAGACGGAACGGAGTTCGCTTCTCTTTACTTCATATAATTTAGCTTACGCGTTTAACACACAATTGCTTCAAACTTGCTAACACGATTGCGTTTTCATAGGTATCAAAAAGTTAAATTTTCATCTGTTCGCTAGAATGCTAAGGTTATTCAATAATTTTCTCTTTCAATTTTAATTTGTTTTTCTGCTTCGCCGCCAAAACTTTTTCAATTTTAAACAAGTTAGTGCTAATCACCTCTCGCTTTTCAGTTAGTGTTAGTGTTTTTTTTAAAAAGGTATTTATTTTGTTCGCTATAAAAAAATACGTAATACTGTCACTGTTACCGGAAAGTCATCATATCCTGAAACTGGTGATCGCGGAACGAATAAACTACATATGCGGGAGAATTTCTAGTTAGAGGTTTGCATGATTTTTTGCTTGTTTTCTTCTCCGAATAATCTTGGTGGCTTTGCCGTTACCCTGCATTTTTCCGATCTGTGCGTTCCCTACCTAATGATCCAAACGAATTTTAATGTTACTTATCTGTCGGTCTGTGTGCGTATGTTTCGAACTGATAGTCGACGATATTGCATTTTAGGCTTGTTTCACTCAAAAAAATAATCAAACATAATTATAAAAAAAATGAAAGTAAATTACGGAACCATCAAACAAAAGACATGTCATGCAGAGTTTACGCGGTCAACACAATAAAACATAATTAAGCTATCCAACAACGGAAAAAAGGATTGCAAAACTGGGCAAAAAATATACTTCTATAAAAATTTGTCTATTGCTCTCTTCTACAATCTGTGGCTCGTTCGTTTGTTCTCTGGCAGATTTGTGGTGATTTTTTTGCGCCTTGCCTTACATGCAAATTTAGCGCATGAGATGAGATGTACATATTATAGTATACCTAGTGCATTAAAAGTACACACACAGCAGTTTTATAGACCCAAAAAACGCACTAAACTGTGTCAATTGCTAGGCAGTTAGAGTTAATAAAGATATGGGCACAGTTCATGGGAAAATCAAACTTCAACTTTTACTGCCACCGTCGGTGGCTATAGATCGCGGTACGGGGTCACTGTTGCCCTGCACGATGATTCACTGTTGTGTAGCACTATTTGATAGTGCTCCTGGGTATGTTTTTTGTTCTTAGTTTTTCCTATGAAAATAAATCTATCAACTACATCCGACCGACCTATTCATGCTGCTCACTGGAGAATCCAATCCGGTTGCAGTACGTATCCTAGAAAATCACATTGTTCGTTTGTTTTTATATCTGAAAAACAAAAAGTAGTATTAATCATCAGTCATAGGAATATGCTTTCGCGCATGCAACGAAATAAAACGGAACAACGGTTAAGTAGTGTGATAATTATAGTTTTATTGTGCAAAGTTAATGAAAAAAAAAAAACAAAAAAAAAAAAAAACAGTTTATATACAAATAGTAGTGCTGCTTAATCCTAATCAAGTAAAAATGCAAAATGAAACGGATATTAAATGCTGCTTCCGTGAGCTGTTGGCCACTTCGGAGGGGTTAATTCTACGTGTTTACTATTCATTTGATGAAAATGTTTGATTAATAACATTAAGATGAAGAACATACAAGTTCAACAAGTCAAGTTTTATTAGGTTTATATAGTAGTTAATGGTTTAAAAAGAACATGTTTCATTTTAAAAACTTTGTCTGCTAGGATATGGTAAAATATGGCCATCTATACGGTGTCCAGTAACCTACGACCGTTTCCATTCATTTAGCGGTATAGAATAGTGTCTGTAGTAGAGTTGACAACTTAGGCTGATACAAATTTTGGATAGTTTTTATATCAACGGTTATCAAAGTTAGCTAAGGGGAGGGCAAAACATAAATAACACTGGGAAGAAAAAAAAGGAATAGCTTTCATACAAAATTGTGTGCAGGTTACGACGTTTGTAACTTGTATGCAAAAGTGTGTTGAGAAATACCACATTATTATCATTATTAATCATTTGGCTTGTCTTTTGATGATTCTTCCCCTTCAAATTTTCAACATTTTTGAAGGGGGTGGTGACATAAAATGAAAATGATATTTGTATCGGCCTTATTCCAGTCAGAAAATACGCTGCTAGTATTAAATCGATAGAAAATGTGGAAAAAAAATCATTTACTGTCGTCAATTGTCCCGATTTGCTTGACGAGAAGATCCACTATGAACTAATCCGTTCGAAAACAAAAAGAGATCAAACTTCATTGGACAAACGATTTTTTTCGATGACGCCAAATGAATGAACTAAAACTGCATCCCTGGAGTTATTTCCTCATTACTAGTTTCGGATATCTTCGCTTCCGGAACTTAACAATTTATTTTTTTGCTGCGGAAATATTTGATCAAAATTTATATTAAAGCAAAAGCAACATATATACATTGCATAGGAAGTTGGTGACCTATTTTATATCGTTTTACGATTTAAAGCAATGCAGGACTCTAAGAGCGAAGCGTTTCCTAGAATGTTTTACTTTAGGCCAGAAGCATTTCTAAATTAATATTTAGAGATATTTTTTAAATTGCTTTTCTTTGTAACTTTGGCGTTAGAGAATAATACAGCAAATTGTTCTACTAGTTTGTGTAAAAATATTGAATGGAAACTCAGCAGTTCTCTGTGGTGTTGTGGGTCCGCTCTCACTCTATCTAAATTTAGTAGATATTTCGTTCGATAGAATGAATATAAACATTCCTGAACCACTTTTAATATGCTGAAGGAAATCATTCATGTTAGAAATAAATACCGAAAAAATGAATATACATTTCAACGATTTATGTATATAAATCTCAACCCATGAAAAAATAAATGTTTGCACATGCATGTTCAAAACTGCGATAAAAGGGCAAAACTTTTTACGCTTGATAAATAATTCCACGATAACTATGTACACTTATAAGAAACTTAAAAAATCATAGAAATCCAAATAAAACTGATAGTAACACACACTAGCGGCCACGCTAAGCAGTATCGAACCGAGCGCGACCAGCGCGCAATAGCATGCTGCGCTGCGGCCGGATCCGGTTCGACAGTACACAGATCTAGCACTACTGGCTCCACCCGGACCACTATCTACAACAATCGCTCTACGTTCGCTACTGCCAGCATTGCTGTTGCTTACATCTGTGTCCGTGGTCATGCGAGTCGAGGTGGACGCCACGGGATGGGGCAGTCCGACGGCCGAGGCGGCTGCCGCAGCTGCTGCCACGGCCGCATCCAGCGAAGGCCTCAACGCTTGCCGCTTGGCGACGATTTCCAGCATCTCGTTTAGGATAGCACCTTCGGCGGCCACATCGGAGGAGTTTTTGTCGAGTTCTGCAAACGAAAAAAGCAAAGATTTGATAATGACATTGACGTAAAACGCGAAGAACTACACTCACTACTGCACGACAGCCGCATATTGAGTTCCTCCTTTAGCTGCGCATGGCGGTGCTCGAGCTGAAGCTCCTGCTGCCGGATGGTTAGCTCTTCGTCGCGCACCTTCAGCCGCGTAATGCTACGCATTATCTCCAGCCACTCCTTAACGAGGCCTTCGTCGTTCGCGCCAAGGTTTTCGATATTCTTCTCCAGCGATTCGCTCTCACCCCGCAGCTCCTTCTCGATCTCAACGCCCCGCGTTTCCAGATCCTTTATCTTCACCTCGATCTCTTCCTGTTCTCGTTGTATCTCTTGAGCAATTCTCAGTCTGCGAATTAACAGCCGTCTATAATTTTTACCGTGTTGATAAGTGGAAATGATATACCTTTTCAATTCTGCTTGTCGGGAGGCCTTGGAGATTGCACGTATTTTTTTCAATTCGTTCTTTGGCTCGTTAGTGGTGCAACTTTCATCTTTAACAAAAATAGGTAGACGTTAAATTATTATAAGACGACAGTCTAATCCAACCTACCATCGGATCTCTGGTAATTGAGTGGCAACGGCGGAATCGGTGGCGGCTCCAGCTCTTCTGCCTCCTTGCGGCCAATCGGCGTGAAGCGATTGCCCGACGTGGATGAGATAACGGGCGAACTGCTCGATTCGGTTGTGACTTCTCGGCCAGTCGAAGGACTAGCAGTACTAGAGGACTGCTGTGGTGCGTTGGCGTTCTTCAAGCAGGCTTCCGAAACGCAGCGTTCGTATGGCGAACCCTCCTTTGGCTGGTAAAATGATATTAAAACAAGTCATGAGTGCATTTTTTACGTAGGAGTTAGAATGTGGCTAACAACTAAGCACTAGAAAGGGTGAACAGCTACGCACTACAATCTACGTTAATTTCGATGAATGTTGAGTAATTAGTAACAATAGGAAAAACACAAAGTTAAATCAGAATAGCGAAAGAGAAAGTTTCCTTACACCAAACCCAATATTCCGCATGTCAAAGCAAGACTGAAAACAGGCGAACAGAAATACACGTATATGAGTCACAAATTTTCGAGTTAGCTTGCACCCACTGTCCAGGGAACTTACCTTCGATTTGTCCTTCAGCTTCGGTGAGATTTTAAACCTCAGAAAGCCGCCACTACTGCTGCTACTGGTGGTCTGCTGATTGTCACTAGTGGTAGTGCTACTGCTGTTGGCCTCCTTTTTGCCGTCCTTCGTGGGCGAAGAGTCCTTGCTACCGCTGCCACCACTGGAGCTGTCCTTTTTGCGACTGTTGAAAAAGTCCGAAACTTTCTCGATAATACTTTTGCGCCGCTCGCGGTCCTTGCACTTGTTGCGTGTTCGCAGCCGAATTGCATCGCTTGCGCCGTTTGGATTTGTCTGTCAGGAAAAAAAACATTGAATTTATTCCGCTAACGAAGGGTAGTCAGAATACTTACACTAGGACTCTGCGTCAGATTCGGATCGGAAACGTAATCGTTCAGTTTGTTTCCCACGAACAGCGCAGCCGCAGTTGCGTTGGCACTGTTAGTGTCTAAACATGGCGAAATGAAATCTGGATCGTTGCTGAGGTTTTTCAGCATCGAGACATCGTTTACACTTTTAGATGTCATCAGCTTAGCGGAACCGTGGTGACGCTCCTTGAACTTCAGGTCGTCGGATTTGTTCTGCTGCTGTTGTTGTGGAGTTTCCTGATCATTGAGCTCGCGCAGGTTGATGTGGAACTTCTTGCGCAGCAGTAAAACGCGATCCTCTGGGGAGAGGCCCAAATCTTGGTTCGATTTCAAGCGAGCGCGGGCTCGAGCTTCTTCGCGAAGTTGCTCCGTCAGTGTTAGCGTTTCATCCGGGGACTTTGCGGCATTTCGTGGCGTTACAGTGGCGTTGTATATGGCAGAGGCAGGAGTGTTGAAGGCGATATTCTCCTTATTCGGCAAGATCTGCTGTGAGACCGTGGCGGGATGCTTGAACGATACTGAACTGTACAGTGAAACCTTCGGTGTTTCTGGCTGTTCCGTTCCTATTAGTCGGTTTCGTCGTTCCGGAGCGATCGGTTGGTAGGACGGAAAAGCGTCCGTCGAAATGGGACTTGGTTGTGACTGACTGTTCGGAGTTACTGGCGATTGGCTAAGAGCATTGGTTCGGTTGCGGATGCGATTCATACGCTTTTCCGCGTTCAATTGTTTCTTTGTTTGCAGCTTATCCATGACTAGATCGTGAATGATATCTTTTTGCTTGACGCGTTCCTTGGTAATTTCCTCGATTTTCTTTTCCACGCTCTTTGGCACCTCAATTGCACTTTGTTCAGTGTAAATACTACTAGTGATGGGCTTTTTAATCGGCTCCGGCAGAGAGGTTGGGATCTCAGAGGCGATGACTTCTTGTCCCAGCTCACCCTTGGATGATTTCCGCTTGCTTTTCTTCACCTCCAGTGAATCCCTAGCGTTGCTGATTTGGGCAATCTTTTGCTGCAATCGCTTCACGTACTCATCGTAGCCAATATCCTCGATACTATTCTTGAGGGAATCCTTACGACTGTTTCTATCCAAGCTGCCGCGCTTGCCAGCGGAACTGGATTCTGTTGAAACCTTCCGAACGGGGCTACTTGATGACTTATCCGCTTCCACTTGCTTGGAACCGAAGGAGCTTACACTGCACCTTCCACTACTGCCCGCTGATCCAGCTGTTGTCTTTTCCGTGGTACCAGCCACAATGGTGGGAGCGTCGCTCTCCTCAGTAGTGGTCGCTGTTCCCTGCGAGGAAGTCACTATTAGCAAACTATCTTCTTCGATATCGTTAAAACTATCCGGCTGCTGCTGTTGTTGCATCGGTTGGGAATGCTCATTTCCCAGTAAGCCGAAGGCCGCTAGAGCACCGAACGTTATTTCTGAAGGTTGTACCTCATTCATGGGAGTCTGGGAGTCGTCTTTTGAGTTATTAAGAAGATAGGCACCCTGTTCAATATAATCCACGCCAGCTACCTGCTTATTAATAGCCTCCACAACTCTGGATTTGCTTGTCAAAGCAGCCACGTAGCTCTGACCATTTCCAACAGTATGCAAAACTTTTCGCGAATCCTTGCCGGGGTCCACAAACTCCACATAGCCTCGATTCTTCAACATTCGCCGGTTCGTCGTGGAATAACTTTCTATACAACTTTCCTCCTCAGATCCCGTATCCATAAATTCAATATCCTCGACAGCCAAATTCTTCATAATACCATCCTCGGATTCTGGAACTTCCCGCACCGGTTGCTTCGGAAGCTTGGGCCCCAGTGGAACCGTTTGCGCAATAAGCTTCTTCTGCTGTAAGCGACCATGCTTCGGTTTATTTCGCTTGATAGTTCCTTTGTTGGAGTTAAGTGCAAATTCGATATCCACAAAGTTTTCCGACACGGCATCATCGGCCGCCCAGTCGGAAAGTTCCGTTTCGGTAAGATTTTGCGTATTCATTTCGGTTTCCGATTCGGAACCACCATCACATTCCGCTTTGGCTAGCTGTGGCAGCAGTTGTGTGGGCGCCAGAGGAGTTTTCTCAGCATCCGTGTCCGGTGATTTCCGCGGGGCAGTGAAATTGAGGTGGCGTGGTTTCTGTACGGGTTGATCGGTTGCAATCTGGTCGAGCACCAACGGAAGGTTGATCAACGATTCCAGCTTGTTCTCATTGCGGGTGTCAAATTTGAGATCCGGCTTCGGCTGGGTAGGACTAGAAGGTTTCGAGGCTGGTGATGGTGCCAGATGCTCCACGTTCGGTTCGAGTTCGAGTACTGGTAATGGTATAGGCGCCGGGCTTTCGTCCGGTGTTTCCTCAACGGGAGTTGTTGGCGTTTTTATTTCCTCCTGTTGCTCCTCGTGAACTTCTTCCGACACCATAATACTATCCAAATTCATTTCCTGCTGCGAAATTTCCGCAGCAATTTTAGTATCCGGAGGTAACTTTTCCAATAATTTAAGATCCTCAGGATCTCCTATGTACTTTCCATCGATAATCATCAAGCTGTCTATCTGCATCAATTCACCGGTCGTATCCCGAATTTCTACCCTTGGCACAAACCTCTCATCGGTATTTTGCGTTTCGGGGCTAGTCGTGGAGTCGAGGATGAAATGAGGAATATCGTCAACACTGGACGTACTGGAGGCGGACTCGGAAATGCTATCCGACTCAGAATCATCATCATCCTCAGCATCATTACTCCAAGGAACATCCGGAACCTGTATTGATGTTTCATGCGCTGGGCTCCTCGTTCTTTCCTCCTGGTTATCATCATCGACAACATCTTCGGGAACCTTATTATCATTGCTATCCATCTGGATGCTGCTGATAATGTCCGGAACGCTATTTTTCAAAGCACCATTGGTTTGCAGTAAAGTTTTCGTCTCCTTAGCCGAAGGAGGAGTCATAGTAAAGTTCAGCGTGGTCTCCACTAACGATCTATCACAGTTCGGAGAATCCCCCGTCAAATCAATAAACATATGTTTCAAGTTGGAAATATTCTTAATCTCCACAATCTTATCATCATCATGCACCTCATTCACCTTGTTCCGCTCAACATTTTTATTTTCCTCCTCCTCGTCGTCACGTTTTCTCATCTTCTCCGGTGTTATCAAACTAATCGTTTCGATCAACAGCTCTTCATTGTTGTTCGGTCTGTCATCCTTCTTGCAATCATCCCGCTGCTGGTCTTCCTTTTTCATCTCGTTCAGTTTGTTTTCCACCAGCGTCGCGTTTATGGTCTCCGCATAACGTTTTAAACCTCCGCCGCCAATCTTTCCGTCGTACACATTTTCCTTCTCGTCGTTTCGGCCAGCTGCCATTAGAGCCTCTTTTCTCAGCGAAAGCAGCGTGGGGACAGCCGATTCCATCTGTCCAACCGATGCCGTCTTCTGGAGGAAAGTCTGCATCGCTGGACTAACCTCAGGCGCAGGATGAAGCAACTTCTGGCACTCGGTAATGTTCGAGTGGAAGCTTTTGAACTTGGAATCCAACGCTGACGCGGAACCACTCTTCAACACTCCGCTGCCAGTAAGCGACTCTCCGAGCAGGTACTTCTTCTTCAGCTCCAAGCTCTTCTTCGAGGCAATGCCCTCCGTGCTAGCGGTTTTGCTGAGCGTGTAATCACCGGGCCGGGGGATCGCGAGTGGAGCACGGTGTTGGCTCAGTTTGATGCTGGGGTCCACCTCGACCAGCGGTTTGAACTCCAGATGGATGTCCTTTCGGTTGGTCTGGAAGTGGTACGGATCGTTCGAAGTTCGGTGCTGCTGTTCGCGACTGTCCGCTGCTGTGTGGTGGCGTGCGTTTCCGGCTCCAGGGAATTGCCGCCGCATCCGGACACCGTTTTCGATTGTCATTTGTTTAACCTGGAAGGGTGGAAGTGAGGACTGTTAGTAATAATCCTGGATGAGGGGATAAATTTAACATACCTGCACCTTAGCCGGTCGCTTCAGGTGCGTATCGTCGATGAAAATCCGCGGCGGCAGTCGGTGGCTTGGTTCGTGGTCAAACTCCGAATCGGTAGAAATTTCCGTGGCCGAGTTTATCTCCTCCGAGCACGATTCCGAGTCGGATGCACCCTGGAAAAAGAGTCGAAACAGAGCTTAGCTAAATCCATGAAGTCCGCAATCGTGGAGGGTGAAAAACAATAATAATAACTGTAACGTTGCGGTACGAATTACGAATCGACTGAGCAGAGTTAGAAGCGACACTTGTATGTGTGGGTGTAGGTGTGTGTGTGGTTGAGGTTAAGCAGAGTACGAACACCGACGTTGTTAGTAGAAACAAAAAACAAAAAATTGAAACACAAATCAAACCACACTGGAAGGATCGCTGCCTTCGGGTACGATTTAATCGAAAGAAGGCTCAACAGTTTTATTAGTGTATATATATGCATTTGAATGAGTCGATTATTTTGCGATGTTTTTGTTGTTGTTTAATTTCTGTACAGCGTGCTGATAATGTGTGAGATTTTAGAATATAACTGTAACTGAATGTGATCGATGTTACAGGTTAATTACGAGAATTCGGTTGATGTTAGCTGGCACGACGATCATGATTGTCGAGAAACGCTGTTGAAGTTAGAGCTCGATTTTGATTTAGAGTTTAGACGATTAGCTGCGAACGGAATTAATGCAAAAAGTCATCGCGCAAGTCAAAACGAGACAGCAAAACAACGCCAACTGCCAAACAAACTCACACAGCTTTTTTACCTCTTGCTTTCTATCAGTCTGTCTTTATTTTTGCTTCATTTCAGCTTAAATCGTACCCAGATATCCGTGAGTGCATTACTTAAGGGAGGGTGGGGTGTTGCAAGTTTCGATGTTGTTCGTTTACGAATGTGTATCAATGTGAAAATGATGATCCTACTGGGAGTGATTTGGTTTGTTGGTTTAAGTCTACTACAGATGTGATTTCGAAGTTGCAGGCCGAAAGATGAAACTATATGTTACGAAACATTTTCGTAGGGGCTGTGAATTTAGGAAATTGTACAATTCTCCCGACGGTTGGAAGATTCACCCCCTCGGTGATAGGAGCGAGCGCTTGTGGACGACGAAGACGGGAGGTCCCTCCGAGTGTAATGAGTCATACGGGACGGTTGAGTGATGGCTTTGGCGGTGATGCGGCTCAGTGCAGCCGAATTGGATGAACCGTAAGTCGACGTGGGATGGAAGGCACTGGTCGTAATGGGAGCACGATATGAGCTGGAGCTTGTGATAGGATGATAATCATCGTCATCACTGTCCGCCAACGCCCGAATGTACGGGTTTGGGTCATTTTTGGTAATTTGGGATCGAATGAATTTGTTGGCTTTTTCGTGTAACTGCTGTGTGCGGCTTCCACCGATATTTCGGCGGTGAGTAAGTTGAGTTCTGGCTACGTCGCGAGCTGGTAATTCGTAGGATTTTGACGAACTGAACGGAACATGTGTGGATGTTTTGGATCTGGGCAGTGTGTGAGGGATGTCGTCCAGATGCAGTGTTTCCGGGTAGTACTTTCCGGCAACTCGGCTGATCGGAACGTCAATTTCGTAGGCGGACGACCGCTGCGGTTTGGTACGTTGAGCTCTTGGAACATACTCTTCCGGATCGTATGATCTAGGGAGATCGGGATCAGGAATCTCGAACGAATCCAGCACACGACGATTGATACGTGGTACGTATTCTTCCGGATCGTAATCTTTAGGGATAGCGTCTTTGCCAGTGATCTTGCGACGAGGTCTGCACTCTGTTTTCAAATCGTCCAGCTTTCGCTCCAACGTTTTCACATCTTCCTTCCTGTGCACCGTAGGCTCTTGGTAGTATGGAACACCGCGATCTAGGATAGCTTCCCATTTAGAGAAATCTGTGCTTCGAGGAATGGGTGACTCCCGATCAATGTCAACTCGAGTAGCATCTACTTCGAGCTTCGTTGTATCTGCTGTTGATTTACACTTTCTGACATACTCCCGCTTACGATACTCTTTCAGGCTTGAAAGATCTTCTTCGGATTCATCGAGGTGGAAGTGACGTAGTCTTGGGTTGACTAGATGTCTCGAGGACGCAGGAGGTTCGACATCAAAGCCATAGTCACGAAGTTCATCGAGAGACTTCTTCTGTTGACGCGCAACTGCTTTTGAGGTTGACGGTACGGCTAACCGATCGAACGATTTCGAACTACGCTTGAGCTGCGGACGCTGTTCCGGGACAACGTAAAAGGTGTCAACAACCTTGTCATCTTGTTTCACAAAAACTTGATCAATGGCTATATTCTCAATGCTAGCGGATCTCTTCGCCCGGTGGGGATCAATGCAGATCGAGTTGTCGAACGGCTTGAACAGTGGTGAAACGCTACGATCAGGTTTCGGTTTGCGTAATGGTCGCATTGGCTGCTCCGGCGATTCGTGCGCCCTTTCCTCCAGGATTTTCTTGTAGGTGGTGAAGTTCGATTTTGGTTTTGTGTCCATGGCAGGCGGGGGTTCGTACATAACGGGGGCGGCAAAGTCGGCCCCCACCAATCCGGAGGTGATGTCACGCAGGATATGAGCGTAATTACCCGTTACACCACTGGTGGAGGGTTGCGGTTCGGCAGGTTTTTCGTCTCCTCCGGCTGTGTGCAGAGTGTAGACTTGAATTTCTTGTGGGAAATGTTTTATCGGTTGCTCGATCTTTTCAGTGTGGGTTGACACCGCCACTTTAGGGTGCGGTACTTCGCCAGCCGGTTCCTTGCGAGTCATACTAACGATGTCCGGTAGGGTGCAGAGTTCGTTTAGCGAAGTGGAGGAATTAATTAGATCTGAACTGTTCGATTTGGGTTTTTCCTTCGAAACGACGCTGGAGAGTTCTGACGGTTTTACTTCCTCTAGAAGACTGGTTACTTCAGTCAGAGAAGTGATCATGGTTGGTTTATTGTCATCCTCTTGCTTGGGAGGTATTTTCGATTTCAAGAACTTCTCCAACAGCTCTTTGGATGTTTGATTAAATTGTTCCTCGGATAGATTGTACTTAGCCGACTGGTTTCGAGGCAGATTATCGGTTTTAACCGGAGAAGATGAACTCTTCTCAACAATTTTCGGCTGTTCTTTAGGAATATCTTTGTCTTTTGTGGTAACCTTGTCTACAGTACTGGCGGAAGTATCTTCACCGAGAAGGTCATCCAAGTCAACCACTTCCGTGCTATCAATGCTGTTCAGTAAATCTTCAAAATCAATGACTGCGTTCGGCGTTCGCTTAGTGGTATCGCGACTTAGAATGCTAACTTCCCGATCAACATCCACGGGAATGGGCATTTTCAGGGAGACTTTACGTTCAGCTGCTTTCAGTGTTTCAGGAACAATGCTTGGAGAACGCGATTTTTGGGAACCCTTTCGAACTGGAGGAACTGGCGTTATATCCAAATATGTCACGGGTGGCGGAGGATTCTGTTTTGAAGTTCCGTCCTGTAGAGATTTGTTAAGCGCTGTGCGCTCTTCCTCAGGTTTAACAGTTGGTTGTATTTTAAAGGAACCTTTTTTCTCCAGCGACGGCTGAATCTGCTTGGTTGGACTAGTGGACGGTTTCGGAGGAGTCGGCGCCTTCTGCTTGATGTATTTCTCCTTTATCTGGGCCGTACGCTCCAAGTTGATTTGAATACGCTCGTTTGCCGTGGAGTGGTTCTCTCGAATGAGCTCCATTTTATATTCGTCACCTTTCGTTGGTGTTAGCAGATCCTTCAGCGCAGACCCTTCCGGAACGGCAATTGTTTTTGCCCGCTGCAACTTGTTGTACATTTTCTGGAACGATGATTTCTTACGCTCGGCTGGGATGGGAACCTCGTCAACTAGGTCTTCTAGGTTAGCGCCCGGCATAATTTCCATCACTAGTTCGTTGATCTTTTTGCGCATTACGGGCGTGATATCGCTGTCTGGTTTGTCTCTAGTTTCGCGTTTCACCAGAATCGTACTGCGGAACTCGGAAAGAGTACGTGGAACTTCTACGGGTTTAGTTTCGACCATGGGAGGGGAAACCTCGGCAGGGGTTAGCTCTTTGAAGAAATTATCTCGTGCCGTGTTAGAAGCCGACTGCTGTTGGCTGAAGATGGTCTCATGCTTCACACGTAGTTCTTCGAAGCAGATGTCGTCCTTTGAAAGCTTTCGCTCGGATCGTATTGCAACAGGTTTGGGCAGATTTTGAATCGGTTTTTCCGCAGGAGTAACTCTAGCTTCAATATGTTGTCTTTCTGTTGCGGTTGGTGTGAGAGGCATTTTGGGTTCCTGAGCTCTAGTAATCACTTGAGCTTTAGCAGAAGTCTCCAGCTTATCGAGTTGTGGTTTAATGTCATTACTCGGCGCAGATGCTTCAATTTTCCTGATCGGAGTTGGCGTTGATTTTTCAGGATTTTGAGCTCTACGCACGGCAGCAGGAGAAGACACTGGTAACTTGGATTGTTCGAGAACAGTAATTTTTCGAATTAGTTTTGGTGTTTCAAGAGCTTGCGATTCCTGAATTGGTACAACCTTTGGTTGCTGTACCACGGTTGGAGTTGGAGCCTCAGTCACCGTTTTCTGGTTCAACGGTTTTCTGAACGCAGTTGGAGTGCTGGGTGGAGTGGACTTGATCGCTGGCTGATCACTACATGCCAGTAGCGGCTTGGGATTCGTTGAAATTGGCACAGAAGAAGTGGGCAATTTAGAAACATTTGGAGCTCCCGTCACCAACTTCTGGTTCAACGGTTCTCTGAATGCAGTTGGAGTGCTGAGTGGAGTGGACTTGATCGCTGGCTGATCACTAGATTCCGGCATGGGAATCGTTGAAGCTATGACAGAAGGATTGGGCAATTTAGAAACATTTGGTAGAGCTTGATTGTTCACTGATGTCGACAATTCTTTAGTTGTCTTCACAGAAGTCACCTTTCTAACTACACTTGGAGTTGTCGGGGGAGTAGGTATTGCCTCAACAGACTCATTGCTGATGATTTTCGGCGTTTGTTTCGGGGAAACCAGGTTTGTGGTCTTTTGAACAACCGCAGGTTTTGTAGTCTTTTCGACAATGTTCAACTCACACAGCAAATCATCCAACTCAACATGTTCCGCACTATCCACGCCATCCAGCAAATCTTCGAAGTTACTAATACGATTGTTCAGATTAACATTTACTGCAGTTTTATTCGATTGCGAAAACAGTGGTGTGACAGATTGTTTTCCGGTTACGGCATTGGTTCCTACATTTTGTACACACGGTAAAGCGGACTTCGGAGCGATCTTTTTGGACAAATTCGGCGTCGCAGGTTTCATATCTAGCGGCAATACCTGTACTGCCAAGGTCCTCTCCGGTAGCTTCGTCGACGGCTGCGACGGCGATGGCGTTTTGTTAGAAGCTTTCTCGTCTTTCCGGTTGCCACCAGTCGGTGGGGACTTCGTCGTCGTGCTCGCACGCTGGGGGGCCTGAAAGGGCTGAGTCTTGATCGGTTCGGGCTGGTGAACCACCACTGGGAACGCTTCCGGCAGCAGTAGCTGCTCGAATGCTTCCTCAATCTTACCTTGGTGGTCACCCGCACCGTCACTGGATTTACTAGCGACGGAGCTCAAACTGGTCATGGACATCGAGCGTGTATCTAACTTGGATAAACTAGAGAGGTAGATTTCCTCCAGAGTTTCCTGCATCTTCACAGGAACAGCGATTTTGAACGGCGGTCGTTTGAGGGTCATTTTGGGTGGTTTAACCGCTGCACTTTTCTTTACCGACGGGGGCGAATGCTTTGGCGAAACTTTGGGCGATCGCTTAGGGGAGGTTTTCTTTTTGGCTAGTTTGGGGCTTGGCTTTTTGCTGGGAAGACCTACTATTTCCTCAAAATTTTCGATCAAAGAATCGTCGACTTCTCCGAGCAGGTCGTCGAAAATCTGTTCATCTAGTGATCGCTGTTTTGGGGGCGTGCTGGCTTTTACCAGGGGGTAAGTTTTACGGCCAGCTTTTGGGGAATCATCTACCTTGCTTAACAGATCAACGAATAACAAGTTGTCTTCGATGCTTGAGGAAGCTTGATCGGGAAGGGATTTCAGCAGGTTGTCGAATAATGCATCATCCTCTTTGGGGGATTTTGGAGGAGATGAGTGAGCCTGTTTAGGTGGTGAAGACCTGGCTTTAGGTAGAGGTTTTGGAGAGGACGGTTTTGGTGGTTTCGCTACCGGTTGAAAAGCGAGTACGTTCTTTGTCGGTACAGCGGCCGGGAGAACGGATTCGGTTTTGGATTTTTTGATTGGTTGGAAAGCTAGAACGTTTTTCTTTGGGGGAAGGGGAACCATTGGAGGCTTGGGAGCCAATATGGCTGGGGTTTTTGAAGCAGTAGTAGAAGTGATCGCCGCGGTCTGTTTTCGAACGGTTCCAGGGGATTCTATACTGCTTTTGCGTGAAATAGCAGGTGAATTAAGGGACGACGGAGTAGACGGCGATGATTTCGCCGTGCTGGGGCCAAAATATTTCATAAGTTCCACATCAGTGGGTTTCTTGCGACCTAACATGGGAGAACTTTCTACGCTAGAAACTGAAGAGGGTGTTCCAATGCTTGCCTTTGCGCTGGGAGGAGCAGAGCTGCCTGCGCTAGGGAAGTATTTCGACAGATTGACCCCTTGTAGGACTGACACGTCTTTGTTGGGGAGTGGTTTGGCTTTTTGATCAACCGAATCTTTCTTTGGACCGCCAAAAAATTTGGAAACATCCTTTTCGCTTTTGACACCCACTATTCGGGAACCTTCGACAGCCGATTTAATGGATTGCATGTTGGTCTTGAATTTCTTGGCTTCAACTTTTTTCATCCGTTGATCCAAAGCTGCTTGATCTTGCTTGATTTGATCTAGGAATTCGTCCGTGTCCTGGCGGACTTCTGCCGTTTTTGAGTGCGAGCGTCGTTTGGAATGTGGCGTACTGCGACCGCTACTAGCACTGAACGTTCCGTCCTCAGAGAGATTTTGACTACCGGTAGATGGCGTTGGAGATGGACTTGCTGTATGCTTGTGCTTCTTGTGTTTCTTAAGAGATGGTGTTGGTGAGGAAGGAACTTCAAGCTGTTTTTGTTTCTTCAATGATAGCGTCGGGGAAGGAGGAACATCTCCATGTTTTGACTTTTTCAATGAAGGTGTCGGTGAGGGCGGAGGTTTCGGAGATGACACGGCTAACTGGCGGAGTGAAGGCGAAAGAGATGAGAATGAATCGTCTACCCGAGGGGTAACCTGCATGCCAGGGGGTGAATCTTGAGCAACTTGAGGGGGAGGAGATGTTTTCGGTGGCTGTTTGTCGGACTTGATCAGTGTGCTGAGACTGTTCATGAGACCCCCGAAGAAGGAAGTTTTGGGCTTTTGAACGTCGGCCGCAGGGACGACAGGTTCGGCCTGCACCGGTGATGATGATGTTGAATGAAGCCACTGCTCGCGAATGCTAAGCTTCTGGAGCATTTTCTCCCTAAGCGCTTTGTCCTCGGCGGATTCCGCCGGCTGCGGCGGGTTAATGAGAGAAGGTGCCTTGCTGGGGGTTTGATTAGGTACAGTGCAAAGGGCATTACTGGGCTGATTAGGAGCTACAGTGGGGACTACTTGTGGCTGTTGTTTAGAGGCAACCTGTCAATCATTGCGTGATCGGTTCAAGGGGTATAATAATAAGAAAAAGAAAAAGAGTAAATGCATTAAAGAGTTTCCGTCACCAAATGAATGTTACAGAGGTGGCTTGCGGAGTGCGGAGACGTACCTCGGTTTCGGTATCCGTTGGTAGGGTCGGTGGCGGCATCAGCTTTACCTCCTGCATTCGAATCTCGCGCGCTCGGGCGAATTCTTCGCCTTCCGTTTGGGAGTCTGCTTCGTCATCTAACGAAGGAAAGAAAACAAATCAATCTCACTGTCGAAACTTGTATCACATTTGACAGGGACCTTCACTGGAGTAACCATAGAAATCATCATCACTGTCAACCATGTTGGAGAACCGCTTGTCACTGATCCACTCGGATGCCAGCTGGAGCGTCTGCGCACCCAGCGGCGATCCTGCCGCTTCCTCGTAGTCCGAATCACTCTCGCTGTCCGACTCATCCGAGCTGGACATGTCCTCGTCGGATTCGTCCGACTCGGTACCGAAGTTCCGATCGGTCCACTCGTTTTCGTCGATAACTTCCATGGCCGCTTCGCTGTCCGAGATCGATTCGTCGGCGTTTTCGAACTCGATCCGCTCCGGTGTTTCACCGCGATCCAGCAGATCGAAGTTGGATGATTTCGAGTCGGGTGTAGAAGGTTGCGTGGTGGCAACCGCGATCGCTGCGTTCCCTGCGTTTGCCTGGGGCGTTCGCGGTAGGGACCGCTTGGGCAGAGGTTTGAAGGTTTTCGATGGCAGCTTGAAGTGCTGAGTGCAGTAGAACTTTCCCTCCGGATCGTCCCGATCGAACGCGTAGCCACCTAGAAAATGTTAGAAATCAAGATAAAAAGAAGTTCATTTTTTTATTTCAAATTTTCACTTACCAAGTCGTAAGTTTGTATGGCAGTGATGGCACTTTAGACAGGATCGATGCAAGGTAAGTCCTTCCGCAGAAATTTTTTCCATCAAATAGACGCGCTGTTTGCAGAAGTGGCACTTTTCCGCAACACCCGTAGACGTTAGCACCAGAGCGGCTTTTGAGGTCTGTAAATAAAATTATATTAGCAAAATGATCTATCACATAAGGAGATTTTATCATTACCGATTTCTGATTATGTTGCTGTTGCTGCTGCTGTCGCTGCTGTTGCTTAGTGCTGAGCAACTGACCGGCAATGGAAGCCACCTTATTCTTGCCTCGCTCGCCGAGATCCAAGTTGTGTCCCTCCTTCAGCTGTTTGTCGATCGCTTTCAGCGAACTATCGAACTCCTTGTACTTTTCGTCCTCGGGCTGCTGGGTGAGCTTATTCTGGCGGGCTAAAAATTGCTCACGGTTCCACTTCGGAACGCGTTCACGGCTCTTGCCAATGTCGGTTGCCTTCTTCGACAGTTCGATCTTCTTCTCGATCTCCTTCACATTCCAATCGTTGCTGTCGATCTTACCGATCGCCCGCAGCAGATCTTTCGGTTTCTTCTCGGTGACGGTCGGTTGTTTGCCGACGATTCGCTGCTCCATCGATTTGATCCGATCGCTAAACTGTTCCCCGTCGTTTGCGGCGACGAGACTTCGCGGATAGGCCGCCGCTAGGCCTCGATCGCGATCCTGATTTTGGGAGGAGGTGGAAAAAGAATAGATTTGGCGAATAGTTCGTGTGTGTAGCTCGGTTTCGACAGCGACACGCACGCGACGAGGATCAACACAGTGGCTGCAATGCGGAGGCGCACGTTCGCGCCCATGCGGTTAGCGGTTAGGGTTCGATCGTTATTCAGGTTGAGGTGGGAGGAGGTGCCATATCACTACTCTAGTAAGCGGTTAGCTATTTACAGTCTATAAAACGGACATGAACGTGAAACCAAACCAAAGTAGGAACGAGTAAATTTTGGGGAGCATGCGGAGATTAATAAAATTAAGTTCTTTTGTTCTAGTTCTAGTTCTAGGTTAGTACCAGTTGAGAATGAAAAAAATCTGCAATTAACTGTGCTGTTTTACAACGCCGGAGCGCTAGGTCTGGATTTCACTACAACGAACGGCTGTCTCTAATTTCATCAAAGGCATGTACGCACTGAAGCTATTTCTGGGCCCGGTGTTTGGAAGCAAGTTGTCAAAATCAAACAAACACGCACACATGTTCCTCAAAAAACATGAATTCACCGCACGCGGCGTTGCTGTGCCGCTCTGTGTGAGGTGAATCGCACACGATCGTTTAGTTGTTCTCTCATAAATATTAAACATATGTTTACGTTTCAACATTTCAGCGCTGCCTAGTTAACTACGCTAGTAAGAGGCAGTTTGGTAGATTTTCAAACGGGCCTTTTTTGCGAACAAAAATCACAACACTCCAACGAACGACAGAATGAACATCAACAATCAACACGCGGTTAGTTCGCGAACAAAAAATAACAAAAACAAAAAACTCCAGCTCGCGAGCGAGTGACATTCTCAATTTGTTTGTTGTTCGTTTAGTCAAGAGGTGCGGCGCACGCCATGCTTCGACAAAAAACACGCGCATCGCTTACGGGATAGAGGATCTTCCGTTCCATCTCTTTGACGCGATCGTTGAACTCGGGCGCCGACTGGCGGTACAGAAAGAGCGAATAGTCCTCGAACGCGCTAGAGCTGTCACTTTCGCGCAGGAAAGTGTTCGCCTGCAGCATGTGGAGGCTGGTGTAGAAGTTCTGGGTCTGCTGGGCCCGGGCGAGCCGCCGCTTGGTCTGCCGATCGAGCCGGTTCGCTTCGATCTCCTGAAAACGGCGGGTGCGTTCCTCCTGGTGGCGGAATGGTGATATACTTATGTGAACCTCAGTCTAGAACCCCGTTATTATTGTTGTTTGAAAATGCCAATGATTATGAATTGCTGCTAGGAAGAGGAGAGGGGGGAGGCCTACTGTAAACTAATGAGCATAGAGTGAGGGTAAGATGGATGTGCAAGTACTAGCAAAAACTCTGATATGCAGTTTTTAAAAAAAAAATCAAATTTATTCAGCATGCAAATAATGAACGAAAGAATGTTGGGAGCGAAAAAAATGAGGAAAACGTCGAGAGAAAAAATTAACACTAACAACTATGGTACACTTGGTCCACAACGACTGTTTGTTGTTGCTGTTCACGGGGATTCACCATCCTACCGGCTTATGCTTAGTGATTTAGTTGCTGATAGTAATAGCTAAGTATTATAGAGGCATACAAAGAGATATGATACATCAAAGCGTGCATTCCAATTTGTTTCGAAGCAATTGGAGGAGCCGTTGTCGACTTTCCTTCACTCACTCTCTCTCTCTCTCTCTAGCCGTAATAGTTTACATTCTCTGCTCTAACAAACAAACCAGTTTCTTCTTCCGCGTTTATTTATTTACAAGTGATTGTCTGAGGCGCGTTCTTATCTGTAAGATGACTGTCATATGTAATTCTAACACAATGGAATCGATACGAGCGGGCGTTAGGCAGTGGAAAAGACTCTACGCTGAAGGTAATGAAACGGAACCGAGTTTCACGGGACTCATAACAGCTTAGAACGGTTCGACTAGTATTACTATTGAATTGAAATCGGAAGCTTGAATTAATAATCAAAAGAGTTGGAAAAAAAATTATTGGAAAATATATTCTAGAAGGGATCAGATTATCCGCGACTTGACTCCCAAAATAATTCCGCAGTTATAATGCTAAATATGTTCAAGTCTTTTAACTCTAGCTTAAGCTTCAGCATACTTGAAAAGTAAGATATACTCATACAAGTAATTAATTCGAGTCACATTCGATTTCTTGAATGGTGAACCTTAATCTATACCTTTAAAATCGCAGAGCTTTATGTTAATTATATGCCATGTAAATTTTATGCCTTTTGGATTCAATGTTTCGAGTAAAAAACCCGAAATATGCTTTGCATGTCCGGAAATTTTCAAACCAGTTTTATCAAGTTAAAGTCATTTGGCTGCTGAAAACTGATTTTATTTTACTGCAGCTGTCATTCGGTTTCAATTTGAACAGTCGTGGCGGAGCTGAAATTCTTTTCATCAATAACGTTGATTTTGAGATTCGTATTCAATGGCTAGCGCACTACGTACGGTAGGAATATGCTGAAAAAAAAAGAAGCCCTAAACCAATTACATACAATTGCATTCTCAGCGAAATTTTTCAAACAATAGAGACTGTTTGATCCAATATAAAATGCACTGACTGTTTCTAGTTTCTAGTATGGAATTTCCTGCATTCAAAATTCTGATACTCTTATTACTTATCAAAAAAGGAAACATAAAATAAAGAATAGAGCCAAAAATACATTGATAGGATTCCGACAAAAGTACTAATGGTTTCTGCAAATGTTTGGCTCAAATGCGATTAGTAGTACTTGCAATCATTAAGTCTCTGATGTCTGCGTTAGAGAAACAACTCTTCAGTATAAAGAAAACAAAACGAATTTTGCAATGAACGTTGCACCACAAACATCTACCAACAAAAATTCCACAGAACGAAGGAGTTATATATTATTAGTCGATGTGAAAATTGTGGCCAAATGTGTTGCGCGGTTTGCATTGTTAGCCAATGCAAGTTTACTGGCAATCATTAAGACTATCTTTCTGAAGTCTGTGGTGGAGAAATTATGAATCGCAAAATTACTTTTTACTACGAGGGAAAGGAAGCACAATTGACTAAGAAAATAACAAGACGCGAGCTGACAAAAATTTCACATAACGAAGACGTTACATAACCTTCATTTGGTTGGCATTGCTAGTCAATAAAAGTGTACTCGTAACGCTCTACATTTCTGATGTTCGTGTTTGGAAAATAACTCATCAGTACAAAGAATAGCGAACAAAACGTGCTATGAAAATTGAAAACCATTTGTGCACAGGCCAACAACTGAATACGATGACGGTCCTTTGCCTTCCGAACGGGTTTGTTGGTTCATCGCTGAACCACATGTAGTTTCGCTACAAGTTATACTCGAATACAATGCCGATTGTTTAGTCTATCATTTCATATACCTTCTTGGATGTCAGATTAAGGCGGATATGTCCATTAGGGTGGGACAAAAAATAAATGTTAGCTCCTATGCACTTTTCGTGTTCCTTATAGGTCCCATAACAACTGTGTAACTTTTCAGACCGATCGGTGAAACGCCCGATTTGCGCCCAGTTTTTAAAGTTTCCATACGATTTTATATGGGAAAATCCACTTTTTCAATACTTATTCTCTAGAGATGTCAAGTTGGCTCTAAATAAAATTAATACATGATATTTGTAGGAAATTTTCCTGAGAAAAACTCTTTTGAAGACCGTAAGACGCTACGATGCTTGTAGAAACAGCTTTTCACTCCAAACTGATTGAATGTCTGACAAACGGCTCACCATTGAATTTTTCCAGCAACACTGCTACAGCATGCTGCTATTGCAAACTTGCTTAAGTACCTATGAGAAATAATTTCGCGCGGAATTAATTTTCAAAGTGTGGTTTTTGCTCATAGTATCTTCGGGGAAGCCTCCAAGATAAATGTAAGCTAGTAAAATTAAATGGTGAGGCGTTCGTCAGATATTCAATCAGTCTGGGGTGAATATCTTTTTTCACAAGCTAGGTAGCGCCTTGCGATCTTCAGAAGAGTTTTTCCCAGGAAAATTCCCTATAAATATCATGTATTGATATATTTTTAGAAGCCAACTGGACATTTCTATAAAAAAAGTTTTGAAAAAGTGGTTTTTCCAATATAAAATCGTATGGAAGTTTTAAAAATCGGGCGCAAATCGGGCGTTTCACCGATCGATCTGAATGGTTACACAGTTGTTATAGGAAACATAAGGACATAAGAAGCGAAAAAATAACACCATCGCTTTTTCCCATATAACCGTGTCCCAGTCTAATGTCCATGGTATGGAAAATTTATATGGGTATTTGATCTTGAATCTTTTCCGTATTTTCAACCATTTAACAATAAAATGGTGGCGATAATTACATATATGTTTTAAAAAATTTTGTATATTTGAGCTTTACAATGACGTATTAGTTATTGAATTCAAGACGGTTGTACGAGAGTTATTAGCATTCCATTCTGCCAACAAAAAACTCACCTCAGTTTTCACATAATGTACCCTAGTAGAGTAAATAAAGACGTAGTACTACGTCAAAAAACCCTATACAAAATGTTCACCTACCCGGAAAACCCTTTATGTAGAATTTCAGCTCAGTCAGACTTAAAATGGAAGTAGGGGGGCAAAGCGATTGAAATTTGGCTGTTAGAAATCCTGGCATTAAAAATATTCTTTAAAACCGAAATTTCTTGTTTATTTATAAGCCGTCACACGACATTCATCATACGCAAATAAAAAAGGGAGAAAAATGTGTCCGGTGAATTCGGGCTGTTGCCGTAACGCACTGTATGTGTAGTGCTGACACGAATGTCTATATAAAAACCAGCCTTTTTCTTCCTCGAAGACATCCTCCAAATAATTCCTAATTGACACATGAAGAACACTGATTACTCGACTGCTAGCGCGGTTGGCTATCGCAAACACACAGCACCAGAAAAAGTATTTTTAGAAGACAGTACAAAAATGGCTGCACTTTTGAAATGCCTGATCATGACTCGTTTTTGAGAAGCTATGAATAATTATATGTAGAAAACGTATTGATTATTACAAATATTATTAGAGCCAAAACAGAATGTTTGATTGGTGTGACGTCTTCGGAAAAGTTGTTGACAATAATTTTGTATTTTTGAGAAAAATGCACACCTCAAAATAATTTTTTTTTCGAGAAAAAACTTTAAAGAAATAAAAACTTATCCCAAAGCTTGATGTCCCGGATTTTGTGTTGAAATGAATCGAACGTTGCGACAATTTCCTGCGTTGAGTGCTTATTATTGAAAACATTTTTAATATTTAAACGGTTCGTTTGATCGGTTTGGTGTCTTCGGCAACGTTGTAGATAATAATTCTGTCATACCAAAAAAATGAACTATAAAAAAATGAAAAAAAAAAACTCAGATTAACAGAATGTGAGTTTTTCGAAATATTCAATTTGTAATTTTTTTTCTTTGTAATCTTTTGTCTCACGTTGTGACATTATTACTGTCTACAACTTTGTTGAAGACGTAATACCTATCAATTCAAACGTTCTGCCTTTGATTTTTTCTTTTTTTAAACAATTTTAAATTTTTTTAGTTCTCATTCCTTTATGATCGGATAGTCATCAATGTTTAGGCAATCTCTTATTATTCATTATTATTTTATTTTTAATTCATTAAATATACAAAATACAAACTTATTATTTACAACTTTGCCAAAGACGTCAGTCCAATCAAGTAAATCGTTTTGGCTCTAAAAATATTTATATTCATCAATACTTTTTTTACACAGCATTTTTATATAGCTTCTCAAAAACGAGTCGTTATTCAAAAAGAAAATAACCTATAGCACAAAATGGCATCTTTTACCCATAGAATATGGGTAAAAGATGCAAAGTTTCGACCAAATCAAAATAGACAAATGAAAATATAAACTGAAACTGGGACATTTTTTGCGCAATTGCTCTACTGCTAGAAATAGTTTGTAGGCGATGGGCTGTTGAATTCTTTTTTAAAAGTTTCAGATAATTAATATAAAACGAAAAACATGTAAAACGGGCGTTTGTTATAAAAAAAGGAAAAAGAAACGTTTCATAACATATCTCGAAAACGACTTCACTTTGTGATGAGCTCACGTAGAGCATTTCTGATTCAAATTAAATGAGAAATCGTTATTCACCCGCAAAACGTTTAATTCACATATAAAAAATATAGTTTTTGAAAAAGTTCAAAAATTACTATGTCTTCAATTTTCATTCATTTACATTGCATTCTGAATTGTTAGATAAAAGAACGTTAATTTTTCATTAATAGTTGAATTAACTAAACGTAACTCGACATATATACAAGTGTTTTGATTAATATAAATTTTTCAGCAATATTTTTTAATTAAAAAAAAAATTAGAACAATGATCTTTGTCTGGATGAACTTAGCTATATTTATAAAAAAAATTAAATGAGTAAATTGTCATTTATTTTAATACAAACGGAACTATTATCTAATGTGGTTTTATAAAACATTTCCAACTTAAATTAAATATAAATGATAACGATAAAAATGTTTAACTAAATTTTTCGAAAACGATAATTTTAAATACCAAACTAAAAAAAAATTAACATAATTCCAATGTAAATTACTGGATAACAAACAAAATATATTTTGACAGTGAAAAAAAAAATAGAGCAAAACGTCAAAATCGAAAGAATATCACAACTTTGAAAAAATTTTAGGAAAAAAATATTACAAGGTTGTGTATGAGATACGACCGCAAAATTAACATAGAATTACGAGAGTCTGTGACAATGTAGTTGACGTAGAATTACGTTTCACGGTAAAAAAAATATTCGTGATTCAAAAAATTACACCCGGGCAGGCGAAAGTCGGCTAATTTACAAAAAGTCTGCGCCAATATAAGAAAACTCAAACAAAGGTTTGAAGAACGCGGGATGATTTTGGTTTTCATTGAAAAAAGAGAGAAAGAAAGAATTATTACTAGAATTTACCGCTTCAGACCATCAAATCATCAACCTCTCAACTTTCTTGCAATATGTTACGGAAAACACTACGTTTCAGTAAGAATTTCCCTTTATTTCCCTTTCTAAATGATTGCTTTTAGTTTCGGCAGATTTTCGTTCATTTTAGGTTGTTTTCTATAAATTGGGAGTCACCATTTTGAATTTCAAAGTCTGTAGTTGATTTTCGGTCTCTGGGCATCATCTCGATTCAGAAAATACCCATATTGAACGAAACAGTTTAGAATGTTCGTGTAATGTATACGCGCTGATGTATTATTCTTTCCAAAGGGGGAAGGTGTGGTATCATTTTGTTTACAAGATATGTAATCGGTTTTAAAGTTCAATAAAATTTCGATACTCAACGTTTCCCATGAGTAAATTCACACAACAAATTTAAAATTTTATTTATGTACTATCTTGTAATAAGTTTTAAAAGTTTCTCAATGTCATTCATTTTACACAAGTAAATTTAAGAAATTATCAGAAACCTATATTTTTTGGAAATTCACCATGTCTAGTAGTCATTTTTTTTTTAACTTGTCAACATTGTATACAACCTTAAAAAAAAGGTTGAGTCAGAATGATCCAAATACCTGTAGAAAAGTCATTTGTCGTCTAGTAAAAATCTAGCACAAAGTTTTATCAGAATCAAGAATGTTTGAATGTTTCAGCATTTTAAATAAAATTTGATATAGTGCCTATGTTTATAATACGTAGAGGATACATTACATTTTTTTTTTGCACGTAAACATAAAAATAAACTTTTTGAAATGCAGCTTGAGAAAAACTGTGCCATGATTTGCTTAATGCAATGCTCGACAGTTCCCGGAGCATTTACTTAATTACATTGCGCTGCTTTGAATCGGTTTAGCTTAAAATGCATAAACTACCGCATTTTATCTATACATTGGAGCTATCTATTTCATTTCATGTTCGTGACAATGTTTCGAATCGTTAATTATAATTATCATCTTGGCATGCCAATCTGATCCATACTTTTAAAATTAATATCTTTTTGACATTTGCATGATGTGTCTGCTGTAAATTTTCTGCAACTATTCTACAGAGTTTTAGGCAAATTGTTGTTATTTTCATAAAATGAGTAGACGCTGGCTATTAGTCAAATTCGTAAATGACGTAAATGATTAATGGTTGCATTTGCTTATGTTAATAATTTAACAGCGCACTAAGCAATGATTTTTACCATCAAAGTTAAATCGGTTGTTGACAGAGAAAGTCATATACTTTAAACGAGGGGGATTATAAACATATAATTTGCTAAGTCGATCAAAAAATATCGCGATAAGTCATCAAGAACGATTTATATTTCTAGAGAAGGGAAACTTGAATGAGTAAAAAAGCATTCCTTGATTTGTGATTACTACACAGAAAAATCCGATTATTCAGCCATTTCTAATCCGTACCAGCAAGCATGTTCCATATGGGAACAGCTGAACCAAAAGTTCGACCTCTCCAGTGACGATGCTGGAATTGAAAATTTGTTCGTCCTAATAATTTACGACGCAATCGGGTAAATAAATTTGGACCCAGGCCGTGCTGCGATTGTTACTGATAATAATTTGTCCATTACACAATAACGATGTGAACCCGTTTTACGCGTGCTCGTCGTTAAGAACAAAGAAATATGAACCGATCGGAGCGCTTTATCGCTCCCCCTAGTATGAACTGCGTGTGCAGTTAACATCGTGCAGGAATGAAGTTGTAGAATCCGTCGAACAACAACCGTACGTATTATACAGTGCATTTCTCCGATCCGAATGCATTCGTCTCTATTAGTACTCTGGTGATGAAAGGCAGCGGCTTAGCACAGCAGCCGGCCCGGCACACAATCATCAGGCGGCTGCTCATGCAGCAGTACATCACCCAACTACACAGCCGACAGTAGCGAGCGGGGCGGCGGCGAGCCGAGAGCTTAGTCGATGCGTAACGGTCAATGACTTTGTATAGACGGTTCGGTTTGCCAGTAGTCAGTACAGTAGTATACCGCTAGCATCTGTGATATAACGTGCCACAATCATTGGTTCACGTCATCACCTCTCGAGCGCTCCCTCCAGTATTCTACCTGCTGATAACCGATAGCAGCTATGAAATAATAGACCAATTTTCGACTGTGATTAAAAAAGTGGATCCGGTTTGACAATTGCAGAGCAATCGAACTACAAATCGAAACACACAGTCAACAAATAACCGACGCCAGGAGCCAATTAATTTATTCGAGCAAACAAAACGACTTATTAAACTGACCAACCAACCGAACGAGCGAACGACTAGTCCTCGCGTGCGTATCATACATACGTCTTGTTCTTGGCTGCAAATAGGCTACCTGTTTAATAGTGTACCTTCACTCTAGCTGGAGTTCAGCTAAGCGCAAAGGGCTATTGTTTATGCTTATTGTTTACGTTCCTTGTTGCATGCACCGACCATTGGCTGGGCAGTTTTCCAGGGGGAATGCATCCAATGTCGGTTACTGTTCGGTCGGTCCGTTGGTATTTTTTGACATAATGCCAACACCGAACCATCAACCCTTGGCTGCGGTCAGCAGTGATAAGGACTGCAGCAGCACTGCGTTGAGTGACGCTAGTGAGACTGAGTTTAGTGAAGAGAAAAAGCAAAAAAAAGCTTGTTGGCGTGCCACCTAATTAGATACAGGCGGACAAGAGTGCGCTTTTCCATTCGATGATGGTTGGCTTTTACCGCTGCTGCCCTCCCACTCGTCGTCGACCATCATCAGCTGTTTTGGTCCTCACTACCATCACTAATACTATCGAGGGTCGCCACGCATACGTAATGGGACTTCCGCGCCGTTGGCTAGCCGATTGCGTAACGTTTGTTTATCGCTCCAATGGGTTCAAGAGTTACGCATGGTAATAATTAGGGGAAAAGTTTTTTTTTTTGAAGAGTGTCGACTAGAAATTGTTGTGTGAACGAATTTACAGAGTTCGATATTTAAAAATACAAATTGACTTTTTGGCTTCAGAACATGTTAATCATTGATACTCGCGATAAGGAAGTTTTTTATCATCTATGATTTTCTCGGAAACATCCCGATTTAGGTATCGGCTGGGTATTTCGTTCTGTGTGATCTGTAAAAACCACTTTTTTTTTTCTTTAATTTTATAGACATAAGACGTTCGAAAATAAACTGGTTGGTGCTTTCTGATGAAAACAAGTCGTTTCGACCAGAAATGTAGACGCGGATTGTATTTTAATTTGGTGAATTTTATTTTCATTGTGTTCATCGGAGAATTTTACGTAAGAAACACTTATTAACCTGATGAGTCAATCTCGAGATACAGCGTATTTACGAAAACAATTTAAAGAAAACAATTTACAAGACGCAACTAATAACTGGGAGGTAAATATTTGCAATATAAGCGAGATATCTGTGATGGTTACGAAGTGCAGCGAGAAATTAAAATATATTAGAAAGCCGTTTCAATAGATCTACTTTGATTACTGAAATTTGATTCATGCGTAGTGACATTCCTTCTAGTATCGATTTCATTCTTATGAGAACGAATTCTACAACGGTTTTCACGTTCAAAATAGTATCACGCGAAAGTAAATTGTCCAAAAAGTAAGCAAATTGTTGTTTCGTATGTTGATAAATTTAGTTTCTGGGAATCAATTGAAATATAAAAACCTGGCAACACTGGTGCAAAAAAGTAAGATTTTTTTGGATTCCTTCAAAACCAGAAAAATACTAAAAATGATTTCCAAAGTTGTTTTTTGAGTTTAAAAGTTGATAAATAATTTCAAATAAATATGACTCTTTGATGAAAATTGAGGAATTTGAAACTGTTTTGGCAATTCTGATATAAATAAAACAAAACTTTTAGACAATGCGTTTTTCCAGCAAAGACGGGGCCCTCCCAGAAAAAGGTTAAAGGAGAGATGTGTACTCCATTCGACATTAAAACCAGGATTCTAGTGATCTCAGCTGATTAACTTTTCACGTTTTGAGCCAAGTCCGTGTAGGGGGGCTGCGTAGCCGGAAGGCTACAGAGTCCGCTTTGTCAAGCAACTTTAAGTATGGGTTCATTCTCAGACTCTCCACTACTTTCCTTCCTTTACACTGAAATTTAAAACACCTTTACGTGACTTCCTCTTACCAAAAACTGAGGTCTCTCTTATTATTAGAACTAGCCAGAGAAGGACGCACAACGAAACTTTTCCAGGGATTTATAATTGGTGATATTTGGCAAGAGAAACGAGCATCGGTATAGTAGAACAGTAAGCGTGTAAAGGAAGAGTATCACATTACACACAAGCCAATAATAATAAGCATGCAACTTCTTAATAGTGGTATTGTTAATAATAGGAGTGCTGGATACAGCAGACACCCGGGTATATCTCACAATAGATTTACGATTCTGATCGTAGTGGGGAAGTCCATACAGGAAAAAAAGTTCGTGAAGGTCGTGTCCAAGTAGTTCGGGCGCTTCGTATGGTATAACCCAACAAGGCTCAACGTGAATTGCAATAGCAGAATAACGAAAAGAACGAAAGGCAGAACCGAGAATCAAAACGAAAAAAAAAAAAAGAAAAAATCCGTTCAATTGCAATCACATAACATATTCTGGCAGAACACCCAACACCGTGATATACTGTTGCGTGCCTGAGAGTGCACTGCACCTCCTGCTATCTACCTCTACCGACACGTACAGGATTTTGTTGTCCCCCGGCCGCACAACTGCAATATGCACATTTTCATTACTCGCTTTTTATGTGGACTTTTTGGATCAGTTCCGAAATATGGTGACCATAAAAACGGCTTTATTTGATGTTTTATTTTCAAAAATTCATAACTTTTGAATCAGTTGATCGATTTTCGATCTCTTTGGATCAAATTAAAGGTAACTGTTTCTAGTTTTAGGAGAAAATACCAAAAAATAAATATGTGTGCTTTTATATGCAAAAGATATAATATTATTACAATTTTTGTCATGTTTTCAAATCAAATTTATTCAAATATAAAAAATAACATATTTTTTTTTAATTTCTTTATACATAGAGTCAATTGTGCCTTCCAAATTGAGACCAAGATATATTTTTAATGTTTGCTCCAAAAAATGACGAACAAATGAAATGAAATTCTTTTTACATGAATACATGAGAAAGATTTTACCTTCGAGTTTCGGTTAGCAGAATTTAACCCTTCGTTTTCTCCATAAAAATCCTTATGAAAATTTTCAGGTCAATCGAATTTCGAGCTATTGAGCCTCATCACGTAATATGCTCTGGAAGAACACCCAACACCGTGATATACTGTTGCGAGCTTGGGAGAGCACTGCACCTCCTGCTATCTGGCTCCACCGACACGTACAGGATTTTGTTGTTCCCGGACGCACGACTGCAATATGTTCAATATGCAACAATGTAGTTGCGCGACTGAGTGTGCCGCATTTTCTTCGACACAAAAAGAAGAAGACAATTCGATTGTCTTCCAGGTCGCGACACGATACCAACGTGTGAGCCTGATCCGCCCCACCGTATGTCGACAGTGACAATGTAGTTTTCACTTGGCTGCACACAAAGGGAAAGCAAGTTACACTGCACTGGTAGACGACGAGTGATCTGCGCTCTACTCATACATGGTTACACAGTACTGTTGCTTGTACTAGCATGTTTTCCTTTAAGACATCAGTTTTATTAACATTTTAACAGCAGATCGGTAAATTGTCTGATTAAGATTATTATAAAATTATTACGAACTCCTCGAAAAAGCTTTCCCATTGGGACATCAAAATAGTATAGGAGAAATTCCACAAAAAACGGGCAGCTTCATTAATCGACCATGTTAGATTTAGCTGAAACTATGCATAGACGTTTCTATAGGCAAGAAAGCCATTTTGTGCTATTGGTTTAATTTTTTGGAATACGACTCATTTTTGAGAAGCTATTGAAAAATGCTATATTGGGAAAGGTATTGATGATTACAAATATTTTTAGGGCCAAAACGGTTTGTTTGATCGGTATGACGTCGGTAAAGTTGTAGATAATAATTTTGTCTTTCCGAAAAAACATACACTCAATAAAAAATTATTTCATCATTGAAAAAAAAAATAAAAAATAATTATCTAAATTAGCTCATTTTTTAAAAATTTATTTTTTTATAAAAACTACAAAGATTACCTAAACAATGCAATTGGTCCGATCATGGAGAAATTAATGGAAAAAAGTTATTTTTTCGGGATATATATTTTTTCTGAAAGGACAAAATTGTTTTCTACAACTTGGCCGAAGACACTATGCCAACCATTCAAACCGTTTTGGCTGTAGAGATATTTTTAATTTCCAATAGAGCACTCTATGGGGAGTTAAAAATATTTTTATGGTCAAAACGACTTGTTTGATTGGCATAGTCTTTTTGGCAATGTTGAAGATAGGTTTTTTTAAAAAACCATAACCTTTTTTTCCTTGATTTCACCGAGATTGGACTGATTGCGTTGCTTAGGTAATTTTTTGTAGTTTTTATATGAAAAAATTTAGATTTTTAAAAAATGAGCTTTTTAGTGAGTTATGTTTTAATTTTTTTTTGATTTTTTTTTAAGTAAATAATTTCTTCTTAGGTGTATGTTTTTTTTCCGGAAAGACAAAATTATTATCTACAATTTTGCCGAAGACGTCACACCGATCAAACAAACTGTTTTGGCCCTAAAAATATTTGTAATCATCAATACCTTCTCAAAATATCATTTTTAATAGCTGTGTGAAATGAGTCGTGTTCCAAAAAATTCAACCAATAGCACAAAACGGCATCTTTTGCCTATAGAAACGTCTATGCAAAGTTTCAGCCAAATCAAAAATGACAATTTGAAAAAAAGTATTAAAACTGGGACATTTTTCGTGGATAGAAGAAAACAGTTAACCTATTGGTATGGGAAGATTCTCTCAAATTTTTCCCGCTGATCGTTGATATTATGAATATCACAGCAGGCGATTGGTGTCTACTCATGAAGTCTGTGCCAAGCGTGTTGTTTGTTTTTGCAGGAAACAAGGTGTCTTGTATCAGCAGTCTATTTCGGTGAAAGTATATCGAGAAAATATACTATTTCAGACTACGCAACAGAAGGCTGCTTCGATTATATGTCTGTTTGTGAGGATGGAATTTTGTGACTATACCTAGTTCTGGGAAGGAGATTAAGCTCGATAAAAGTCATGGGGACTTTTTCGGAAAGACAAAAGTTTTTATACCTACCGCTAAACTAAATTCGAAAGAAGCGATTTCTATAGACAACCCCACTTTCTACAGCATGCGATAAATAACAATTCGAATACTGTTCTCGAATTGATCTTCGACTGAACTTCGCGACGGTTTATTTAAACAGTATGCGCGTCGCACAGTAAGCGGTATCGCTAAAGATAACAAGGAAACATTTCATCTCTTACGTTGTTCTCTCCTATTCCTCATCTTAAATATTCTCCCGCACTCATATCTTTATTACAACGTAACCCGTTATGAGAGTGAGTGGTGTGAGCGCATCAAACATTGTTCTTTCGATCCCTTTTCACTACATTATAATCATTGAGTCAGGTTACCCGTTCTTGAATGTTCTGAAAATTGATATTTTCATCGAACCACCTCTCCTTGTTGCTGTAATAAAGCCTAAAAAAATGGAATAAAACCAGGCGGCCATGAATTCGTTGCTTGGGCTGCCGAATCATGCTTTTTTAATGAAAATGCTCATAATCAATATTGATGTTGGAAAAAGTATGATGAAAATAAAAATAACACTCGAATTCATAATTTATCTTGAAGTTGGCGCTAAAACAATCAAAATGATTTTTAAATTTAACTTAGCTAATTGATGAGCTTGTTACCAACATAATTGGCGTGGCTTAAAATTTGAACCACCACCCGTCGAATAAAAGGAACATTAATTAAAATGATGAATTCCTGATAACATGTACAAATAACCTATTGTTAAAGGATTTTGTAGCTACAGACTATTCTGTTCAAACGCCGTCTTGGTGTAGTCTGCCATAATTTAATGTTCATGCGAAGGCAAGCATGAGTTTCTACTGATCCTTAATTTTTACCCTATTTTTTCGATTGGCAAAGCTTGACCACCTTATTATTGTAATTAATATAATTCTAGATTAAGGATAACAACCAAGAGAAAAGTCGTCCAAAAATCAATGGTTCAACGAACGATAAATTTACGTCACCACAAACAAAGCCAGTATTTCGTCGAGGAGGCTGAGAACAGTTATTTCCACATAATTAAATATTACTCTGTGCTGCTCTATAGGATAACAAGTGCACCGAAGTCAGTTTTTAATGGATTTTTGATTACGATTATTGCGCGATGGATTAAAAACAAAACGATTTACTGCGTGTCCTCAAAGATTTCTCCGCTATTGCAGCAATGCAGCACACAATTCGCTGCTACCACTGCAACGTTTGCACATCATTTAGACGGCGTAAATTGAAGCTCTGATGGTACACTACTCAAGTAGCGCACAATCAGTTTAAATCATACACAAAAATGCTAGCCTAAGCTGTGGGGCACGTTTAGCGCCTTTTGTTGGACAATTTTTGCCTCGAAAGCAAGACAGCTTTAATAGCCGCTCAAAAAAATAAGTAGCTTCGCACAGGGTCTACCCCTGGAGGATTACTCGCTGACGAATGTTGGGCAAGCACGTCGCCTACAATCACCGCTTCTACAAGGTCAATTTGGCAACGGAATGGCAGTTGACCCGAACTTGATCGTGAAATGCCTCACCATAACGATGGATGACACAGCACACAATCCCTTCGTCCATCGCCTTCACCACCCCACGAAGCGATGGAAGTATTTTATTACGTTCGTATGTTATTAACTAATGCAGCTATAATTGGCTATAAACTTTCGGTATATCATAAAACACGCTTCGAGGCATGCATCGATTGTCAAGTGATGCGACTTCAGGAAGTTCAGCGCAGGTTGTGTTATTCAAGCCCCCGACCTGTTGTTGCTGTTGGTGGTATTGCAACGTCACCTGTGAACGCTCCCGAGGTCTCGTAGCAGCTTTACGAGACAATAATGTAGATTTGCTGGAGGAGTTAGCTAATAAGTGAAAGGACGCCACTAAACGGGCGAAAGCACACACGAAAAAACCGGCTTAGAAAATAGACCCCGGCCTCCGCAGCCTCCACAGCCAACGGCGGTTGGTTGTCACGAAGCCGGAGGCATACTCCTCGGGTGCACCGGGTGGAAGCATATATGTGCGGTAAGACTAATAATTTACGTCATCCGGTTGACCGCTCCGCTCTGCGCTGAAACAAACCAAGCATGGCGGCGATGCAATGTGGAGCGATTTACGGACGGGTTGGCTGCGAATTTCAAGTAGTTTTGGAATTTTGGTGCGCCGGAAATTGCACTTGTTTAATCGATTTAGTAATGAGGATTGTTTAAACAGACGCTGAGTCAGGTTGCACAATCGCACCGTTGAAGTGAGTAAATCATTCTCTAGCCAAGCCAGCTAATCTAACCTTATCGATAAAACAACGACATTCCTGGAAGGATTAGTAGCAAACGCACACAACACCCGGCTGCCAATTAAATGCGGCATTTGCACCGATAAACATTGTTTGCAATTATCACCATAGCAGGTGATTGCGCGTTATTTTCTTTCGAGGAACACGCTCACCCCACTCCCACCTCAAGCCTCTTGCATTGTAATGATTCACTACCTTATTGTGTACACGAGCCAACCAGCATACCACAGATTACATCCACCGTTGTAACTTCAAACCAAAAAAACAGACAGGCTCAATTCGTTTTTCTTTACTTATTTGCAAAGTAAGTAGGTTATACTGTATACAATATCGGCGCTGCTCTGAATTCTCCTCCTCAGGCTAAAGACAAGAATCAAGTAAATACACTCCCTTTGAAACCCGTGTGTTGTTTGATTCCCCCTCCTCATTCTGCAAGCGAGGTATCTTAGAACGGCAGGGCAGAAAAAGTGTTGAACAAAAATTTCCCGTTGCATTATACAGTTTAGCGAAATAAGCCTCTTTATTTGCATTGAATGTGTGTCCGCCGCCGCGCCGTTGCCGATTGCATTGCATTGCCGTGCATGCTCGCGCGCTCGGTCGCTAGGTATATCAGGCGTAGGCAGCGAAGCACTAGAAGCAATTAACATTGAATGAGTGCTGCACGAAGCGCTGACGACAGACAGCGAGCGGAACGAACTTCCATGCGACGGCGACGGCGGCGGTGACGGTGGAGAGCCACGACGATTCAACTTTGTCTGTAATAACCGATGTTCTACCAGCTGGCAGTGCGCATGTAATTGAAATATATATGTAATGGAATTAGACTAACATGCTGAATCAAAGGAATCATCATTCGTCTTAATTTTATCGTGTATTCTTGACTTTTGAAGATAATCGGATTACTGGCGAGCATCTTAAGGTGTGGAGTAAGTGTCAGCTGCTGAGCTGAGTGTGAACAAGGTAGTGCCTAATTTTCGTTGATGTGGGAAACGAAATGCTTTTTAGGAAGGAGACTTTCAATGATTTTTTAACAATGGATCAGTAGAAATGTAATGAAGCTGACATCAAAGCTCAATTACACAGTGCAACATTTTTTTTGCCTTGGCTTCTATGTAAGATTTTTTGATGAAGTTTGATGCGAAAATAAATTTCCCGGAGTTTGAACATATTTCAACTTAAGGGGCAACAATGGCGCCATTTTGAATTTTTGAGAAACTGGAGTTTTTTGAGGTTTTTTCGAGGCCATTTTGTTTTAAGACCAAATATCGAAATTATAAGAGTTTGTCCACATATTAGCATCTTTTTACCAATCTTTAAAAAAAAAAACAGATCTTCAATCGAACAAAAACTGAGCTCAAAACGGTGATTCTACGAAACCGGTTTTGGCATAGTTTTAGTATATTTTACAAAGCAAAATAATATCGATTATTTCTGAGTATTAATGGTAATTCGCTAATATCTTAAAGTGGTAGTCAAATTATATCTTACATTGAGCAAAAAAGTCTCAGAAATCAAATGGTAGGTGTCTGATCAACATAAATTGTAAGCAAAATGTCGATTTTGCCCCAATTCCCTTACAATACAAAAATAGGTTTATCTGCTGACATTTTACGTAGATCAGACCATTCGATTCCTGAGACTTTTTTACTCAATGTAAGATATAATTTGACTACCACTTTAAGATATTAGCGAAATGACACCATTTCCTGCTCACATTTCTGCATAACTCGAAAACTAATCAAACCAATGGAACCAAATTGGTATGTAGAGGTCTTGGGATCTAGAAATAATTCTATAGGGGCTCGACGCCCCTCCCTCCTTTGGCAGAAAGGGTTCCCATACAAATAAAGCACAAATTTTTGCATAACTCGAGAACTAATGGAGTCAATAGAACCATGTGAAGGTTTTTGGGACAAAAAACGTTTTAAGGTGGTTTAATACAAATAAAACGGAAATTTCTACATAACTCAAGAACTAATCAAGCGCATGTAATTTTAATGTGCAAGAAACGCTTCTATGATGGTGTATTTTGAACGATTTTTCCGAAATCTGGGCGAATGTCACCGAATATCGATATTTCCAGAATGTTGCCCAAAGCTCAGTTACTAACTCTACCTACCCCTGAACACTTCTCTGACTATGAGAGAAATTTATATCGTTTATTCCATAAAATAAATAAGGTCCCACTAAATAAATCGGTGTGAAATTGATCACCCATGAAATCCATGGATTCTATTGGAAATGTGCTATTATTCGATATGTACATAACAAATGATAATTGTTCAACTGGAAAATATAAATCGATTGACTTTTTGGCATTGATATTGAGAATTGTTCGATCACACTTGATTGAGTTTGACGAAGGTTGAAAAACTTAACGAAAATATAAAAAAAACAGCCCCAGGTATTCTAGGGTTAAAATTGACAGGTACGTAATTCTCATAAAAGTTGTGTTTGAGGACACGCTAACATTATCTAGCGTTGTAAAATCAGTTTCTTTCGATCTATATTTTTTACCACGAATTTTTAGGTGATCAATTAGACCCCATTCCACGGTATGAATTATGTTAAAAATCATTATGTGTAGTTTGTTTTCGATTTTTATTACTTTTTCAGGAAAACTAAACCAATTTTTTAAAACTGAACGTTACGGCAACTTCTGAGAAAGAGGGGTCAAATGAGAATCAAAACTTCGAGAGCGTCACGAAAATTATCAAATTCAGTCAGTTTTCGGACGGATTTCCTTCATTTTTGCAGCAGTTGATTGGATAATGTTGTACCACTGACAAATGTGAGGCCTTGTTGAACGCATATTACGATCAATCAGAACAAGGTCAATTATTAGGCGAAACTCTTAATGGAGGCGGGGTTTCAAAGAAGACGGAATGACAAAAAAAACATTTCTTTGCAATTTTTGATTCTTGTACTACAGAGATGATAACCGAGAATACGCCATTGGTGTTATCACTATAGTGACACCCGGTATTTGGTTGACGTCTTGTCATCGCGAATTCCTATTTGCATATGACGCAAGATGATTCTCGTTTTCGTTACCAATTATTCAAAAAAAAAAAATGTTGAAGAAAATTATCACTCAAATTTACCGCTTTATACCATCAAATTGAATAACCCCAACAAGAGACAGGCTGTAGTAATTCTAAGTTGATTTGTGTGTCGTATCTCAAACACAACACGACATGGGAGACATTGATATCATCAGTAGCGACCGTAGGACCATGAAGCAGGCCTTCAAGAGAAAGGCGGCAAGGTTGGAACTTATCAGTCACTCTGCTAAAACAAAATACCTCGGTAGCTGAAAGGGATAGTGGGGATCAGGCATGTCAATGGTAAGTCTTTTTTCTACTGTCTTCTAAGGATGTGCTTGCTGTTGCTATTTGTTCGTGATACCAATTCGCGCTGGCATTCTGAGGGTACATTGAGAACGTATTGGCAATAGAGCATCACAAAGGAAAACGAAAAATGTACTCCGTGTGTCGAATTGGCATTATTTGGAGGATGTTTTCGGGGTTGCGAAAGTAGAAAAGAGAAGAAGCTGTTTTTTATACCGACGTATGTGTCCGCACTACACAAACAGCGCGTTTCGGTAACAGCCCGAATCCTCCGGAGACATTTTCCCTCTCTTTTTCTATTTGCCTATGATGGATGTCGGGTGACGGCTGTTAAAAAAGGCTGTGGGAAGAAGTAGCGTAAGGACTTCTCGGCAACTCACCGACAGCCTTCGTGCAAAGAAAAGCAAACTCGGTAATAGAGCGGTTGTGCACTGAAGGATGTGTGTATCGCATACCGAATGTTATATGCAACCATACATGCTATCGTCGACATGGGGATAAGGTGAACAGAAAAGAAAAAAAACATTCGTATATGGGGAACTAAACGGCAAGGTTATAGTCGCAATATATTTTATCTGCCGGCTGTCTTTATTTTGCCAACACCAACACTGTCATAGAGCGACACTCTCGGATGCCATCAAAAAACTGTCATCGCTCGGTACATTTTTTTCCCTGGTGGGGATTGACGGGGAACGATTTGAGATGGTCAAAGAATTTGTTTATCCTAAGGTTAAGGTCCCGTTTTTTGCAAACTCGCACAAAACTAGCGTTATATAGAACGATGATCCTTCCGGTGCCCCGTAACGGACATGAATTTGTAAATGGAATGGAAATGTAAATTGGAAGATGGAGTTTGACGTAGGCGCATGAATCACGAGCAGCAAGAGGTATACAAACATGGTGATACAGTGTGGCAGGTTTCAGCGAGCTGGACATGTAGCCAGAATGCCTGACAAGGGAGTCACCAAAACTCTGCTCCGCAGAAACAGGGAGAGGCCGTCAACTCCGTGCTAGGCCTTCCACTCGCTCGATGTGCACAGTGGAAGAACATGCACGATCTGCTGGTTTACGAGGTAACTGGAGAACAGTTGCCCAAGGCAGAAGAAGCTGGATATCTAATTCGTTCTGCCCTAGACCGGTGGACGGTCCGTCGGCCAACAAAGTATGTAAGTAATAATATATATAAATATGAATAATAAGATTAAGTAAAACTAATTTATATAAACGGTTTCCTTTCGTAGATACTCAAATTAGGAAAATTTTCGGTTGCAGCTTGTGCTGAAATAAGACATAAATATTCAGCACCATAGATAGCAAATGAATTGTTACGAAAACCGTACATGTCTGTACGGGTCACCAGGTAGACCAGGGTTTGCAGGCTTTATTGCTTTAAAAAAACAAGGATAACCTCAACTATGCCAACTGAAATTTATGGAATGCTCCTAGCTAGTGGAAAAAACCATTTCCCATCATCAGACTGTTCACAGCAGCAGGGGGCGGAGTCAAAGGAGAAGGCTTCGAATTTTTTTACCCCATAAGTACATAAGTACCCGGGTACCCACAAAATGAAATGCTTCGTGCTTTGTCATTCCTTGACCGATTTTCGATCTTGGCCTGTCAAAAGATTGGAAAATTTGTCTACTCTTAGAATCCGAGACCGACTTGAAACGGTGACCACATCTGGTTCTTGTAAATCCGGATCTCCGGGAGCATGTTCCGGCGAGACAAATTAGTACAATTGTCAACAAAACCGACCAACATCAAAATTCATGAGATCACTCCAGGAGTTGATTTTCATTCATTTTGAGCCCATCTGATAAGTTGTCCGAAAGGGCCATTTGGGAGCAGATACCCAATCTTGAACATGGTTCTGAAGATCCGGATTTACGGGAACCATATTATACATTACCTGAAGAATCAGCTCTTTAGGTAATGTATAATAAAAAAAACAATTTTTTCGATCTTTTGACGAGTCATGATCAAAAATCGGTCAAGAATTGAAGAAGTAAGAAACATTTCATTTTGGTGGGTACACGGGCACCCTGCCGAGTACTTACGTGTGTTGAAATTGCCGAGTACATAACGGTTAATGGTGTCTGGAACAATCGATTGTAGGAATGACCCGCATAATTTCAAGTTGTCAAAAGTTATGGTAAGTTTACTATACTAAAAATAAACACTAACTTTTTGTGTTAAGAGATAGAGTAATAGTTTATTCGGCAAAGTTGTAGAAAATTCAAAAGTTTGAAACTTTGATGAACAAACAAAATCCTATAAAGTCTGTTATATGGAAGTTACCTAAAATTTGTTTTTTTTATACTCAACTTTTGTTTGTTTGCAGGAAAACGTCGTTTGGAGGAATTATTAGGGCACTCAAAGCACATATTTTCGCAGAAGACCACACATCTCCAGGATTTTTCCTCAGTGGCTTATTCAAGTTTGTTTTTTCGATAATTTTGAGAACTAACAAAAGTTAAGTGCAAAAAACTAGATTATATTTTTTCGGGCTCTGATCATCGTGTGGTTTTTTTTGTCGTGTTTTAATTGAATTTTGATGAGTTTTCCGTACAATTCAAAACAAATTTGTTAACGTTTTGGTCTACTTGGTCTTTTTTTCGACTAACTTCAGAAAACAAATTGTGATCCCAATTGTGATCCCTCTGGTGGGTTTTCTTAACTAAAGAAACTCATTAAAGGGATCACGATAGAGAATTTGTTTTCTGAAGATGGTCGAAACAAACAACAAGAAGACCGAAACGTCAACAAATTTGTTTTAAATAGTACGGAAAACCCACCGAAATTCATTTAAAACTCTCCAAAAATAACTACATTTTTGTATAATTTTGTAACCAATGAAGATAGGAAATTTGGTTGTTCAGCAAAGTTTTAAATTTTTAAATCTTCTAGAGCCATTCCATTTAAGAGATGCTTAACACAAGAGTTTTTTTTTATTTTAAATATAGTAAACTTACCATAACTTTAGACAGTTTGAGATTATGTGGGCCAATCATACATATAATTGTTTGAGGACATCATTAAGCTGGGATGAAGGAGAAAGGTGCTATGGATTTAAGTTTCACTTTTTGCCGTTTTGGACCACTGTGCATTGGTCACGTCGAACTGTATACGGGACGATTCTTCCAAGGGAATTTCGGTTCTGTACAGACAAACTCGAACTACCTCTTCAAAGTATAGCAAAATAGATGTTACGAAAAATGTACACATCTGTACGGATAGGCGATAACTGAAGATTTATACAAAATGTTAAAATACTTTCATATCGTTTGCACTGCCAGCTTGCTATACAATACCTAAGTAGACAGTCAATATTACATAAAGTCCTCGCTTCTTTAATCAGAACATTTTCCGCAGGGTCAAGTTGAAATTTGTAGAACGAAATCTACATTAGCTTTATTGCAAAGAAGGCAAATAATTATTTGCAATTTCACGAGCGTCTCCATCAGCTTCGTTGAAAAGGGTACGCTTGGTTGTTTTCGATTTTTCTGTACCAAAATTTCAAATTCACATCATGGAATAACGGTATCGTTTTTAGACTCTATAAACGTGATTTTTTTCGTCAGCCAGTAACCTTGAGCATAACATTTTTTCACTCCTCTGTTTAATAATAAATTTATTGGAGGAAAAAACTAACATTGAAGCCATTTATTTTGTTGAAGCGACGCATCTCAGATTGATTAAGTACGAGAAAACGTGAGAAACTAGAAATTAGATTTAATTTTTTTCCATGTTCAACACAGACACAAAAGGGGGGCAAATATCATAAATTCCATGTTGCATAATAAATACTAAATCTTGACTACTTTTATTTCTGAAACTGAATAATGTGTTTAAAAAATATAATAAAGTTTAAAAAAAGTATATGATCAATTCATCACACTTTAATACAAAAGATAGTCAAAATCTTTAATGCATATTTGGTTTAATGGAAAATATTGTATTTCAATTACACTATCAATTGTGGAAACTGTGTTTTGGCTTTTATGACAGCAATTGTAGTTGGGAACTCTTATAAGCTGCCAAAAAGCTGTTCGATAGTTTATATCAAATTTTTAATAATTGGATTTATTGGGATTGCTCTCTAGATTTTTTAGGAATATTGTATCACAACACACAAGAAATTTGGACAGTGACTCATCATGAATATAAACCGGGGATTTTCCGAGATAACGAACGAAATTTGCTCTGAATCGATTTATTTAAAAATAAAATATATATCAACCTTAACTCTAGGAAACAGATATATACAAGACTCACATTGCAGTTCCTCTACCCTATCGCACGCTCGCAGGATTCGGTTGATAAAATAAGCCTCCTCCCTGGGTGGAGGATCGTTACATATTTACAAAAAATCCTCTAATCGACAGTTAAGCGTAGGTTAGTAGCTTTCTACACATAGTTAGTCCGCGGAACTAAGTTCGTTTGCAGTTTTATCATTTCATGTACACATTAGAATGCTTCACAGTACGGCAATTGGTGTCCTTGTCTGTCGTTGTCGTTCGATTAGTGCGATTCACAAAACAGTATTTTTAATCACTTAAGTCTAGTAGTGACAGTAGGTAACTGTTAACTAACCGCTCGATTCGGCTAACGGTAGTGTGGTACAGGTATAACCCTAAAGGAATCATAAGTAGTGCTAGAAGTAGTGGAATCAGCCGAGAGTAGCTGTGCCAGGGCTGACGACTTCTTCGGTTGGATGTGACCGTCTTGGTTGGGGTGCTACTAGTGTTGTTGTTGTTGTTCGTGCCAGGTATGTTACATTCGTTGTTAGAATTATGTGTACAGCCGCTCGGAGAAGTACATTCTGTCGTACCAGAAATGACCGTAGCGGCGTTAGGGGTATCATCAGTGAGAGTGGAAAGTTCTGATTGGTTGATGAGAGGGATTTCGGTAGGCTCTTTTTCTGTAGAACTATCGCTATCGGACCTTATAGTAAGATTACCGTTCACATCCTGGTTTGAATAGAAAATATAGAGCGTTCGTACGAACGGTTTTTCAAAACACACGAAGCGCATAGTACGAGTATGGGAAGCGAGGATTTGAAATGAGTTGATCATGCACTAGAATGCGGAATGAGTTAATGCTACTAAACTGAACTAGTACTACAATTATCACTATTACAACTACAGATAGTTCGCTACAACAAGTTGGTTACAATCTACAAAAGCACCTGTACATGCATTAGCAAGCTCGTACGCACGTAGAGTATGGAAAATTGAAGGTTCGGGGTTGAGTTTGAGGTTGGTGATGGTGCGGTGTTCGTGTCGGGGTGGTAATGCTAGTGATGTTTGGCTAGAATTGTGCTAATCACACTACTGGCCACTGGCAGCGACGAGCTGTCCGTGGGAGCGATGTTCTGGGAAGAATCGATCGAAACCGACCATCCGCGCGAATGGTGGCTGAAATGCGAAATGGACGAGACAGACGGCGACCAAGAATCGGCCGACGCTCGTAATACTTACAATATTTCCAAACTTCTCATAGCTACGACGTTTTTTGGCTCGCTTCGTGGTATCAGTTTGTGGTGAAGCCACTGTGGAGGTTTGGTGTGTGTGGTACGGGTAGTTTTTTTTTATCGGGAGGTTCAGTTCAAGTCAACACAGTCAGAAGACGTATCAGTAGCGTACCGAGTGGGCGAGGAATTGAGAGAATAAAAAAGTTTCTTTAGCACAATACTTCCACACACTAAACTACAGAGAATATTACTTGGACTAGATTCTGCGCCCAGCACCTTGCGACTGCGCTTGATACGTTCCTCTTCGTTGGTGTGAAAGTAGTTGGAAGACTTCCGGGCAGTACCAGCTGGGGTGCTGCCGGGAGTAGCCGGTGGCTCGTTGATGGCGGCCATTCGATTGGCGGCGAACCGCCGCAGCTTCGCGAACTCCTCCATGCTGTTGATCTGCTGCTTCTGCTTGAACTCGGCATAATCCAGCTTGGGATGTTTGACGTGTGGAATTTCACCGCGGAACACCTCGCAAATCTGTTCGAGATAATTCAGCCACAGCTTCGAGTCGACTCCGGCCAATGTTATCGAGTCCTGGCCGGACATGATACGGGGAATTCCTACAGGTAGTTCACTTTGTTAGAAATACATTCAACATCCCGAGTTCGACGGGGTTACTAAACTTACCAAGGTGATCTTCCAGAATCGCAAACGCATGCTCGTTACATTCCTCTGCGGTGCACACTTCGAGCTCCTCGAGGTTGACCAAGTCCGGCCGGTAGCGGTTGATCAAAGTGCACAGAACGCGACCGTTGATGAAGCACTGAGCAGCCTCCGTGAGGTCCTGCACGAAAGCACTATCCTTCAGCTGGGATTTGATCCATCGCAGCAGTACCGTTCCCAGCGGAACGGTATCGTTGGTACGCCGCTTGCGTTTGGTAATGGAAACTTCCGGACCGGCCGTAAGCGAATTGGTATCCAGGAAGGTTTGCTCTAGCAAGGCCGGGTCGTCGGTATCCAGCAAATGCTTCACCTGGATCATGTTGACCGATGATTTGTTAAGGTTCGGATACCGGGTGCTGGGATCCAGTGTGTATGCTCCAATATCCCGTTGTAGGTTCTCCGGGGTTGTTTGCGCTAGCAGCCGATAGATGGACTCACGCTGCGCTAGCACTGCTAGGAGGCTGTTTTTAGAGTTGGAGAACAACTTTATCGCGTACGCTGCGTCCATGCTGGATAGGAAACCTCGGGCACAGCCGGACCCCGTTGGCCAGAACGGTTCCAGTAGGCTGTCACCCACCAGGCAAGAGAGCAGACGATAATTCTTTCGAACGGTAACCTTACACGAGTTATCGGCGGCAAACATGGAGGTGAAATCGAACATCGCTACGTCCGGCTTGCCGTAATGGTTAACTGCGAATTCGAGATTCGGCATCTGATATTTGGTGGAGAAATTGGCCGCTTCGCGGGCGTAGTCCAGCAGCTTGGACGAGTCTACGTTTGCCGACGAAAGCAACTCCGCTGGGTCGGCGTAGTCCTGAATGATGACACCCTTATCCAGAAGGCTGTGTTTTTTCGCCGTCATCACGAAGTAGTGCGTTTCGTCTTTGTAGTACACGATGTTCTCCAGGTCTATGCCTGTGGTTTGGTACAGTTCTTTAAAGAACGATTGGTTGAATATGAACGCCACTCCGCTGATTTCCTCAACTTTGGCTTCTGCTTCAGTTTTCTTGTTGATGAAGTTGGCAGTGATAGCGATTGCTAGCTTACCGCGGAACTCCTTCCGCTTGAACCCTTCCAAGGTGTTGCGCTTACCGTCGGCACCGATCAGCACATCGAACTCATAGTGGGATACGGCGTGATCTTCTGGCGAGACGGCTGCCCGCCATCCGCAGCCGTCCTTCGGTTCGATCTCGCGGATGAACGAAACACCCTCGTGAATCTCTACGCCCAACAGCAGGGCTACCTTGAGCAGAATGCACTGCAGCTGCCGGATCGAGATGTGATCGATGGAACCGGCACAGAACTTACCGTAGAATTTTTTCGCTCCGAGTGCCTTGAGATCGGTGATTAGAAATGGCCACAGATGTAGAACGTTGTTTCTCGTAATCCTATCACGCTTTTCAACAACAACCTAGGGAAACGAGGTTAAAACGAATGGCGAACGAATTTCGGGAATCAATATCCGAGAGCTTAAAGTAAGTGCAAAGATAGGGGAGAGATTGACTTACCACTTTGGCGCCGAGCAGCTGGGCTTCGATTGCCGTGCGCAGACCGCAGGGTCCTGCGCCGATGACTAGAACACGGGTACCGCTGGCGGCGGTTCCCTTGTTGTACACACGATGCGAGGCGCGGGCGTCAAACTTTTTCCACAGTGCCTGCGCCTTCCAGTTGCGTATTTTCGCCTTGAACTTGGGATAGAACTCGTTCAACGGACCGGGCCTCAGCCCCAGGATATCACACATGTTTCGGTACAGGCCGAGTATCTGTCGCATTGTGGTCGCGGCACAGAAATGATCAAACATTTCTGCGGCCAGCGAAGCTGCCTCGTGTTCACTGATGGCGGGATTCATTCTGGAAAAAGAAAACAGAGTTTTCGTTAGTAAAAAATGTAGATCATATTCAACACTAAATTTCTATTTAGGTTCACACACATTGTTTCGTCATTAGAATATACCTGACCCCATTATTTCAAGAACAATATAAGCGGAGTAAAAAAAAAAAACAACAAGATTAAACCCAATCCTCTACGATAATTGGCTTTACGTTAACCTTCCAAGCAACGAATTACGCGCGTGGATAACACTAATACACCTTTTTCCTTCTCAGCTGTGTTCCAGGCGAGGCGAAAGGCTTAGGGCACTTCTCGGTTTTGTTTTGGTTACATGAAGTGACTCATAATAACGCTAACGTTTTTCGATTCTGCCAACATTTGCACACAACAAAAACAACACCCACTCGCGATCACGCATCAACTGCAACTGACCAGGCGGAGTCCTCCCACCCACAGCGGAGGTCCACCACACGCGACAGTCACACACTCTTCGGCAAGAATCATTCACTAAAACGTTCACTCGTGAGCCGGGAGACATGAAAATTGCAAGAAGACGAACACGTCGTCGCTGACGAAATTATTTGGTGTTTTCTACACACTTTTGACCAATCGGTGATGTATGAGCTGTGGGGTCACTAACATACGACCGAACACCGGGTGACCTCCGATGGTCATAACGGAGCTCAGCCGTGAGTGCAACAAAACGCCGATGCTTATCTAAATCGACATTAACAAAGACATCACCGAGCGGGGTAAGTGACAAATATAGAAAGAGCTTTTCCCCTTCGCTGGTTTGGGCTCCTCATTGTGTGTAACCAATACCATAACGCTGGCCACCGCACGAATATCACAAAAATTCAAACCTTATCTGAAGCCGCTTTGCCAATTCCTCCCCTTCAAGCGTCCGCCTTGACGGGTTCGTGGTGCGCTTTCGTTCGGACTTTTGACCATATTTAGCAAAACCGTTGACTGCCGTACCATACGTTGATTGTCGCGCAATAAAACACCCAGAAAGGTGTGACGACCGTGGCCGTGAGACAGCGCAACTTCCCCGACTCTAGTTGAATGCGGTGCCATTGTACGTAAAGTAATACAATGACATTCAGCTGAGATTAAGACAAGTAAGAACCTTCAAGAATATACTAAACTAGTCATATTTATCAAACAAAAAAAAAATCCTCCATACATTATAATGCAGGCTTATCTTCGTGACCGACCGACAACAGACAGATACGACCATGGTGGTGAAATGATCGAAAAACACCGTTGCTTGAACTGTGAAGGTGAAACACAAGCTGCAACACATCATGACAGCTTGCAGCGCGGCGCTTCGAAGTTTACACACAAACATACACACACAGCCGACTAGTCGGTTTGCCTGCTGTGTGACTCCTCTTCAATATTATCTGCGTTGTTTATCAACAAAGAAGCTTAACCAACAGCCCCAGCGGAAGTGATTTTCGACACCATATGGTATAAGGGACGGAATGAATGTTGTCACGAAAGTCACGTGAGTTCGGGGATGCATGAAGCAGAACATTCATTGCAACATGACACTAATAAACAAAATTTATAAATCGAAGCGTTGTCAAATTACATGATTTTGAATAAATTCATTTAGTTTAGGACACAATTAGGGTAATTTGTTGCGTGTTGAAAAGTTACTAATCTAATCTGATTTAACGCACCAACTAATAATTAAGCTGTGTGAATTAAATAAGTTATAATCTAACATTGTTTGATCAATGATGCAATTGCGAATAGGAGAAGGAAAAGAAGCGGGGATACCAAGTACTATTCGTTCCTGAGTTGACGTTGGATATATCTTTGCTTAAAAAATGTGTGGTACTTCGGTCCCCCAATAATAGAAATAAAATTTTGCAAGTTAATTGTTTAAAATATACTGCCGGTACCCGCATAACTGTCCCATACTGATTTTGGTCACTTTTGAGTTATCATCGGGAATCGACTTAATTGTTATCATATTTTCTGGAAAAAAATTAAACTTGATGCTTTTGTATGGAAAAACATGGAGAAAATACCAAGTTGTTTTTGTCCCATATTGAAAGTACCCGCATTACAGTCCCACTGCATAGTGGTTCAAACTGCAAACATATAATTTTGCTCCAGATTAGTGTATATCCGATTATTTTAGGCATATAGAAGTATGTCATTTAATTAACTAGACTAATGTTGTTTTTCTGTAGTACAATCTACGTTGCCAATGATACTACCGGTTGCTGGTGGAATTTATATGTGATGGGACAAAATATGCGAGTACATTTGAAATGTCCCCGCATATTTTGTCCCATTTTTTCCTTTTTTCAAGTTATATAACGTAAAACCAATTCCATCCATGTTTTTTTGTTCTCAACGATGAACTTGTGCTGCCATGAAACTGTTATGGTCATTGGTTCTGGATGTAATTGCTGGAAATTCGAAAATTCACGGATAATATTAAATCGCCGTTTTCTCAACATGTTTCTTCTCATTATGGGACAGTTATACGGGTACCGGCAGTATACGGTTTAGAAAAACTACACTAAAACAAGTTACATCTTGCTTTTTACTAAAGGCATGTTATATCCACAAATAAACAACTTTGGTGTTTGAGAAAGTTCAGCTGTTGGCGGTTATGTTAATCTGATCGAGTTGTTGGGATGCATAGAAATATATAAAATGGCGCATTACTCATTGCTAAGGACTCGGAAACTAAATCTTAGAATATAAAACATAACATAATTTTGAAATTACGTAGAAATATGCATAACATTTCACCATTTTCTGGCAATCTGTTTTTAACTGTAACCCTCCTTTATTTAGTTATTTATTTACCTACTGGTCTTCGATAAAATCGTACAGACAGTTCTTAATATTAGTTTATTCTAGATTTAAAAGTTTAGTTAGAAGACAAGTATTATAGTAATAGTAGTAATAGTAATGTACCACAATAGATCAAAAAAATGGTCGCAGTGGTCCAAATCTTACAAAAAATTATAGTAATATTCTCTTTAACCTACTTTTCTACAGTCAATCTCAATAAGTTGAACAAAAGCTTCGAATTTTATTGTAAAAAGTTGCAACGGTCTGACCGTTTCGCCGAAGATCGCCCCGGTTACTTTCATAATACCGCTTATACATTTTAAAATTCGCCCCTGTGCATTTACTTTTTTGAGCATTTGTTTTTTTGAGTACTCGGGAATAATAATAGACAAATATTTAAACATTTGGATGCTTCTGGTGCCGAATAGTATTCGCGTGAATAGCAGGCCCGCAAGGTGTGACAAGAGAGATACTCATCGTTCGTTTTCGCAATGAGTCAGCGTCGCGCGCAACATTGTCCGACAATGTCACGTACCACGGTGACACAGTCCTTCCTTTCCGTCGCAGTTGTGGATATGCAGAGGTGAACTCGGCCTACGTCAACAACGACTGTTGCATCTCCTTCCTCACAACATCCATCCTCACCCTAACGATGGCCCCGTTATCGTTCCATACAAAGCGTTAGCTACTGAATTGTTGTACACTAAAGATGGCAAACTAATCCCAAGTAGTTATATAAATGGTTCCTTGTGCAACTTCACTAGCCGATCACGGAGGAGCAACTACGAAATGTGCGGTCGTCAAACTCAAGCTCAAGCTAGGTCTTTATCAAAGATGTGGATTGGCGAAGGTTTTCTTCGGCAGCATAAAAAAGTGAAAAAAAATATATTTAAGTAAAATAAAATTGGAAGACCGAATTAATATAAATTTAAAAATATAAGCAAAGTAAACTACAAAATTATTTGAAAATTAGCTCATGAAAGAAAAAGATTTGAAATTATAAAACGAGGAAAACCGTTTATGAATAATGGCGCAAGTGACAAAATGAGCCAAAAACAAAAAACGGGGAAAAATTAACAAAATGTTTATAAATAACCGTGAATTATAATATTTTCTGAAATTGGAACACAAAGGACTATGCATTTAAAATCGTCAGTTATTGAAATAAAACTGCGAGAAAATTTTAATTTTACTATAGAACCTTGGAACAGTAAAAAAATGACGATAGATTGAAAATATGATTATTTCGGCTATTATGTTTATCAATCATAAGTCTATAAGTCTTATAAATTACAGTGGGCAGATCCCTGAACATACGCGATGATTTGTAAGAGAATTTTGGAATGTTGTTTTTTTATTCTCCAAAAAGGTCGATTTTATGAACTTGCTTTACCTGTGGCCCCCTTTTCAGTTTGACACTTCAGTTTGAACAATTATTCACAGTGTTAGGGGCCGTTCCTAAACCATGTGGTCATATTTTGATCGCTTTTTATACCCCCCCTACCCCCCATGGTCTTTCAGCAACCCCCCCCTCCTCACTCCTTGCGACTTTAATCACGTGGTCTTTTTATTTGTCAAGTGCCAAAAATTCGCTTAAATTTTTTACATTTTTATTATTAAACTTTCAGTACATTCTATATTTCTAAAATGCAAAAGCTTCATTCTTGACTGGATGGCAACAATAAATTATTTGTCAGGAAAAAAGACCACGTGGTCATTTCGTTAACCACCCCACCCCCGTGCGTGGTCTTTCGTGGTCTTTTGACAACCCCCCCCCCCCTCGTCCCCCTCTTTATGACCACGATTTTGGGAACGGCCCCTTATCAGAACCGGAAATGTACAATTAGGGTTATACAAGATCTGCTCAAACGAAGCATTTTACTGATGGATGGCCCTAACTCAGTAGCAACGAGTAGCAGGAGTAGCGGCAGTGGATAGCAGCAGCGCAGCGAGTATTAGCAGCGGTAGTGGTAGCAACGTCAGTAATAGATGCAGCGGCACATTTAATAAAAAGCTGCCTTGGCCGGCACTTCTTTTTCGTGGAAAGCTCTACTGTGTTGTGGCACACACAAACGTTTTAAGATACTGGTAATCATAATCTGCCAGTCGTGTCTATTTTTGAGTGTGAAAACAGCGTTCCTTTGTCATCAGAGTACCTCACTGAGTTTTAGTAATATTATTTGAATCAAATGTAAGAGATATTAAAATTTTTGCTTTCTCAAGTTAGAAGTAATGTAACAAAAATTCTTATGTAGTTCTACGTCAATTTGCGGTCGTTGCTTTGCATCAAACCCTTCTGGTATTTTTTCCTCTTGTTTTCATCTCTATTCATAGAAGAAATAAAGTTGATTTTTAAATCTTTTTCTATAATATATTTGGCAGACATCACGAAAAATTTTCACAAATCGAGTTTTTTACGTCGATTATAAAACATAACGCAGTATTTTTTGAGTAGTTTTTAATAACTTTTCTGTTTTTTACGCGTCACGAATTTGTCGAATAAAAACCACCCTGGATAATGCTAAAGAATTTTTTTTATTCTCGCTTATTTTCCGTCGGTCTAGTTCCGCCACTGTTGTGGCCAATCACCGACGCCCAGGGAAGCGACTCCACACCCAGGACCCTAACTCACGACCCGTTTATCAACGGACCGGCGCCAACGGCTTTACTTCCTCATGCGATGGAAGGCGTGATCCCAGAGATTTTTCGCCTCAGAAAATCTCCCGGTGTAGGCTAGGATTAAATCTAGACCAGTTGGGTTGGTTGTGAGTGGATCACGCCACCTCACAACCATCGACACCTATGTCGGCGGTGGGATTCGAACCCAGGCGTCGAGCGTGGTTGGCGGAGACGTTACCAACCACACTAGGCCCCCGCAACAATGCTAAAGAATAGATAACAAAAAAAATGTACAGTAGCAAACCTGAAAAAAAAAAACTAATAATAATATGTGGTTTTACAGAAATATTTAAAATAAAGAAATTCATTTGAAGAATTGGGGAAAATCATCATTTGGTAAAATGTTGGAGAGATCAAGTATTCTCGAGCAAATTTAATGAAAAACTACAAGAAAAAAGAAAACGATAGTTTAAAAAGAGATAAACCAAATATAAAAACATAGTCAAAAAGCGGTAAAAATGTAAAAAAAATCCACATAGTATTCGGAAATGAGCAGATTAGAAGAACCTGTATAAATTACGAAATGTTGACAATTATAAACCAACAAGATAAGAATTCATTCCTTATATATTGCAAAAAAAAACCAAGAATATACGAAAAACGGGAAAAAATTGAAAATAAAAATATTGAATATAAACAATGAGAAGAAAACGAGCATGAATAAAAAAAACGACACAAAACTTGTGAAAGTTACAATGAAATAAACACAGATGAACGACAAAATTAAACAATATTCAAAACATAAGAACCAAACTGCAGAGGATGGTATCCAAGATACGACCGCATGAATGACGTAGGACTACGTAAATTATTATTCATCGCAAATTTTTCAGTTGTATATGCCATGGTCTTGACAAGGACCGCTTAATTTTTCTTGTGAACGAAAATGGTAATGGCTGCGTCTAGAAGAGGATCACTCACTTTAAAAAAATGCTGGTTTCGTTTTAGAAGATTTATTACATTTCATATAAAATATTGAAACGTTTTGAGAAAGATGGCTATAGTTCTACTTCACAGCAGTATTTCGAACTCAGAACAGTATTTTGTTATCATTAAGCCGCACTCGCAGGATTCAACAGCGTAATATACTGATGCGTAGTTGCGAGTGCTGTTCCCTTACCGCAACACGATACAACGTGCTAATTTGTTGCTTGACGGAGAGCTCCATTGGTGTGGTTCCACTGTTTGCCAACACAGAGACACTTTTCGTACAATCGTGTCCCCTTTACGGAAAAAATCTGTTCGCTTCTTGCGAAACTGGGAAAATGACATAACATGAAAAAAGGCGGAGCAGCTTACAATATCGGTACGAAATAAACAGCGAACGAATATCGAAAAGAAAAGCGAATCCGTGATTGGTTAGCCGCTGCTTTTCCAACTGATTTTTAGTCCATTTTTCTACTGGTTTGAAATGAGAAACCGCCGCTAATTCCTGCAAATCAATAATACCAGTGGGCGCGACTGTTTGTGTATTGCTATCTCTTAAAGAATTATAGAAACTATAGATTATTCCAATCATATCTGCACTAGATGTCGTTGCTTGACTATGTGTATTGAAATAGTTATATAGAAATGTTAAAACTTGATAGCACAGAGCCAGAACAAAATTTTACTGATTTTATTTGAGACCTCACGAATCCTAATCTTATTGGAAGTGGCTCCACTTGGCGCATTGCATTTCAAATTTGTGTGAAGATTTGTATGAGAAAACCAAATTTTTGCAACCTTGAGTTACTCTAATGAGTATTGTGCGCATTCGCTCTAGATTACACGGCTCTCGTCCTAATGTTCATAAGTTGTCAAAATAAACATCACGGGCACATGGACGTCTGGGTATAAGACTCAATGGAGTTATATAGAAAAAACATATTTTCTAATAAAAATAGATTGCGTTTAGTAAAAGTATGTACTGGAAAGTTGGAATATGATGTGTAGAAGGACACTGATAGTTGTTTTCCTGGTCAATTAGCAAAATACTTGGAAAAATTTCGATTTTACTACCACTGGAACTGCGTCATTGCCATTGGACATTTTATAGGTGTCCTATTGAAAAGACATACAAAAGCTTGGGCATTAAATTAGCTCTGTATTTAATGTTAACATAATATGCATTTTCAAGGGCACATTTTCACTTTATTTTTTGCACAGCATGCCACTCTACTAACGTAAGACGGAGTCCTACGTCAAAAACATATGATAAAAGAATAGAAAATATGGAGAATTTTTCATGATATCATCAAATAACTGAAATGAACTACAAATAAATCACAGAAAGAATAAAAAAATGAAGAGGAATTTAGATAAAAATTTAATAATTTCAAAACCCTTCAGAACCTAGCAGCGATGAATCATAACCATAAATGTAAAAAATAAGTAGAAAAGTCCTTAAATTCAACTATTTTTTTTGTAATGCTGTATTTTGTAGAATAACTATATGAATTCAGAGAAAATCGATCTCAAAACGACAATATTAGAAGCGCATTTACAAACAAATGAAAGAAAAAAATATATTGAAAAAGCGGTTTAAAAAATCAAATTGAGAAGGACAAAGGATAAAAATAATTAGAAACCATCAATGGCAGAAAATGTGCAAAAAATCATTTCCAAAAATTTAAAGATTAAAAGAGGACGAAAGGAAAAATGTTGGCAAACAAAAACAAACATGAGAAGTATATATTTTACATGTATTACGAGGAACAAATCAAGTTAGTCCGAAAAATAAAGAAAATGTTGAAGTAATTTTCAAATAAAACATAAAGAAAAATAGAAGAAAATGAATATTTCGCTGAGCGAGGACATAAAAAGAACTTCGAAAAAAAAGGTTCATTCAAAAAAAAAAAAAAAATTAAAACAATCAAAAAGAAACGTATTATAAAATTATAGAAAATATTATCTAATTTCGTTATAGGCGGCATCCATAAATGACGTAACGCTGAGCGTTACGATTTGTTACATAGGGAAGGGAGGGAGGTGAGTTCAGCGTTACGTAACGAAAAATCTCTGGAAATTCTCCAAAAATGGGCATTTTTATCAAAAAAAAAAATTTCTGCAAAGTTACGTAATTTCTTATGAGGGTAGGTGTTGCCGTTACGTTTCGTTACAAATGGGTGATTGGGGGTCCAAAAATTGGGTTTTTTGCGTTACGTAATTTATGGATGTCGCCATATCAATAAATGAACGAAATTGACCAATCCAAAAGAGAAGAAAATTCAAAAAATATTGAGAAAGAAAAAAGTTTCAGAAGCCTCTCGAAATTGAGAGGAAACATGCAAAGACAGAGGACAATAATACACGACAAAACATTTGTGGAGATCGACATTTTTCGATTAATAATTCGAGAAAGTATAAACTGGAAATAATTCATAATATGCTATGAATTTTTTTTTTGCAGCATCGTATTTGGTAAAATAATTTTGTAAATCCACAGACAATGGATCCACTCTAGTAAAGAGATAAATTTGAAGCGCCTAGCGAAATACCAACACAGAAGAAGAAAAAAAAATACTGCATTTATATAAGCAAAGTGAAAATGATAACCTTTTAGGCTTTAGTGACCGATGATTTTTCGAAAATTTTTCAATAGTTAAATTTCTCCGAATAAAAATAAAGCCAAAGTAATGACAACAAAGATAAAACTGTTGTATAAATTAGAAATGAGCTCAAAAAATAAAAAAGGTAGCAGAACGTAATAAAACTAAGGTAACTAAGAACTGCTCAAAACTGTTTTCAAAATTAATCAAATAAGCGGATGAAAGCATACGCCTTAAACAACATAACAATAAGAATTGACGAAGCAGGCAGGGATAATCTAACAGCACAATAATGGTCAGTAATATTACCTACAACTATCATAGTTCCGATTGTCAAGACCTTCACCCGGCACTCGACTGGCCTCCACAGCCGGAAGATCACAGTCAACCGGACTTTACCGAGATCTAATATATTCGTACAATCGAAACTCGTCAATAAGCATCGACTGTCACCTTGTCTGACCATAATAAGCCTACATCCTCGCGCGTGGGGCTACCGGGCGATTTGCTTTCGCTTTTACTGTACACGACGATACGCGAATACTCTCTTCTTCGCTATCTACGCTGCTGATGACATCCGCCGCAAGTCGTGCAGCAACCGGCAAAACGTGCTCGTGGTGGTCGTCTAATGGCGTCTATCACCGCGGCTTCACCGGACCCTACCAGCTTCCTGCGAGTGGACGGCAGGGAGGCGGTGTCCTATTAAGGCAAAACGTTGACTGATCGGACACGCTATCAATGCCCACAGCGATTAATAATGGCACGCTACCATTGCGAATCACGACCGACCGACCGGCCGTCCAATTGACATCTTCATTCTCAGTAGTCAATCGCTTGAAGACCCTCGCGGTCCCTTAGTTTGATGATTGACTGGCACTAAACAAATAACCATAAAAGGTGGGTGAAATTTAGTCCGAATTAGGCTTATAACTGAGAACAATGAATGTAGGAACGATTATTATTATTAGCATTGGCTTTAGTTGTTGCCACTAGTATGATGTGAAGATGGTCTACATGACAGACACTGAGTGGATACTGCTTCTTTCTTTCTTTCTTTCTTTGAGTCTACTCGTACCAAGCTCGTGTTTATTTCCACTGAATTTACTCTTGTGCGTGATTGAAGCCGCCGCGGAAGGCGGTAGAGGTTACAAAGCGGAAGTGGATGAATGTGAGATCTTCTCTTTATGTCTGGAACGTTGCCCTCTGGAGCTGTTCTTTCGGTTTTTTTGTGCGCGATACTTCTGTATATATGCACTTTTTGTATACTCTGATGTACTACTATGTAGTATACACGGTCTGAAGCGTAGTACAATTAGCAGAGGTTAAACCTGAAGGAGAAAAGTTCGGCACTTCCTGGCTGTGCTGTTCAGATTACTTTTTTCATTTATCAATTGAAACCCAGTGAATCGTGAAGATTATCATAAAAAATTGCAATAGACCAACAGAAAGGGGGGAAATCCAACGAAAATTGAATGTTCACACCAGCGTGTTAAAGTTTTGCAATACTTGTTTCGCCAAATCGACAATTCCTTTCTATTTCACACCGTGTCATAGTTGCGTAATAGCGCCTGGCTAACGAGTGCGCGACTCGCCAACGCCGCCGCCACCAGCTAGCCGACATTTCACGCCACCGCCGGCGCGTCTAAAACTACAATTGCACCGAGGTGTGTACTCACTCATCTTTCTTCTATGGTCCGAAAAAATTGCCAGCCACAGCAGGTCACAATTGATTGCGGTAATAAGTACCTCGTGTTTCTATTCTTCTCGGCTCGTGGTTCGTGATGAGAGTTGTTTTTTTTTGTGTAAGCACCCACTTCTAGAGTAGGTACCAGAGTAATTGTTGTTATCGTTTTTTTATTCCTTTGGCAATCCCTGTACCATGCGGGGTTGGTTGATCATGATCAGCATTGCATCGATTGGCAGTGGTTTATTGACCAACATTCTCGCTTTTTGACGGTCACAATTAGGTACTAGTATGTTTTAATTTCGATGAAGTTCTGTGCAGACAGATCCATTTGTCGTTTTGCAAGACAGATTTTTAATAAGAAATAATCCTTTGAGAGTGTTCTCTCCGTAAAGTCCCAATTGGATAACTGCGTGTCTGCTCGTAATACGATCGTCAACAACTAAAGGTAGGTATATTATTTGAAAATAGTTCAGAATTTAATAAAGTAGACCTGTATGTAACTGCGAAAAATTAACAAGGACAGAAAGTGTGACATAGACTTAGAAAAATTTTTCTCATCCAGACGGGACTCGAACCCACTATCTCCGATGCCTCAGTAACCACTTCTGCTAAAAAATGTTATTACATATTTTTAGTGTATTACTTGCGTAAAATAGTGTTGTTTATCCAATTTTTATATTTTGATCAAATTTGACCTTGACAGATTGAACAAAATAAAGAAGGAAATTAATTAGCAAAGATGTGTTATCAATGTCCAGCAAACGTAAGTTTTGATGGCCAATTAGCTAAATATCACCGGATAACCTTCCGCGCGGATTGACATCTCTCACTACCGGCGCATAGACAAGCTATGTTTCTCCTAAGCCAAGCGAAAAGTTACTATATCGGATTGAAATTCAAAACGTTTCCGAGGGGAACTTAAAGCTCAATCGTGGTGCTGTGCTCTTCTATCGTTCCGTCCCGATAGTCTACGGCTATGTGATTTGTTTTTGTATATCGGGTGTGAAGGAGTAGCTCATGTTACACTAAATCACCGTGACTTTACGATAGTCGTCGACACACAAACACACGCGCGAGCTGCGGTTTACGAGCCAGCAGGAGAAAGTATTTAAATCAGTTCACTACTGGACTACGACAGGTGGTAACAAAATACTAGTTCGGTGGATTAATTTGGATTTTTAATTTTTCGGCAGACGCAACCACAGAAATACAATACTATGAAATGAAATACTTTTCTACATCGTTTTTTTGTGTAATTGCGATACCTAGTTGGTATTTATTACCGATATTTATATTCATATCCAAGCGACCAAGATTTACGACTGCGGTTTGGCAATCAACTTCTGTTAATTTTATTGCCTATCTTGGGAGGCGCAGCTCAGTGTGACAGCTGAGTCACCAGACCACTCAGCGTGGAGGTTAGTGACCGACCGCGGCCGCGACCGCGACCAAGGCGTTACCAGCCTCTGCCACATTCAATGACAATTTAAAGATGCGCAAAAACACAAAACGATCGATTAAATAATTGTCTCGTAATATCATCGGCACAGTTGAAGTTACGCTTTTATACCAAAAAGCAATATCGTTACGATGCTGCAATTCGTAACTGATTAAATATTCAAAGCAAATTTGTGACGCTATAGAAAAATTGTGAGAAAAAGTCTTGAGCCATCGTCGCGACGTTTTCTTACGCACTGGATAGTTCGCGGAACAGAGATGACAAATAAACCGGTTCTAGCTGTTACCTTTTTCAGTAACTTGTTATGAATGATTCCCGCTTCCTAAAATAATCTGATTCCGTAATTCGAAGCGCAGGTTGTTTGTGCTTGCGCAAATAAAAAATCTATTCTCAACTTTAAACTAAGTACGCAAAAAGCATGTCAGAGACCCAATATGCTTCGCAACTCCTACGTACATAACAAATTTTACCTATGGTGTAAAGTGAAATTTCTACTTTACTTTTATGTCATGTAATTGACCTTTCGAAACAACAAAACCCTCCTCCGTAGCACACTAAGGTGAACATTGTGCATACTAATCCACGAGCCAGTCGACTGCACTTTCGAAGGCTGGGCAATTTTTCTTCTAAATTGCTGACAGTCCCCACCCCCTCCCATCATATCACTTTGGCAGGTTTTGACAAAATTGCACATCGTTTCTCGTCATCTCCCCCCGAACGCAGCAGTAGCAGCACATCAATTTTTCGAGGTGTTTATCGACCCGATTTTTGCGATGAAGCGCGTAGCCCCAAAGTCTGCGCCGCTTGGCTTGCACAGTGTATTTTCTCTGGGTCGGTTTGCTCCTTAAAAGGTATGCACCGGCCGGCCACTGCTGGACCTAGATCCTAGCCGACAGACGCCGACGGTTGTTTTCATCGCTATTGAACTGTACTTTGACTATGTAATTTGGTATGATTGATGGTGACCTCAATTCGAGCGTTAGGTGTTTTTTTTCTCGGTTCGGTCGTTTAAGTTGAAAAACAATGAAAATTGTTCTATAAATTACGAGCAGCTCGAAATTTTTGTGATCAAAGGGACCGACCTTTTCGATTATGAAATATTAAACAACAAACTCTTGAGGTTATTTTTACTTAATTACGCTGTGATTCAAACTGATTAAATTTTGCCTGTTTTTTTTTTTTTTTGTTTATTACACATTTTGCTTTTTCTCAATGAACCTATTAAATCTTCTTCTTATGCTTAACTTTTGCCTTTTGGCTTACTGTTGTAAAGCCTTTTCAGAATTCATTTAAGCTTAAATTTTTTTTGTAAGTCGGGGTCCTGTACAATGCCAAAAATTATAGATCATGATCAGGCTTCGGAAAAGTACTGCGGTGCGACTCTATGCTGACGACTGGGCTCTCTTTTTACTATAGCAACCTCATGGATAAGCTATTCATGAGAGCTCACATACAGCTGAAGATTACACCCAACAACGGAGCTGTTTTGTATTTGTTTTGTTCTTTTTGCAGTTGCGTAATTGTGACGTCCCAATCATATTTTGTCTCTTTTTGGGTTTCGTTCTGATTTTTAGTACTGACTTTAGTTGTTAATCTGGTGTTTCTTTCCATCGTGGCTGTTTCAAGCCACCGTCAAAAATTATGATAAATAAATGACATGAAATATGATTAAAACAAATTAATACATGAAGAAAATGTCAAATATAACAAACACGAAAAAAATCACAATAAAACAACAGAACTGAAAAATGTTTAAAAAAATGAAGTCAAATATAACAAACGAAGTTGAAAATAACGCCAAAAACGAAGTTCAATATAATTTTAAATGATGTGCAAAACTTTGTTGAGAATGATATGAAAAAAGACATGAAAAATTATACTATATATGTTCTCTAAATCGGTGTCAACATATTTGCTAAAATTATTATATCATTATATCAAAGTTGACGTCGAAAGTTAAATTGAAATTGATACCAAAAATTATTTGAAATCTGTGTCAAAACGGAGTCAAATGAAATGATGCTAAACATTATGGCGAAAAACATGATGAAAACTATGTTTCAAATGATAAGAAAAATTATGTAAAAAATTATATAAAAATTATTACTAAAAATATTATCAACATAAAGTAAAAGTTGGTTTAAAAACGAATGCCAAAAATTATGACGAAATTCATATCAAAACCGTTGTAAAAATGATATCAAAATAGATGTCGATGTAAAATATGGCACGAATGAAAAAAATAAAACATAAGACAAAATACAAAATAAGTTTGGATCTGCTTCAATCAGTATTGCACCGTCCAGTTTAAATATTGTAGCAACCTCCAAAAAGTTTTGCTGCACTTGGAATAAACAGATATCTCGTGTTTGCGACGATCTAGAAAGTAACAGTCCTCAGCAAAATTGTTCATACGGTCAAGCGTTCTGGAAGCTGGAGTTATGTGCGAAATTCCACCACTACGTGGCGCTAGTGAGCACGATATTAATCGTTTTCCAACCCAAACTTATCTCACGATTCTGACTACTTGAAAGTTACGATCTTCAGTAAAGCTGTTCAAAAGGTCAGGGGTTTCAAGATAGTGGATAGCTTAGTACTTAATTCGCTTGCTATTCTTCTTATTTTACCTTTTAACTTCTCTCATGATTACGACCTCCTAAAAAACTGCAATCTTCAACAAAGTTGTTCAGAATGCCAAGTATTTCTGGTTGGTGGACACTTCAGTGTAGAATTCCACCGTTATGGGGCGAAGTGGTGCCCACTTTTCTTCCCACAATTCTTCGTATTTTGGCTCAAACTTATCTCACTACTTCGAGCAGCTAGAAAGTTGCGGTCCTCATCAAAGTTTTTCAGAAGGTCGAGAAAAAAATCAAAATCAATTTCAGCGCAAGAAAAAATTCGAAGCCAAATATGCAAAGCCAGAAATGATGTTAACAATTTTATACAAAATTTGCAGAAAACGATAAAAAATACTAAAAGATGACGATAAATGACAAAAAAACAAACTGTCTGAAAAGTCAGAAAAGATAAAAAAGACGAATGAAGTCAGAAAGATATCAGAAATAATAACAAAACAAAACAAAAAAATGTCAGAAATAATGTAAAAACAGTTTAAGGAATGATGTATCTACGCCAGAAATTATGTTACAAATAATATCACAAACATTGTTGATGTAAAAAATGACAAAAACGGCAAAAAGACAAAATATTAAAAAATAAATGAATATATCTTAAAAAAAGATAATCAAAATAATCTCAGATATATCAAAAATAATGTCGAAAATGCTATCAACAGTAACGGAATTTTTTTTTGTCAAGAATTAGGTTCAAAATTATTAAGAAAATAATTTTCGAAAGTAGTCAAAAATAACATCGAAACTAGGAAATTTTTGTTGTATTTTTTCATTCTACCAACAGAATTACTTTTGTATATTCATTTTGTTCAACTTTCAACCTTCAGCTCATTTTCACTTCATTTAACTTATCTCACGATTTCGACTTCTTAGAAAATAACGATCTTTCAAAAGTTGTTCAAAAATTCAGGGGCTTCAGGACGGTGGCCCGCTTAGTGCCGAATTTCTCCGCTATGTGGCGTTAGTGTGCACGCAACTCATCATACATCGACTTTAGCTTTTCTCACGATTCCGACCTCCTAGAAAACTGAAGTCTTCACCAAAGTTGTCCAGAATATTTAAAACTTTTGGTTGGTGGAGATTTTGGTGCAGAATCCCACCGCTAAGTAGCACTGATGTTCACGTGATTTTTGGTATCTTGACCTCATCTTTTCTCACAGTTTTGACCTTCTAGAAAACTGCGGTCTACAGCATAGTTGTTCAGAATCAGTAGACAGCGTAGTACTGAATTTCACCGCTAAGTGGCGTTAGTGTGCACACAATTTTTTATGTTTTGACTTGAGCTTTTCTCACGATTTCGACCCCCTAGAAAGCTACGGTCTTCGACAAAGTTGTTCAAAATGTCAAGTACTTCTGGTTGGTGGACACTTCAGTAACGAATTCCACCGATCTGTGAAGCTAGTGTGCACGTGATTTTCCGTACTTTGACCTTAACTTATCACACGGTTTCGACCACCTAGAAGGCTGCGGTCTTCAGCAAAGTAGTTCAGAAGGTCGAGAAAATTACGTGAAAATCAATTTCAGTGTAAAAAATGATAAAGAACACGAAACCAAATATGCAAAGCCAGAAACGATGTTAACAATTTCATGCAGAATTGGCAGCAAACGATTAATAATGATAAGAGATGACGACAGACAATAAGTGGCAAAACTGTCTGTAAAGTCAAGAGATAAAAAAGACAATAATAATGTCGAAAATAAGGTCAAAAATTATATTTAAAATCATAACAAAAAGAAAATCAAAAATATGTCAGAAATAATTTAAAAAAAAACTTAAAGCATGATGCAAATATTCACGATAAAAATTATGTTAGAAATACTATCACAAACAATGTCCATGCGAACAATGACAAAACAGCATCGAAATATTTAGAAATAAAAAAAAATTTTGAAAAGATGATAAATATTATATCAGGTATTTCAAAAATTAATTCAAAACTGCTATCAAAAGTGACAGATTATTTTTTTGTCAAAAATGATGTTAAAAATAGTGAAGAAAATCATTTCCAAAACAAAGTCAAAACTAATGTCGAAAACAGCGTGTTTTTGTTGTATTATCTTATTCTACTAACAGAATTACCTTTTTTTATTTATTTAGCTTAACCTTCAACCTGAAGCTCTTTTTCACTTCACTTAACTTATCTCACGACTACTTAAAAAGTTACGATCTTCAGTAAAGTTGTTCAAATACTCAAGGCTTTTAGGATGCAGTTTTCTGCAAAATCGTTCATAAGATCAAGAGCTCTTGAATACAGGACAGTAAGGTGCGAAATTCCACCACTGCGCCGCGATACTGAAAGCGAAATTCGTCGTTTTTTGACCTTGAATTATTTCATGATTCCGACTACTCAGAAAGTTACGATCTTCAGCAAAGTTGTTCAAGAGTTCAAGGTTTTCAGGATGGTGGTCAGTATAATACTAAATTTTACCGCTCTATGGCGTAAGTGGGCACACAATTCTTCGTATTTCTCACGATCCCGTTTTCGTAGAAAGCTACGGGTTTCAGCAAAGTTGTTCAGAATGTTGAAAACTTTTGGTTTGTGTGAATTTTAGTGCAGAATTCCACCGCTATGTGGCTCTAGTATGCTCGAGGTTTTTCGTATAATTAACCTATCTAACGATTCTGACCCCCTAAAAAGCTGCGGTCTTCAGCAAAGTTGTTCAGAAGACATCTTTTATAATTCGAAGGCCTCTGGTTGGTGAACAGTGAATGCAATTTTTCGCATTTCGACCTTAACTCTCTCACGGTTTAGACTTTTTAGAAAATTGCGGTCTTCTGCAAAGTTGATTAGAAGATCAGTGAGCACGCAATTCTTCGTATTATATCGCAACGGTTTTTTTCTAGAATGTTGCAGTCTTCGGCAAAGGAGGCTGTGTCAAATGAAGCACTTTTTTAAAATGAACACTGGGAATTGAAAATCAATCATTAAAAAGATATAGAAACAAACTACAATGCTTTTCCGATTTTATCACGGTCAAAAAATATTTAACCGTGAATTTGGCGAAATGATAAAAATCGTTTTCTTTTGTTTGATACAATTTTAATTGATGATATTTTGAGTAAAACAATGCACTTTCATAGCTCAATGGAATATAAATTCAAGATTCAAATGAATAAACAAAAAAAGCTAGTTTTTCATATTTTTCTCCATTGCGCTTTCGTGTACTTTCTCAAGGCTATTATACTTTCAGCAATAATTTGATTTTATTCTTTCTATTCTAGCAACGTTTAAAGGGACTCATGCTTGGCTCTGCGAACCACAGATTTTATTATTTTCAAATCGACGTTCTATGAACACCAAACTGCTCAGAAATTTGAGTTTTGAATAGATCTTCTTACTCAACTGCTCGAATATCACATAATTTTTGCTCCAAAGTCAATGAAATTCGCCTTTACGATTCATTTTTCGCAAAATCTTAATACAAATTAATTGTAATAGATAAGACACTTGGTTGCCTTATTCGTTACCTTGATTTAGAATTCTTTTGAGGATGCGTGATAAAAGCAAAAAATAGAAAGCGTGGGGAAACCGAGCATGAATTTAGCGAGTAGTGATACAAATGAATGTTAATAAAATCGAAAAAGCACTGTACTTCGAATTGCATAATTTCTTCTGAAAAAATATAATCACTGAGAAATTAAAAAAAACTTAAAAAAACTCAAAACTAAGCGCTAAGTAGTGGTCTTATTTCCATCCAAACTGTTCATAAACGAAAATACCGTGACCTTCTGAACAAGTTTCCTGAAGACTGCAGCTTTCTTAGTGGTTGGATTCACGAGATAAATTTAGTTCAAAACACGTAACACTTTATGCACATCCTATTTCACACAAACTGTATAACAACTATCCTGAAGGTTCTTAACAATTTTGTTGAAGACCGCAACTCTCTAAATAATGCGATTTTCGAGATAAGTTAGCCTCAAAATACTTAAATCTACATGCACACTAGCGCCGCATTGCGACTTGATTCCGAATCATACTGTCAGCTGACCACAAATCCTTGACCTCCTGAACAACTTTGCTAAAGACCACTACTCTCTAGGTTGTTGGAATCACAAGTATAGTTACATGAATCTGTCCATATTTTTGACGCTAAATTTTTTGTGATGCTATTCCAAACTTATGACGGGTAGTGTGTGTTGTGATGAAAAAAATTATGTTAAAAATAATGTCAGCATCAATGCATTAAAAAAAAACACTCAATAATATCGAAAAAGATGCCAAGAACAGGGCAAAAATTATTATATAATTAATTTTGACAAAAATAACGTTAAGATACTGAATGTCTAAAGTGTCAAAAATTTCACAGAGCGGATCTCAAAAATACGATTGAAACCGATGGTAAAAAGGCGTACAAAAAAAATGGTAGTAGAATTAAATAAAAACATAAACTATTCTCAATATTGTACAAAATTTAGTGAAACTAATTTTTTATTAGGGATAATAACAATTTCAAAAAATCATGTAAATATTAGAGAACCTTAACCTTCTAGCGCCCAAATTAATTTTTAGACGGCTACGAAAAAAACACTATGTATCTCTATGAACATTTTTAAGTATTGACTGGAGCTTTTTAGAGATTTAACTGACGACCGTCTAGAGGCTGCACTGGGCACTAGAGGATTAAATTTGCTTTTAAAGAATGTTTGACTTCAGTGATATTAAAGCTAAACTTTACTCAATTTTCTGATATTATCAGCGTTTTCACTTACTGTAAAAAAATTGTATTCTCTTCCACAATGATAATAGAAAGGCAAAAAAATGAAAATATATAAATGATGATATGTCAGAAATGATGCAAAAATTTGAAAAAAGATGTCGAAAATAATGCAAAAATGACAAAAAAATTATGTAAAAAAAAGAAAATTGATGTCAAAAAACATTTTAAAAAGATGCCAACATAAGTATCACAAACAGCTGTGACAAAACATATAAAAAATTGGTCGCTGTGACGAAAATACCCAAGACGGAAAAAAATCACAAACAGCCCAACGTGATATCAAAACTGGCATAAACACATGAACAAAATAACGTAAACAAAATAATATCAAAAGATCATATCAAAAGATTTGCTAAGTTATGCTAAAAATCGTTCTCAAAGTGATGTTATAAATTATGTTAAAAATCATTTAGAAAACGATGACAAAAATTAAGTAAAAAATGGTCAGTTATGACGTTGAAGTAGGAGAATTCGCAATTTGATCTGATTGGTTCGAAGCTTGAATGTTATTTAAGTCATTGAAGGTGTGAATAACATTTATTAACCAATCATTAGTGTTGCATCACTTGAAAAGAGTCTCATTAGATCGATCGATGCAGCGTTAAGCATGAATCGAATAAGTCGTAAAAAAGAAAGCTACAGCGCAATTTGTCGATCAAAGTTTTATGCATCACTGCGTTAAAAAGTTTTATATTTACCAAATCAGTCGTCAACCTCGTCATTGTCTCACATAAAAATTAAACTGTGAATCATACGAATTCCACACACTTGCAGAGCAATTGGGCCATCCGGGGCGTGCAATGAATGCAGCCGAAATAATATCTCGGTATCAAACGCAATTTCGCCGGGGAGGCCATTGACACCGACAACGAACGGAACAGCGAAAGTTTTGAAAACTCTCCGACCCCACACAGACCGGGGGGGGGGGGGGGGTTGCGAGTGCCGCTCTTAGTGTGTGACACATTCTATCAACGCTCTGTGCCGTTTTATTTGCTACGCGCATTTTATTTATTGTACACAGATGGATTTTTTTATTGGTGGCCCTTTTAGCACTTTTCACGACTCGTTAATGTCGTATGTTTATTCGAAACAAGTAACAACAACGGCGGTGACGTGTTCCGAAGTGCCGTCCGTCTATCGCCATTAGCCAAACTTTCACATATATCGTAATTTTGGCCGTACCTCTGGATGGATTGGATGAGAATTGAGTTGTTGGTTTCCTTCAGCTGAAGACCTGTTGATCAAAGTATTTTTAAAGGAACAGAATATCAGTGGCATAGAATTATATTTAGAATCAATTTATGAGCTTCTTGCTCATCCTATATCATTAATGTATATTATCTTTCCGCTGACTGGACTGTAAGCGTACATCAAGCTATTTCTGTTCTTCTTGAAATATTAAACATGTCTCCATTGAATCTAGCTTTCAAAGGAAAATTTCTAAGCGCTCTGGTCTCCAAAAATAGAAGCGTATCGTCTATATATAAGGCAAAGCCAAGCTTAGGAACTACGTTTCGATTCCCAAACTTGACCTTCTGTTCGTTTACAACAGAGCTAACACTATGATATTTCTCAGCTAAGCTTTGAACATAAGATGCCTGGCTTGTTAGTCGAAGCTCATCTTATAACTACCAGAGGCGCAACATCCTAGTTATTTTAATTGCCTATTTTTACGGCAGCTTTGTCAATAATACTGCCAAAAGTAACACCCCTATTTCTCGCACCATAATCCATCAAGGAGGGCGTCACCGTCATCGCCGTCGCCGGTTGTTCTCTATTAGTTACGACACTTAAACTTGTCGTGCCTAGCGATACCGTAAATTTAGTACGCCATAATTGAAAAACGACGAACGGCATCACCGGTTGGACGGATGGACGGATGGATGGGCGGTTTTGTTGGTGCCCGGTAGGATTTCTCATGCAGAAAACTTCCGACAGCTCGCTAAGTCGTCGCCTATAAATAAAATGGTTGGCAGCGGCGGCTCAAGTGATCAGCAATTATTCCTGCTGATTTCCCGGTGAAATTTCACTGTTTTTCATTCACTCGCAGTCACTCGTAGCAAGAGAGGTGCGACGCGTAAAGTACATGCCAGGGAAAGGCAAAACGGTGCCCCGCGCGGGCAGGGGTTCAATTTTTCGGTGCAAAATCACTAGCCGAGACGAGCTCGAAGTAGTATTGCGGAAAAGTGATTGTCAAACGATTTTCACACTGAAATAAATGCGGCTTTAAATGTTTTCAACCGTCAACGTTTGTTGAAATCTGCTAATTCAACCGTTGGTCTTTGAACTAAAAGATAATTGTGACTATAACATATTATATGTTATATGTTTTATCTACAAGCAATTACTGCATTACACAAGTGTCCAGTTTCACTTTCAATAAACGAGGTAATAACTCATTCAGCATACGAAAAATCATTAAGTCACTAGCATTTTAATTGGGTTTTAGTTCCACAAGATAAAATATAGTATATTTAGTAGCTAAACGATAAAGATGGCCTTAAGAGCGATCTCCGTACTCTGATTGAATCAGTCACAAACTGTTGCTGTACTCCAAAAATATCCATGAGCTCCTATATTGATTCATAGCTTTAACTGAAGATTGATTCATTAATAAATCTCAGGTTCTTCCAAAGAAGTCTGGAGAGGTTTGAATATTTTATTTACACATTGCCCCATGTCACATGACGCAGTTAAATTCGTCGGCGTTACATAAAGTTGAGTTGTGTCTGTTAAGTTTGTAGATCAACCAGATCTTAACATTTAAACGGTTTGAAGTTTACAGGTTTTTTAGTTACTTTTATTTAAAGGGATGAATGGTGACTTGACTATCATTCCAATAACTACACGAATCACAAATTGATAAAGAAGTATTAAAATGAGCTTGACTTTTCAATATTTTTAATTTTGCAATAAAGTTTTCGTTTAATTTGCGTAAGCTTGATGAGCATCGATGATCAGGAAAGGGTTTACAGCATTTGGGCTTGGTGTATTCCATTTTCACTTTATTCATCTTCACAAAATGCAAACTGTTACTAACACATCTGGAGTAGTGCAATCGTATTTATAAACGAAAACAGATATTATAGGTAACCCAGTAGATATTGGTTGCGTACTTTACAAACAGTTATTATTAGTAAACAAGTAGGTAGTGTTGCACGACAAACATGTTTTTTTATAAAACATTCGGCAAGGGAGAACGTGTAGGTAGGCTAAGGTTTAGCGCTTGAGTTTTTCATCCAATCGTTTTGTTGTCAAAGAATGAATTGTATATTTTTGATCAAGCATTCCAATGAACGTATGGTTTTTGCTGGAGAACCATGGACAAATTAAAAAAACGTGTATTTTCCGAAATATTAATAATTTATTGAGCTTAAATTTAAAATAACTCGAAAACCGATGCCTTTAGAATGTTTACTACCAAGAGCTTTTTGATTCAAAATGACTCTCTGCATCTTTTAAAATCATCAGAATACAAATATTTTGAAAAATGTTTGAATTAGAATTTTCATAGAAAAATTGATCCACCATAAAAAAATTATTTTTCATTTCTACATCCTAGACTTTTTTTTAAAGTTGCGTATTAACGTCAAGTTTCTTTAAAAAAAAATAAAAAAAAAAATTCAACTCTTTTTTTCAATTGAAATTTAATGTTTATTTTTAATTTTTTTTGATCAAAACAAATTTTTTTGTACAGTGTATATTTTTTTATGGTGCATTTTTAATTCCTTACAATTCTTTCTCTGACAGTTTTCCTATACAACCAACGGTTTCTGGGCTACAATGCTTCGAATAAAACCTATGCCAAAAGGCATACGCCCTTTCAGAATGTAACTCATGGGTGTAAAAAATCTCTCCATCTGTGAAAAATGCTCAGTTTGCTAAGCCAAATACGTGTGCAAAGTTTCATTCAAATCAAAAATGGTCGATATTCGACCATAGGTCATTTTGCGCGATCTTGCTCTAAACAGATATCCTTGACCTTTTGAGCAACTGCAGCTTTCTAAAGAAGTTAGGTTCACGAGATAAATTTAATTCAAAATATTCAAAACAACGTGTATACTGACGCCATGTAACTGCAGAATGCGATACCAAATTGTATATCTAATAAACTACTGCTCTCTTGCACAACCTAACTAAAGTCCACGTAGCTGCTGAATTTCAAAATAAACTGTACACCAAATAATCGGTCTCCCAAACAACTTTGCTGAAGACGGCAACTTTCTAAGTAGTGCGATTCTCGAGATAGATTAAGTTCAAAACTTTGCTGAAGATGGCAACTCTCAAAATGGTGGGATTCTCGAAACCCGGTATCAGTAGAACGGCTAGCAAACCATGGCTTACAACGGCACGTTCCCCGTTTTGAATCAAAATTTACACCATCTAAAAGCCTTTAACCACCTGAACAACTTTGCTGAAGACCACAATTTTTCAGGTTATCGGAAGTGCGAAATAGAGTTACAGATTTTGAGTACGATAAATTTTTCGGAGTGCTGCATATATATTTGTTAATAAGTGAAGCCATTCGGAAATTATGATAGGTCTCTATAATAATAGAAAAAAAGCCTCGAATGGCCTAAAAACCCTTCTGAAGGCCAGAAAAGGTTGAAATAGAAAATTACCTTAAATTAAGCTCATAATCGCCGAAAAATCCTTCAGAAGGCCCGAATAGGCCGAAATAAAATATGATCCAAAACTGAGCTGACCAGAAAAAGCCATAATAGAAAATGATCCCAAATTAAGCTCAGAATGGCCGAAAACCTCTTCTTAAGGCCAGAAAAGGCCAAAATAGAAAATGATCCCGAATTAAGCTCAGAATGGCCGAAAAACCTTTTCAAAGGCCGAATTAGTAAATGACCCCACAGTGGCCTCGAATGACCGAAAAACTCTTCTAAAGGCCAGAAAAAGCCAAAATAGGAAATGATCCCAAATTAGGCTCAAAATAGCTGAAAACTCCTTTTAAAAACCAGAACCGGAAATGATCCCAAATTAGGCTAAGAATTGCCGAAAACCTCTTCTGAAGGCCAGAAAAGGCCGAAATAGAAAATTATCCATAATTTACCTCAGAATGGCCGATAAACTTTCTTAAAGGCCAAAAAAAAGATCAAATTAGTAGATGATCACAAATTGCCTCGAATTGCCGGATGACCCTTCTAAAGGCCAGAAAAGGTCGAAATAGAAAATGATTCCAAATTCAGCTCAGAATTGCCGAAAAGCCCTTCTGAAGGCCAGAAAAAGCTAAAATAGAAAATGATCACAAATTAAACTCAGAATGGCCGAAAACCCCTTCTAAATGTCAGAAAAGGTCGAAACAAAAAATGATCCCAAATTAGGCTCAGAATCACCGAAAACCCTTCTGAAGGTCAAAAAGGCCAAAATAAAGAAAATGATCCCAAAATAGGTTCAAAATAGCCGAAAACCCATTCTAAAGGCCAGAAAAGCCAAAATAGAAAACGATCCCATATTAAGCTCAGAATGGCTGAAAAACCTTTCTGAAGGTCAGAAAAGGTCGAAATGGAAAATAATCCCAAATTAGTAAATGATCTCAGAGTGGCCTCGAATGGCCGAAAACCCCTTTTAAAGGCCAGAAAAAGGTCGAAATATAAAGTGATCCTAAATTAAGCTCAGAATCGCCGGAAAGCCCTTCTGAAGGTCAAAAAAGGATGAAGTAGAAAACCATCTCAAATTGAGCTCAGAATCGCCGAAAAACCATTCTAAAGGCCAGAAAAAACCGAAACAGAAAATAATCCCCAATTGAGCTAAGAATCGCCGCAAAGCCACTCTGAAGGCCAGAAGAGATCAGAATATAGAATGATCTCAAATTAAGCTCAGAATCTCCAAAACCCCTTCTAAAGGCCAGGACCCATGATCCCATGACCAAGGGCCTCTTCGATATCAATTATAAAATTCCTATAGAGCACGAAAAAGCTTGATTCCTTTATCAATTAGGATTCTCTCCTTCTTCTCATGGGGTTCTCTTCCTCTTTTTCAATGTTTATATGTTCCACCCCTTTGTACAAAGAATACGTATGCTAAATTTGGAATTTACACTTCATTAAAATTGAGTCAGCAATTTACTCTGCGGGTCTTGATTGGAGCATAACTAATTCAAAGAAATAGTTATCGGTTTCCGTTATACTCTACTAGAAAATTTTTTGGAAATAAATATTGAAATTGAGTCCGCGCAAATATATATTTCGACTGTGACATACAGTCTTCCTCAGTGCTGATGTGGACTGATAAAGAACAAAGCGTGAATCCTGTTTTTTATTTGTAGTAGGTAAAAATGAAAATTTAGCACTCTCAATTGGAGTTAGGCAGGGAATTATGCGGTCGATTGGTTACCGTAACATGTCTGGGGTTTTTGGGAAGCAGATTGAATAGCCATGAGGGGTGATTACTTGCGTCTTTGTTGAGAAGTGTGCATGAGTGTTGTGTATAAATATTGAACAATCGATCATCGATAGAGAAGCTGGGATGGACAGTTGTAAACTATCCACAGAACAAACTGGTGAAGTACGCCAAATTTTTTCAAAAATTACTAAGACACTGCCACGTCATAAAACTTCGTCTGATATAAAGACAGTTGAGGAATTACGTAAAAAACCTGTTTTCTATTTAAAAGCAGATAAGGGGAACAAAACCGTCATTATGGACAAGTCTGACTATGATGAACAAATAACCCAAAAAATTGATAAAGGTCCATATTGGCAACTGCGTTTTAATCCTCTTGCTGATATGGTAAAACGTGTCGAAAATACAATAAAAGGATGCAAACCCGTTTTGGGTAATGCGTTACAAAATCTTCGTGTTTCAAATCCAGTTCTTCCAAGAATAAAGGGTCTCCCCAAAATTCACAAACCTGGAAATGAAATGAGAGAAATTATCTCAGCGGTAGGGGCTCCCACAGAAAAATTGGCTAAACGGCTGGTAAAAGAATTTCAAGCCATTTCCAAGAAATTTCCAAGTCGATCAGTAAAGAGCACCGAAGATTTCGTTGAAAATTTAAGATCCTCGGGTAATATCCAATCTGATGAGATAATGGTTTCATTTGACGTTACGGCCTTATTTCCTAGCGTTCCAGTGAATAAAACCTTAAACCTTTTAGAGGACTGGCTTCTTTCCCAATATTCTGATAATACTTGGAAAAAGAAAGTTGACAGTTTGTTGAAACTTTCACGCCTTTGCATGAAAGAAAACTACTTCACATTTCGTGGTAAATTTACAAACAGACTAAAGGGGCACCAATGGGGAATCCTCTTTCTCCCTTTCTATGTGAGCTCTTCATGGCAAATATAGAAAGTACATTAGAGAAGAGGAACATCTTAACGATTCGATGGTGGATGATGTGGATGATATTTTTTGTATTTTGAAAAGGGCGGATCTTGAAACTTTTTTCATATCCCTTAATAATACCCATAAAAATATAAACTTCACAATTGAGAAAGAACCTTACAACAGACTCCCTTTCTTGGACGTCGTTGTAGACAGAAAGTCTACGGACTTGGAATTTGAAATTTATCGGTAACCCACGAATACAAAACGGGTAATACCTAACACTTCAAACCATCCCTTCCAGCATAAAATGGCATCCTTCCATCATATGATCCACCGCATGGAAACTTTACCTCTAAGTGAAGTAGCCAAGCAAAAGGAACTGGAATATATTTTCGAAATTGCTAAACTTAATGGCTACAATGAAAGTTTCATTCAAGCCATTGTTGATAAAAAGAAGCGTGCTCAAATTCGGAAATCTTTTACAACACTCACCCCAATAACAGAAGATCTGAAAAGGGTAGCCGTTGAATATGACGTTAACTTGACACGCCCACTTCGTTCAAAATTTAGGAAATTTGGGATGGATATTGTCTACACTAGTAGAAATACCCAACTCAAAACAAAATTGGGGTCTACCAAAGACCCTATTGGAGCGGGGGCCTAGTGTGGTTGGTAACGTCTCCGTCAACCACGCTCGCCTGGGTCGGAATCCCACCGCCGACATAGGTGTCGATGGTTATGAGGTGGCGTGATCCACTCACAACCAACCCAACTGGTCTAGATTCAATCCTAGCCGACACCGGGAGATTTTCTGAGGCGAAAAATCTCTGGGATCACGCCTTCCATCGCATGAGGAAGTAAAGCCGTTGGCGCCGGTCCGTTAATAATCGGGTCGTGAGTTAGGGTCCTGGGTGTGGAGTCGCCTCCCTGGGCGTCGGTGATTGGCCACAACAGTGGCGGAACTAGACCGACGGAAAAACAAGCGAGAAAAAAAAAGACCCTATTGATACCCTGAACAAAGCTGGAATTTATAAAATTGCATGCAGTCACTGTGACATGGTTTACATTGGACAAACTAAACGTAACCTAGGGATACGTTTCAAAGAACATTTCGCAGAAGTGACAAAAGCAAGTAAAGTTTCAAAAAATGCCCCACCACACCTTTTCAAATCAAAAGTGGCTGAACATATTTTTAACGAGGAACATCCACTAACTTCGGATAACATTCACCTCCTCCGCCCCGTTAATAATTTATGGAAATTAGACGTAGCTGAAAGTTTAGAAATTTATAAACAACACACATGTACGCTTCTCAACAAAGACGCAGGTAATCACCCCTCATGGCTATTCAATCTGCTTCCCAAAAACCCCAGACATGTTACGGTAAGCAATCGACCGCATAATTCCCTACCTAACTCCAATTAAGAGTGCTAAATTTCATTTTTACCTACTACAATAAAAAACAGGATTTACGCTTTGCTCTTTACCAGTCCACATAAGCACTGAGGAAGACTGTATGTCACAGTCGAAATATATATTTGCGCGGACTGAATTTCAATATTTATTTCCAAAAAATTTTCTAGTAGAGTATAACGGAAACCGATAACTATTTCTTTGATTTCTCAATCACTCTGCTAAGACAATCGGTATAGATTTTCTAAATTTCAGAAGTTTAGAAATTTATAAACAACACACATGTACGCTTCTCAACAAAGACGCAGGTAATCACCCCTCATGGCTATTCAATCTGCTTCCCAAAAACCCCAGACATGTTACGGTAAGCAATCGACCGCATAATTCCCTACCTAACTCCAATTAAGAGTGCTAAATTTCATTTTTACCTACTACAATAAAAAACAGGATTTACGCTTTGCTCTTTACCAGTCCACATAAGCACTGAGGAAGACTGTATGTCACAGTCGAAATATATATTTGCGCGGACTGAATTTCAATATTTATTTCCAAAAAATTTTCTAGTAGAGTATAACGGAAACCGATAACTATTTCTTTGATTTCTCAATCACTCTGCTAAGACAATCGGTATAGATTTTCTAAATTTCAGAAAGTTTCGACTGATCCGCACCAACCGCTTTTCGCAATCGACGCCATTAATGTAAGTTCAATCTGTTTTTTTTTTATTTCATAATAATGTATGCAGGCCCGGATTTGAGAGGGGGCAAAGGGGACAAATGCCCCGGGCCTCCCGATTCAAAGAGCCCTCCTAGTCCTGGGGCGACCTTTTTTTACTCGTCACCTTTTTAGAACGTTACCTCTAAATGTTATAAGAAAAAAGGGCCTCACAAACAAATTTGCCCCGGGCCCCCCACCGTCTAAATCCGGCCCTGAATGTATGACCATATAAAATTGACGTCGCGGTTCGAAAAGCTATTACAGTCATACCTCGATATAAGGCAACTTTATTTTTATTTTCGTTACATTATATCGAAGCAAAAATATTTTTCAAAAATTTATGCAAGAATGTTAATGGTTACTCAAAGATGCTCGAAAACCTATTTTCCACAACCTATCAGTATTTTTGAACCTTTCTCATGACCATTTAGAAGTGTTTTCAGAAGCAAAAAGAAATATTTTTTTTATATCGAGGTGAAAGTTACATTATATCGAGGTTGCCTTGTATCGAGGTACTGTATCGGCACATACGCATTCAAGCCTCATTTTGGTAATTCAAATTTGTTAGAATATGAATTTTCTGCGCTTTGAATTTGTTACAATATTTTTCTATGTGTGAAACGCTTATAATCATTTTCAAACGTGTTTAAAAGCAGCTTTATTGACTTTCTTAAAGTATATTTTTTCTCGTGTGGTTTAAAGGTACGGATGGTTATAAGTTTTGATGAATTGGTCATTATTTTTCATCAGGTAGGCTTCCAATCAGCAATAGACTCGCCATTCAACGAGGGTCATTGTTGTAATATTTACCTCTTGTTATATAAAATGTACTGCGGAGGCCGTACGCAATCGTACGGGTCAACGGAGGGAAACCAAACGACATTATTCCGACTACGAGAGTACGTCATGCTTAATAATATGTGTAAAAACGTGCTTGTCAAGACAAATTAACTGCCATTATTTACATCGCTTACTCTAAACCTTCTAAACCTCTAAACCTACTCCCTGCCGTTTTTTTTTTTTCAAAATGTAAAACATTTGTGATCAATATCGATAGCTTGTTAAACCACACTTGGAGGGTCTTAAACGACCTCTTGGCAACTTGAAACAAGTTTGTTCTCAGAGAAACTTGTAGCAAGTTTATTTCGAGAGACGCCGTAGCGTGTTTCGTTAGCGCCTTGTTAACAGTGCTGCTTGAGAATGAGAGACGAACCAATTGAAATAATGTACGCAATATTTTTTCTGTACGAGTATTTTTAGTACCTTAACCGTTTTTTTAATTTTGCATTAAAACGGGCGAAGTAAGCTAGTTTTAATGCAAAATATATGAAATTCAATATCATACAGTAAACATTCCAACAACAGTTAGGCACTTGGAATGCTGATTAAAAAAGAAGTTTTTAATTAGGCTGTCTCTACATTATCAAAATATTATGCGTCAGCATTTTATGACTATTATTCAAACAAAGTGCACAAGAAGAGCTCCGAAAATTCTCAAATTTATCATCGGTGAGGCGTAGCACTAGCAACGCTTTACCGGATGTGTGCTGCTCTCAGCGTTGTAAAAGCAGTAATAATTTTTGTACCCGCTACGAACTTTTAACTTTTCACTGAACACAACAGTGGTGCCGCACCTCGCCCAGCAAACCGGAACCGACACTTTCCGTTACGAGTGTAACAAAAATAGCCGATCGTGTATATCACAACTGTGGTAACAACCGTTTCGGAGAGCCGGTGGCTCATGATAGACTACAACCTCAAAAACAAACCTAGTGCCCACTCAAGCTTGCCCACCCACACCCACACTCAAATCCCATGGTCTGGGGCTAGAGCTGCCACATCAACCGAGAGTGCCCAATAACTTTGTTTTTGTTTTCGATGCACACATCTGCACGCATTATCGATAAGCAGCGAGGTATGAAAATGGTGATCATTTTCCCGGAAGTTTATTGCTGTCTGGTCTGCCGCGTTTTTTTTTTTTTGGTCGCTGTTTAATCTACTTGATAACCGTGCAAAGGCGTATAAAAAATGTAGGTTGTGAAGGATATAATTCAACTAGCGCAAACCTAATTACGGTATGCTGCCAATTAGTCCCGCTTGCCAACGTCTAATTCGGGTGGCATGCACACGCACACACAAGATTGGGAAATTATTTCACTGATGTATATTTTTGATATTGTACGAGACTGCTAAGTGCACACGACGCCGGTGGAGCGGCGGCTATTTTCTACGCCGCATTGCACAATACAAACCCCTGCGTGATATTTGGCATTGCGTAGTTACTGTTTTTCCAACACATTTTTTGGTCGATGGGTGAAATGTATTATTTGCGATTTTTATTAACTAGAATTTGCCACTTCAACTAGTACTTCGAGGTTTGAATCCAACATTTAGTATTGGTAACGCCTGCCATAGCCTGAGCAGCATTTGTTTGCAAAGTTATGTTGATTTTTCCCAAAACAAAGACTAAAGTAACAATGAGACGTCACTATTAAGATTTCATTTATCATTTTTCAAGTACGTTTTTCTCTCGTACCAGCGCCGCTAGGTTTGACACTGAAAACAAACTTCCTCCACAGCGTAAGGCCCATCTCTAAAAGCAGCAGCTAATGTTGCTGTAACACCGGTTGACCTGAATTGCAGTGCACAATTCGCTTTCCGTTTCAAGTGCCCAATGCGGCGATGCCGAAAACTACTTGCGCTGGGATATTATGCATATTGCCGTGCGGAGGTGCGACTGCTGCCCGCCACCGACTGACGACTGGTTAGTCCTTGGCAGGTTCGCTCTAATGGTGCCACTGAGCCGCCGAGTGGCTTCGAGTCTGCGGGGGCAGCTCCATTCTCCACAGCTCTGTCCATCCACTTGCGTGTTTAGTTTAGTCTCGAGAGCAGGTGACTTCCATTATGGGCGCTGGAAAAGATCTCAGCAGAATAGGTCTCCTCGATACAGATTCCATGCAACCCACGCCATTGTGTTTAGATATATTCGATTTTATTGTCAGCCAACCGCGGCAGAAATGACGATGCAAGACGGCGCCATTATCTAGTTCAGGACAATCCGCACTCTCGGTTTTAAGCTTATGATGATGATGGCAACACTATTAAGCGGTTGTTATTGCCGTACGAAGGTTTCGTTGAAGCAAGCGGCCGGAATGAGAGGAATGTTGGAATTTTGCGCTGTTCATTCACGCTATGCCCCGTTTGCGTCCATTGCAGCCGGTAATATAGATGATGATCGTCGTCATCTGCAAGCAATTTCCTCCGACAAAGGCGATTATTTTCCTGGATAACAGCTCTGCAGCGGCGAGAAAAACACTTGACTCATTGCGGTTGAGTTTTCTGCGGAAGAAATCTTTCCACCATGACGCGATTCTTGGATTCTCGGTGCGTGTTTTGCTAGTGGCTGTTCATTCTACTGGGAGTCAACACAGTTTAGCTGCAAACAAGTGGATGCAATTCATCATTTTGAGTACTCCTCTCTGTAAACAAAAACCTGCCATATACATCCCTGCTTCTATGCTGTAACTCAAATCATCCATACGATGAAGTTGGAATAAGCTTTACAAAAATAATTCATGAAATTGGAGCAGAGCTTTGAAATATTTTTTTGTGCACAAAATTTACATTTTGTCGCGTACTACCAGAAACGTAGATGGAGATTAGGGTGGGGAATAGTTATATGGAAAAAACGAAACTTGATAGCAGAAGGCCAGAACCAAGTTTTTTTTGTTCTTTTTGGGGCCGCTAACAATCCTAAATTTCGGAAGTCGATTGGTTTTGTCTCCGCTTGGCGCATTGCATTTCAATTTTATATGGAGATTTGTATGGTAAAACCAACGTTTTGCCTTTTTTCCATTATAAAGAGCTCAAAGTGGTTCAAACCATAGGTTTCATGACTTAGGTAGGTTTTTTGATGCCCAACAACTTGGCCGAAGACATCAAAGAGCTAGGGTGTTCCAAAAAAATACTGGAGCTGTTCGAAGTTGAGTATGTCGAAATTTATGTTGCAAATCATTTTTTCTGCCAACACTGCCAGTGTACCGGCGTTAGACAGATTTCCATCAGAAGTTTCCTCGGAAACACGTTGTAGATTCTACCTACGCCTAGAATGTTGACCTACATTTGTTTACTTGATCCAGCTGACAAACAAGATTTTCTGCATTTAAATCGACATACTCAACTTTGAACAGCTATAGCTCTTCTTATGGACATCCTAGCTCTTCAGTGTCTTCGGCAAAGTTGTTAGGCATCTAAAATACTATACTTTACTAAAATGTAGTGCGTTATTAGAGTGTTGTTGAGCTCTCTAGAAAGGTAAATGCAAAAAAGTAGGTTTTCCCATATAAATTTCCATACAAATTTGAAATGCAATGCGCCAAGTGGAGACATAACCAATTGACTTCCGGTAAGTTTAGGGTTGTTTGGGTCCCCAAAAGGAACCAAAAAAGCATGGTTCTGGAAAATCGATAATTTTTCCCCACCCTAATGGAGACAGAACTAGTCCTTTTCGTTAAAAAAATTAGGCCTTAATCATTTGAAGACTCAACAAATAACTTTCCCCTTTTCGGATCTCCATGAAATTTCGCTTCGTAATTTCATTTAGCAGAGCCTTATTGAATAGCCAAAAAAGCTCATTAAAATATTGACTGTTTTTTATTCAAAGACGTGCGACTTCAGCAGAATAATGTTTGCATATCAATTTTAAGGCTCATGTTTAATATTTCTACTGGCCGAAAAATGATTGATAGTCCACGGCCCAAGCGTTGATTCACCCCAACCTCTAACTGATAACTTCGAGCGGATTAATGAACGTGATGGAATCTCTACGCTGCTCGAAAATGCCCATTGTTCGGCATTAGTCCGAAATCGAAGCACGAATAAATTATTACCTATCCAACAGCAGTCATAATTCACCACGGTGCCGCGTTATAGTGTGTCGTATGTACCTGAAAAAAAAGAGGAGAAAATAACAACAGATGAATACAGCAGTTCCAATGAAAACAAAAACAGAAAGCGGTGCATACTAAATACACACAAACAAATAACCCCACCTTTGACGCCCACCTGGTTGGGCCTGGTCTCGACCAAACAGAGATAAAGAGAGCAAAAAAAAAATAGCAGTTGTTCCAGTTCGCGTGAGACTGTTATGTATCGATATGCGTGCATATTATTATCATACCATTAAAAAGCTTACGAAGGGGGATTACCTGCGCAGATACCCATCGCTGATTCGGATCGAAACTAATAGAGGGCGAGAGAGAGACAGACAGACAGAACACGATCAGCGCAATGTAAACAAATTTAGAGTATCTACCGACATGCATTGTGTGGATAGACCGCATGCAGATGTGTGCACAGAGGAAAACTCTTACGAACGTGTGCCCATCATCCATATGTGCGTCACTCTCACTTCGTCGGCTGGTGTACTGCAGCGGATGTGACCTGGAGGCATGTTTTTCTTTCCTTCCTCCATCGGCCGCAAATAAGTAGTGGCAAAGCCATGCAGATCATGGCATTTTTGCTAAACTAGCGCGAAGATAGATGGAATTTTCAGTGCATATATAACTGTTGATTGATTTTTTTTTTGCTTTGAAACCGTGTAATGAAGCCCGGTAACATTAAATTTGATGAGTCATAGTTGATACTACTCCAAATTTCATCGATTCCGATGCAACCGGAAACGAAACCACGTGTATAATGCATGAGATAACACACTTTCATAGGTGTGTTAATTTGTAATATTAATCGATGGTTAAATTACCGCTGCTTTTTTCTGGCGGTAAGGAAGAAATAATCTCGCACCCCATCATTTTGACATAACCTCACCATTGAGACAGATAGCTAATGGATTCAGTGCATCACTATTGATCCAGTAAATTCAGTGTGGTACACTCACTGGTCGGCCGGCGGTTTGCCCTTTCATGCCGTCAGTACGAAAAAAAAAACAATAATAAAGAGAGCAGTCGTAAGATACTTTTTGCTCTTTTTTTTCACTATGTGGATCACGCTATAATGCTGCTGCTGTGAGGGGCTTTCCGATGGTTTCGTACCCGAACTTGACGCGCCGTCGGTCTAACAAAAGCTACACAACGTTTGTAATCGGAAATTGGTTACAGTTTAGCAATGGACCGATGGCTTACTGCCGCGTCACGTAATGAAGATATATAATCACACCTTATGAACAGGCAACAGACTGCAGCGCAGTAAAATTGTGTAAACTGGCCTTAAGATGCTATTGGATAGCAAAAACACACTTCTAAACGCGACTGGGGCTTCGGATTAGATCAGATTGTGATTCAATGTTTTCCAAACTATGTGAGCCTTCGTTTTGATACAAAACTGTTGAGTGAAGCATCAAATCGAAAAACTATATAACATTCGTCAATTCAGCACAGTAAGACTCAATTGCACTTAAAACATTCGAAAAGACATTATTATGCATAGCTCTTAAAATAAGTCATAATGCTTAACTTAAATTTAAGTAGTTAAAAGGATAGATCAATAATTGTTAATAAATTACACCGATAAACACAGATTTTGCGCTAGCGCTCAAAGCTGGAAAAATGAAAGATTATAGCTTTGAAACCACCCCGGTGAATGTCGGTACCCCTAGTAGAAATGACTTTTTCGGTGACTTAAATGAGTTTTTTCCATAAGCCAACGTAGAAGTAACGAACCCAGCGAGCAATTACTCTGTGGTACTTTGATACACTATGGGCACCAAAATTCACAGGAATGGTTGAAAAGCTAAAATCTTTTCAGGGCAATTTGAGCTTTAGGGTAAATTTTTTTTCCGATTTTTTCGACCAGACTTCATTGACCTCGTGCAACTGGCTAGTGAAAAAGTTTCCAAAATTAAGTTCCATGATGTTCCCAGAAGTATAACATTTACATATTTCCCTGATATTTTTAGTATTCAGCACAAAAAGCGCGACGTATACAAACGCAGCAACGAAATCCTTTTAACAACTGTATGGGTCATTCCATACGAAGTGTACATGCCACTTGGACACGACCATCACGGATTTGGCTCAAAGCAGGGGGAATCATTCATCGAGGTTCACTATGAAAAAATCCCAATTTTGGTGTCGATTGGAATACCCCCCGCTCTGTGGGACCCCCCTCCTTGTGACAAAGTCAGGCAATTTTTTTTTTAAATTCCGTTTTTCTTTTTCTTACAATTCATAGATGTAGGACGTACGCAAAATACTGATAGATGATTTTTAAAGAAAATAAACCAAGGAATCCAAAAAAAATTAAATTTTTTGACTAGAAGTTTTGCCAGATAGATTATTTTTGTATTTGAAAACTAAATTTACATTTTTCGGCAAATGCAGCCATTTGCATTTTAAATTTGATAATTTCATCGTGGTTCTTGGAAAATTTCACGTAAGAAACAACTATCATCCCGAGGTAATATGAGCCAATCTCGAGACATAACATTTTCACGAAAATAGTTGTAAATTTCGTAATTAATTTATTTTATAGTTTATAGCCGTGAGACACCCGAAAAATAGTGATGAGTGAATTTTGAAGAAAATAAACCAAGGAATCCAGAAAAAATATTATTTTTGACCGGAAGTGTTGCCAGATAGATTATTTTTCTATTGAGCAAAATCATTTCAAATCGCCTGGAAATACGCGAAAATTTAATCGACCATTTTTGATTCGAATGAAACTTTGCACACGTATTTGGCTTAGCAAACTAAGCATTTTTCACAGGTGGAGAGATTTTTTACACCCATGAGTTACATTCTAGAAGGGCGTATGCCTTTTGGCATAGGTTGTATTCGAAGCATTGTGGCCCAGAAACCGTTGGTTGTATAGAAAAGCTGTCTGAGAATGAGTTGTAGGGAATTAAAAATGCACCATAAAAAAATATACTTGCACAAAAAAAATTTTTTGACCAAAAAAAATTAAAAATAAATATTAAAATTCAATTAAAAAAAAAAGAGTTGATTTTTTTTTAAAGAAACTTGGCGTTAATACGCAACTTTTAAAAAAAAGTCCAGGATGGAGAAATGAGAAATATTTTTTTTATGGTAGATTAATTTTTTCATGAAAATTCTAATTCAAACATTTTTCAAAATATTTGTATTCTGATGATTTTAAAAGATGCAGAGAGTCATTTTGAATCAAAAAGCTCTTGGTAGTAAACATTCTAAGTATCTATGTCATAAAAAAACATGTTCCTAAGATAATAAAACTCGAAAATAAATATTTGATTCTTATATATATTTATATCACTTAGAACATTTAACTCTTTTCTTGAGAACCGTTCGCCCAATCGTTTTGTTGTCAAAGAATGAATTGTATATTTTTGATCAAGCATTCCAATGAACGTATGGTTTTTGATGGAGAACAATGGACAAATTAAAAGAAAAAACGTGTATTTTCCGAAATATTAATAATTTATTGAGCTTAAATTTAAAATAACTCGAAAACCGATGCCTTTAGAATGTTTACTACCAAGAGCTTTTTGATTCAAAATGACTCTCTGCATCTTTTAAAGTCATCAAAATACAAATATTTTGAAAAATGTTTTAATAAGAATTTTTATGAAAAAACTAATCTACCATAAAAAAATTATTTTTCATTTCTCCATCCTGGACTTTTTTTTTAAAGTTGCGTATTAACGTCGTTTCTTTAAAAAAAATAAAAAAAAATCAACTCTTTTTTTTTGTAAATTGAAATTTAATGTTTATTTTTAATTTTTTTTGGTCAAAAAATTTTTTTTGTACAGTGTTTATTTTTTTATGGTGCATTTTTAATTCCCTACAACTCATTCTCGGACAGTTTTACTATACAACCAACGGTTTCTGGGCTACAATGCTTCGAATAAAACCTATGCCAAAAGGCATACGCCCTTTTAGAATGTAACTCATGGGTGTAAAAAATCTCTCCATCTGTGAAAAATTCTCAGTTTGCTAAGCCAAATACGTGTGCAAAGTTTCATTCAAATCAAAAATGGTCGATATTCGACCATAGGTCATTTCGCGCGATCTTGCTCTATTTTAAAACTAAATTTGCATTTTTCGGCAAATGTAGCTGAGTTTATTTTAAATTTGAAGGTTTCATCGTGTTTCTCGGAAAATTTTACGTAACACTTATCACCCCGTGGTAATATGAGCCAATCTCGAGATATAGCATTTTTACGAAAAACTAATTACGAAATTTATAACCATTTTTGTAAAAATGCTATATCTCGAGATTGGCTCATATTACCACGGGGTGATAAGTGAGCAGTTTAAAAAATCGCTATTTGGCTGATTGTTCTTTTTTTTGTTTTTCTTGTTCGAGAAATGAATTCCCTGAAATTTCCCGATTTTTCAGTTTTTCGCCACTCTGTGAAAGAAAGAAGCCTAGGTTGGTGGCTCGTTGACACATATCAATAAAAAATGAGAATTGATGTCCGGAAAGTGAAGCATGTAGGGTAAACAACGGCTTAATCAGTGGCACCCATTTTAATCAGTCGAAGAATACGTGCCCCAAACTCTTGAATTTTAAGGCACCACTAAAGAGATACACAAGATATCAGTTTGAAGTAATTTCGAACAAAAAATCTACCTTGAGACAATAGATTTCAAACACTAATTCACACTGCCAGTGGTCATTAAGGCATCACAAAATAATTCTACATTTTATCCATCCAACAACATATAAATGATTGCAATTCATAGTGTATTTAAACTTAATTTCCGTTCGAAATCAAATGATGATGACATTTGAGACGAGTAAATTTTCGTTTTCACCAAATACCTCCCAGTGTAGAAAAAGAAAACAAAAAGCTAGACCTTAATTTATTTTTAGTAAATCACGATATACAGGCTCCTGGATTTCCGTACGTGTATTTCATTCATTTTTAGCAGAATAAAGAAAATTTTACGATTGGTGTGAATATTTTTAAAAAAGACAAGTATAGTCCAGAGCTAAATAAATGTCGTCAAATGTTTTGTCGGTGTATTTTCGATCGAATTGTTTATTACACAAAAATGGCATAATTTAGCTCAAAGATGTAGTAAACAACTAATACTGTTAATTCTTTCGTCAAATCTCTCGGTTTGTTTACTTTATTCTCGTAAGAAGAGTAAGTATAAAATTATATTTGAAAGACCTCAAAAGAAAAATTAAACCAGATCAAAGCATACACAATCGCATAAAAAGGTTTTTTGACTTATTTTCAACAATTTTTTGGAAAATTTTTGACAAAAAAAACCGTTTTCGACAAGCTAGTAAACTATATGTGAAATAGTTTTGATGGAAAAAAATTGTATGTTATTTTCTCAACCTAAACCATTAGTGACACATCACATAACATTTTGCAATTCCATTGCATCAAAACGCGAAAGGGCTTTTGGTTGATGGACAGCACTGTGCAGAATTATGTCGCTACGGGGCATTAGTTTGAACGCAATTTTTCATATTTTGACCACAATTTATCCCGTGATTCATATTCTCTAGAAAGATGCGGTCTTAAGGGGTAATATCTACCAAAACAAAATTTTTTTTCGTCATTTTTCTTATTGGCCTAAATTATGCTGAAACTATCCAAGAATCAAAATCTACATCGCCCAAGTACAGATCTATACTCAAAGTTCGTTTAAATCAATTTTTACTGAACAACTTTTATTCAATGTTTCTCAAAACCATGTTTTCAAAATCGGCGAGCAGTAGAACTGAAAAACTTTACATCCGATTGACTTGAAATTTTAACTGTAGCTTCTTCATTAGATTATCTATTTTAGCGATTGATTAACAACAACTAAAGTTATAAACAATCAAAGTCGATTTTTTTTGTCGAAACAGAAATTTTTTTTCAAACGTTGCCATTTTGCGAAGAAAAATTCTAAAAATATTATCATGTGTACTTCACTAGCGACACTTATGTAGATAGTGAAATTTTTTTTGTTCTAGTTTTGGTTGTGGTGGAGTTGGGCACGACTTCTACTGCTCGCCGCGGAACAACTAAAAAAAACGGTTCACGGGAATCGCTGCACAGCCGCCATTTTGTAACAAAAATACTACAAGGTATACAGCCCTAGGGTTGTATGAAATGGTGACGTGGGACTAAACACTGTAAATATGGGATTTTTTGTTACAAAATATACAGAGTCTGCAGACGGAATCAATGTGTTTGCTCAGCGACTGTACGTATTTTTATTTTCAGCCTCCCTGGAAATCAATTTTTGGAATATATTCAACAACACTCAAAAGAATATCATTTATATTTGGCGATATTATGCCTGTAGTATTTTTTTTGTGCAAAAAATATGTATTTGACAAGGCACAAGCATATCGTGCTTGTTGAAGAAGCACAAAGAATTTCTCGTAATGCGTCAAAGTCAGAATTAACTCTATATCCTCAAAAACCAAATCCAATAATACTTACGTTATCATAATAAATGGTTTTGTCTTATTTAACTGTAATTAAATCAAATCTATAGTATGGATCTTACTTTCAGAATAATATGGAAGCCCTTACAAAGGTTCATCAATTAGCAAACAGAAGAAAATATTTTAAACAAAATTATTAACAAGTTCCAGCAAAAAATCGTAGCAATCCACAATTACATTTTTTTTTTGCTCGGCAATTTTTTTATTTGCCTACAACTACATTCGCTGTATTACGGAGACAGGAAATATACGTTTATTATGGTAAAGCTTAGAATAATCATATATCATCTAACAATTTTGAAATGTAAACACTAAACACTAAATAAACAAAAAAAATCACAAGCATTCGCAGGCTCTTACTCTTCTATAAATGTATATATTTAGGAATCTACTCTTTCGATACTATCCGGTCAAGATTATTTAGTGAATATCGAAGATAAAATTAAATAAATATCCGTTGCAAAAATTTACAATTCATGTTGAGTAATTTATGGCAATCATATTTATGAGATAAACTTTCAATCACCATCAACAGCAGCATTGCAGTTTTTCCTCAATTGCATACAAATAGAAATGTACGAACAAAAGTGTACCACTGCAATACGAATAGTACCGCTGCAGTACGAATAGAAGTGTACCGCTGAAATGTACGAATAGAAGAGTACCACTGCAATCATAGACGACGAGAGACCTGCGGTTCTTTACTCCACTGGTACTGTTGCTTTTACCGGCATGTTTTCTTTCAAGACATCAGTTTTTATTAGGTTCTTCAGAACCTAACACGCAGGTTTAGAAATTGTTCAAGGATGGGTATTGTTTCAAACTTTTAGGAAAACTTTTACCTTCGAGACATCATATTAGTCTAAGCTCATGGAAGCAAAAATAAATTGACCTATTGGGACGGGGAGACTCTGTCAATTTTTATTTCGAAATTGATACAGGGAATATCACAGGGAACGGATGGTGTCCATTCACGTTGTCTGTGCTAGGAATGCTCGCATGTAATTGGTTCACTATTGACGTAAATTTGTTATTGAAATTTTTAATCAATTTTACCGCTTAGCAATGAAATTAGAGTGGTAATTAGCATATTACAAAATTGTTATACATTTTATCTATCCAACAACATATTGGTTATTATTATTCATCATGTGGTTATGCTGTTATTAATCTTACATTTATAAACCTTACATCTCAAATGTCCTATAAAAAATTATGAAAAAAGCCTTGTTTTTTTGAGCATTTGGTAGATATTAACCCTTAATTAAAGTTGTTCAAAAGGTCAAGGGACTCTGTATGGTGGAAAGTTAAGTACGGATTTCCACCACTATGTGGTGCTGGCGTGCACGCAATTGTTTGTATTTTGACCTTGATCAACCTATACATCCTCTTAGAAAGCTCGGGCCTCCAGCAAAGTTTTTCACATGACCTTCTGAACAATTTTCTTGAAGGCCGCAGCTTTGGAATAGGTGAATTCACGCCATACCAAACTGTATAACAACCAGGAACCCTTAGCCTTCTGAATAAATTTGCTGAAACCCTTAAATGTGCATCTTTTTGGATTCATGCCCGTTTAGAGAAATTTCAACAAGCAGAAAAATTTTTTTTTAACTGATGCAAGAATGTAAATTGTTACTGAAGGATGCGTGAAAGCCTATTTCCCATCTCCTTATTAGTATTTTTAAACCTTGCTTATGCCCATTTAGAACAATTTTCGCATTGGTTTCATTGGTTTCAAAACTTACTACAAATATTTTTTTAAGCAATTTATACCTCAATGCATCTTAAAAAGTTACGTTACATCGAGGCTGCCTTATATCGAGGTATGACTGTAATATCCAAAATTTTCATAAAGATAGCCCCACTTGTGAGAACCAGACGATCAAAAAATACCAGAACCCTGCACCAACGAAGAATGTGGATAGCTCTCATTGGAATCACAAACGTGAACTATTAGGAAGACGTAAATTATTAGGAAGGAAGAAAAAAGTGAAAATCTACGCATAAAATTTTTGTATACTAAAATCTAACGGGACCTCTCCCGACCACAAAATATCCTCTCAATATATTTCAAAATACATACAAATGGAAACCATTCTTATATTTTCATTCATTATTCATGCACTGGTTATCAAAATTACCCGCAAGTGAAAAAATCAATAGCATATTTTAAACATCACTGATTGTTATTGTAAATACATTCTTGTATATCCAGTACTTGTTTCAAAAATACAAAACTCGGAGAAAATCCATTGCAGAGTCATAAATTTATTTAATACGTTTAAAAGCCATCAAAGTTAGCCATAATCGAAAAGCCTCAGACTCTAACAGACAAAAGTTTGTACCTACATTCAATTGCTAGTCTAAAGATAGTTATTTCGTCGCATGGAACTGCCACTGAAGAATGGCAAGAGTTGATTTGAAGATCGTTACGGTGCAAGTACTCCCAAGAATATCGAAATAAAAATAAAACAATAAAATTACAATGTTCAGCAAAAACATGTATTTTTGGATGGCTGATAACTTTGTAGAAGGTGTGAGAGATCGCAAAAATCTGGGAAAAAAGTTAGAACGAACTTTGGGATTTTAGTGCATACATATGAACATATTGAGCTCGTAATATGTAAGAGATAGAAACATGATGTCTTCAGCTAAGTTTCTAGTTTTGATATCACCCAAAACTTTACTGAAGACATTACGCGTCTATCTCAATCTGATGAAAAAGTAAACTTTCCATCTATTTTCTGAGTGAATTGATCTTTCCCATCTTTCTATTAGAAAGTAGCTTTTTTTGAATATCTTTAAACATCTCCGAGCATATTTTTGAGTTTGTCAACTTTTTGGCATTTTTGACATTGAAACGATTTCAATATTCATACCAATCTAGACTAAAGAGTCAACATAATGTGAGCAAGAGAGTCCTATTATATTCTTCGTGCCATTATTATTTGACTATTCGAACAAATGGTATGATATTGATTTCATCAAACAAGCTTCTTATGTTGTGTCTGTAGCACAAGACACAATAAATAGGAAAATCATAGCTGCATAGAGGACGGTGCCTACCAGATATACATTGTTCCCCCTTTATGTAAGAAAATCAATCGCATCATTCTGGCATAGAAAATGGATAGTAAAGCCGTTCTCGTATCCGCTGCAGTTGGAGTAATTTATTATACGGATACAGAACACCAACGGAGTAAACTTCAAGGGAAATTAACGTTAGCTGGAAGTTTCCAGCTGGAAAGTACATATAGAAACGTATTTCGAGAAGGTGGTAGCCGCGGATTAGGCTTCTATTTTCCAGTGGTAGTTAAAATATATAATAGAGAAAAGTTCTGCTTCGAGTTAGAGTCGGCTCCATTGATAATGCTAATGCACGAAACGTGAAAAAACAAGAGAAATTAGGTACAAAACCGACGATAATAATAATATGACTGCAACTACAACTGACAATAAATTTTATGTTCGACCGATAGTAACCCGTGCCCATTTAGCTTACGTGCGCACTTGCAACCACCCAAATTTCGACATTTTGCTCGTCAATTATGAATAATAAACATGTCCGTGACGCATTCGATATCGATTGATGGTGCGTTCGTTCGCTGTTAAACTGCACTGCGGAGCTGGGTTGGGGTGGTCTGTGAAGTGAAAACATGTGATGCTCATGTATTGTATTCATGTATTCAACGAATCTTTGTGCCGGCGCGAAAAACAACATAAAAACAGCCACATCGGAATGCCGGATGAGCATATAAATGACGGGGTGAGGCGAAGCGCAGCGAAACAAGGGAACAGCAGCAATATTGCAGTAAAAGCATTGGTCATTAAGTCGGCGCGCTGGCTGAAAATTACTCCCTACCGGACCCTCCGGCCAGGTGATAGTGCTGTGGAAGCGCAAAACAATCGTCACCTTTTTTACAGTAAGGTAAGGGAGTGGAAATTTCCCCAGCAGACTGGCGGAATTGACCTTTGGCTGCATAATTTGCGACTGTTATAACAGTGAATAACAGCAGTTACTGACTGCTGGATAGACAGGTGTTTTCCTGTCAATCACGATTGGAAGTTTAGTGCCATTGGGGAAGTGGATACAGACCCTTGTCATCAGCAAATCATTCTGTCCGATATTGGACGAAACGATGGTAAAGAGAAATCGGCAATTTCGATGTCTGTCAGGTGCAGGCGAAACATCGGAATTGTAGTGCATTTTATAGCACATCAAACGGCACCGAAAGGAATGTAATCTGAACTACTACTACTACTACCACTTGCGCAGACTGCGAGACAATATTTCGTTACTTGAGAGCTCGGAAAACCGAAAGCATCACCTTGCAATGGCGAACTGAAAGTGACAGGGTTACTCGGTCATCGCCTTCACTTCACTTCAAGTCGCTGCGGGGCGATTTCGGGGCTGCAACAGTTTGAAGCATTGCGTTAAAAATAAATTAATTGCTCTTTTTTTCGTTAACCAAGCATTTCGAACTAAACAATGGGAATAATTCTCAGCAATAAAAGCAAATTGATTGCCCCGTTCACTAGTAGATTATCATTTATTGAGAATGAGGCAATAAGCTTTATGAATGTTATGAAATATATGATAAATTAATCCTTCCTGAAGTTATCTGTTTTTTTTTTGTCACCACCCCAAGTTTCACCACGTTGCAGATAGAGAACTGCATCACAACACGCAAGAAGAAATCATGTCAAATAGTTGAAATCGCTTGCGCTAGTTTATTTTTTTGGTTGGCGACGATTTAAAAATACCTTGCGCGACCCACAGGCGGCTGCTGTTGTGAGAAAAACACGCAAAAGAAGTAGACGAAATCACTGCGACTGCTGCACTTCGCCTGTTGCGGGAGGAAAGTTCAGGTTTGACCCAAAGAACTAGATCGTCACTTTGCGTCTACCGCTGCTCTCGCGTGTGGGCATGACTCATGCCGGATCGGTCTTCCAGATTTAGCTCCTGTAGGTGCGAAATGACGAGGGCAGCCGAAAATAGATGCTGCGCTGTGCCAAGTGGCATTTGCACGCGATAGGGCGAAAAACATGCCGCTCGGTTTGCGGCACAACACGCGTGGGCTTACTATATTATGGGCACACTCGCTGATAGGTTGTCGAATTTTCCGCCAATTGCTATCTCCTCTCTATCGATTTAAGTGATTTAACGACCCACCAATCATCATAACTGGCTAACGTCAGCACTTTACTCGAGGTGCTATTTTTGCGTATTTATTCTTGTGACGCCGATCAACGCTGGGTAATGTTCATTTTGATTAAAGCTAAATACAATCCGAGATATTCCGGAATCTTTTTTTAATCGATCGTAGTCATATACATATATTGATTCATCATGTTGGGTTAATTTGACTATTTTTTACTAAATGCAATTGTAATTTTCTTTGTTTTTAATTTTTTTTATCAATAATAGTATATTTAACACGGCACGGTTCTCTTTATCATTTTGCTAGTCTATTGGCTTTTAAGAGCTCGTGTCGTTTGTTTCATATTTTTATATTTTATTAACATATTTAATCTTTTAAAATGTTAATTTATTTTAATGAATATGCTTTATTTTGATTTTTCAAATTTGCTTCCAATTTTTTGTCCAGCAGTGTCATGGTTTCAAGTCCATAGATAACTATTGGTCTAGTTAGGGTTTTGTATATCGTTAGTTTCGTACTGCGCCGTGCTCCTGGATCGAAGCGTCCTGCAAAGACCAAAGTAGACCCGATTTCCAGCTTGAATATACGAATTCGTTTGCCATTTCGAGTCACTATCCGTGGGAGGCGAGTGTTGGTTCCTCTCGAGCCTCTCCTTTTTATATACTTGGTTTTGGACGCAGCAATTTCTAGTCTAACTCTCCTAGCCCCTACTTTTAGTCTGGTGTAGATTGCCTCCGCCGTCGTAATGACGTCAAGGATTACATTCTCAAGAACGATGTTGAACAACGATAGCCCATCTCCGTTTCTCAACCCTGTGCGCGCTTCGGAGGGATTCGAGAGTGTCCTCAAAACGCACACATAACAAATCACTTGATCCAAGGTAGCTCTGATAAGACGTAACAGTTGATCCGAAAACCGTAGTTGTGCATCATCACGTTGTACTCTCGGCAGTTCTGGAGGATCAGCCGAAAGTGAATCATGCTAGAATACTGCTCTACGAATTGTTTTGTTAGAGAAAAACGACGGAGCAGGAGAAGATTTTGTTAGGTGGCGTTGATCACGGTTGTTGCTGCATTGTAGCCGATCGCCCTTTGTATAGGAGGGATCTACAACTCCTTCCATTCATTTCTTCGGTCTTTCCTTCTCCCAAATCCTCGAATTTACACAGTGGAGTGCCGTTGCTAGTGCCTCTTTGCCCTATTTATAGAGCTCTGCCGGTAGTCGGTCCTTACCTGCGGTTAGATTGTTCTTCAGCAACCCAATTTTCCGTTCGATCTCCAAGATATCGGGAACTGAGATACTGTTATCGTTTGTAGGCACTTCAAGGTTAACATCCCTTCCGCCTCCTTCCGTTGCTTCGCTATTAAGGTGCTCATCGAAAAACTGCTTCACCCTGTTGAGCACCTCGCGCTCGCTTGTGTTCATATTTCCATCCTCGTCCCTACACATATCTGTACTCGGTGTGTGGGCCTTACGTAATTGGTTAACCATCTCGTAAAACTTGCGCGTGTTATCAGCCCGAAACAGTTGCTCCAGCTCTTCACGATCTCTGTCTTTCTGCTGGCGTTTCTTTCTCCTCAGAATCGTGGTCAACTCATTTAGAGCTCATCGATATTGGGTTGCGTTCTCTCTTGTAGCGATGCTTAGATAGCTTTTTCAAGCTTGTTTTTCCTCTTCATCGCTTGCTGGCGTTCCCCGTCAAACCAGTAGTTTTGTCAGTTCGACGTTACCACAGCTAGTGACGCGGTTTCGGCCTCTCTAAAGTTCGAATGTAGCTTGCCCCATCCCTCGTCGAGAGGAAGCTGCGATGTTGATGCATCGTTGGCCGTTGTCGTTCGTGGCGGTGTGTTGACTTCGAGGCCTTTTCGCCGGCCTCTACATCACTTTCCTACCAAACTGGGCGTTCATATCCCCGATAACGATCTTAATGTCCCGTGATGAGCGTGGTCCGTTTATGGTTGCCTAGGGCCGTGCCGAATGTTCTGAGTTATATTTTCTTTATTGTAAGAAGTGGAATTTTTAAAGGAGGTTGTCTTACAAGGGCCAAGCTACCGAGTCTCGTGATGGGGCTGCAATCTCAGCTATAGCGTTCCAGACAACACGTATCTTAATTCAGCCGCCCGCTCCGGGTCAGATGCTAATGTGAGCCGGCCCTAGCCTGGGAAACAGACGCTCAGAAAGGTTGGGCTTTTCTCCGAGGAGGTCCGTTACAATTTGTTACATAGAACAAAAATAGACCAGAACTGACTTACTTTGTTCGGGTTCAAATGTTAAACTTCAGGTTGAACTTCTTAGAATTTTACCTGTTTGAGACCTGACCTAACCTGTTTTGTTTCGAAGGGGACTATTTATTAATGATGTCACGCGTTTAGGGGGGGGGGGAGGGGGTTTCAAATATTGTGACATTTTGTGACTTATGGGGGAGGGGGGGTTAGGTTGAGTGTGACATCACATTTCAACTAAAAAAAAATAAATAAAAAAGTCACATACCTAACCACAGAGATCAACTCAGAACTATTAATAATATTTGCATCATTCATTTACGATCCCCTTTTTTGCTTAAGATTTGTTTTAGATAAAATAAATGACAATTTTTTCTCCCTAAAAAAGCATAATGTTCATTAATTCCGTTTCACCGTGCATGTTCATTAATGAATGACAGCGCGATTTCATTAATTTTTAGTGTCTCTCAATCCAATCAATACAAAAATTGTGACAAAACGTAAATAAAAATGCTTGGTTATTGTAACATGTGGAGAATATTTGGATTGGAATTTTGGATTGAATTGATTGAGGAAGAGGAACTAAATATTGATGGTTTTTCAAAAATCAGCAATGCTGCTGCAGTTAATGTCTCCGCTTTCTATGTCGTCGATGTGCGACTCCATCAGCAGCATCCTTGAACTAAGAACTAAACGCCTTTTCTAGTTATCTTCTATAAACTTCTTTTCCTTCTAGTTTCAGTTTTTCTTTCACTAAAATCGTTCTTATTAAGAAAAAATACATTCCTAACAAATTTCTCGATTTCAATCAATCATAACCAAAGAAGGGGGAGGGGGATATAAAAACGTGACGTAATTAAGGGGGGGGGGGGGGTTCAAGGAAGTTGTGACAACTTGTGACAAGGGGGAGGGGGGGAGTTAATTTTTTCCAAATTTTGCGTGACATCATTCATGGATCGTCCCAAGCTTGTAAACTGTAATCGATACTTGTCAATTGTCTATTAGGTGCGCAACTAAATTCTCACTGTTTTTTGCATAAAATGCAACTTTACTTTTGAAAATTATCTATCTTTAAATCATTCATCCATCCCATCGCTAGCTATAGCTTTGTACATCTTTCTTGCAGAATTCGAAAACCGTTACTATGGCAGCGTTCGCCTTTGGAGGCTATTCACGTATCAAGCCATTTTTCAGTGGAATTGCTGATCAGCAGATCATGTACTACTAAAAGGAACAATCAATAATCGGAAGGCGGAATGTCTAACGAAAATGGCGGATAAGGTAAGACTTCGAGCGTTTGCTTGTAAGTTTTAACGACTTTGGCATTATGAGGCCGAGCGTTGTCATGCAGAAGAATCACGCTTTTAAGCCTCTGCTCGTATTGTGGCTGTTCTCACGCAGTTCTCGGCTTCATCACATCAATTGGAGTCGATACCGTTTTCCAGTGATAGTTTCATTCGGTTTCAATAGCTCATAATAAATAATAAACAATAAATAAGAGACCCCATGACTTTTTTTCTTCAGCTTGTTGTAATAATCCATTTTTCATCACTCGTCAAAATGCGATAAAGAAATCTCTTACTATTTTGCTGCTGGATTTGTTGCTCATAGGCAAAAAAACGACGCCAAGCATCCCTTGGCTTCAAACCATAAAGAACACAAGTTCCTTGTTTTTGAATCATTCTCAAACCATGCAAATGCTTGAGAATGGCTTGACGGGTAATTCTTAATACCGAAACAAGCTGTTCCTGCGTTTAGCATGGATCCTCATCGAACAACTTCTTCAATTTAACGTCTCTCAGTAGCGTCCCGTCCTAATGAGCACTACTTGTACTGCACCAAGTGTTGTGGGTGGATGCCAAGGATTCAAGGAATATGAAACAAAAATCAGAAACTAAAAAAATCTATCAAACAGTATCAATGATGAACCATTTCTAATTAAATTCGTGTGAGCTTGCTTTACTAACTCCACCCTAAATCAGCTGCCACATTCTCTCGATATCAATGAGTGATGCCAGTGAGAGGCATAAAACGGACCAAAAACTTTCCACGCAGTGCGTTTTCAATGTACACTAAGGTCGCTTTTTACGCGGTTTTTATACGCGGATTCCGGAATTTACGCGTTTTTTTAAGCGGCACGTATCCCCCGCGAAAAAAGCGACTTTAGTGTACACTAAGATCTTCTTTTACGCGGGTTTTTACCGGATGTCGGAATTTACGCGGTTTTATATTATCATGTATTTACACAGCGGATTTTGTTTGTCCAGGTTTTCGCCACCCTGCCGCATTTCCAATTTTTTTAACTCTCGATGCGCTTCAGCCGCCGTATTCTTGAATTGAATGACTATTTTTTTAAATTTTTTGTTAAGAGTAAATGTAGCGATGAAGATAGAAAATTAAGGTAACTGAAAAATATGAGAGTAGAAACTACGAAAGATATAGTTCAGCAGGTGGGACTCGAACCCACAACTTCTAATGTCTGGCCAGATACGTTTCCGTTAGTTCCGATACGTTGAAGACGTTGTTCTAGAATCGAATTTTGTATCGCTTATCGAATTCTTGCACTTCGTACATTTACTCAGAAGAGACTATTATTTATATTTATTAAGCAGAGACTATTGTATTATTTAATTATTTTTTTAAATTTATATTTACTAAAAGTAGCGTTAAGTAGCCCGTATATCTGCAGATTCGCAATTTTTTTCTTATTTCTTGAAACATCCTTGCGTTTCAGACTTTGCTATGTCTTGTCAGAAAGATATAAAATAAAAGAAAACTGGCCGAAAACGGTCCATTAGGACTCGTAGTTTTAAAATGCTTATCGCAAAAACTATACCACAAAATTAAAGTTTGAAACTGGTTTTTCATGCTAATTACTTTAAATGCAAGAAAAATTAAAATTGCTGTCGGAGAAAATTGCTGTTATTCAAAAATACTATATATTTTGTTTGCCGAAAATCGTGATACATATTGTGACTTCCCAGTAGGGTTCGATGTATTAAAATGTTTTATAAAGCTAACCATCGTATGGTCGAGTTTCGACTGAACCAGTAATTGGAAAATTAACCTTTACCTGGGTTTTACATTATGACCTCTGTTTGAGCAACAACATCTAATAATAGGTAATATTCTTCCAATCAAATCAAATGAAAAGGTAATTTCTTCTGTATTCCAATCGATTGGAATAATATTCAAGAAAGAAGTTATTTTAACTATTCCAATTTGGCTTCAAATTATTACACTATACGCTATCACTTTATACATTGTTTGATTCGATATAGTTATCTCTGATATTGATGAATGCCTATTTGTTACGGTGCTTCATCACTTTGTCTCCATTTTACGAATAAGGTCAGTTTTTCTTTGAGTTTTTTTTTCTTTTTCGATCGAATCCATTATAAGCTTCTTCATTTCATTTGATTTGAGCGAATTATTATGCTCGTGCCAAAGGATTTGGGAAATACATTTTGCTGCATTTTTCGGGTTATCGAATTGTTTATTTTAGATTTATGACTATCGAATGATTACCAAGATACTGCTACATAAATATTTTTATTAGCGATATAATAAGAGCAAGACAAAATTTAAGGATGATGAATTTAAAAAAAAAGGTTCATTTGCGATTGCACAAAATATCCTTCGGATTGAATTCTGTTTAAGAGGTGAAATTCCTTGATTGCTTTGAAAATCCCTGACTTTTACAGTTAGTTCCAGATAAAATCAAATTCCCTGATAATTCTAGGTTTACCTGGCGTGGCATTGTGCAGCTCGATTCGAACGATTTTCGAGTACGTCACATACACTGCCAGTTTTTGTGTAAGCTCAAAAGGAGCTGTCATTGTCATTTGTCCTTCGGCTCATCTAACCCGCAAAGAAACATAACGCCCACCAGCGATCAGTTAGTTTTGTTCGAGTTACCCCAAACGAAATGCGCAATGTCACCCCCTTTTTTTAGCGCTAGACACTTTGTTATACTATGCTCCCTCTTTTCTCGTTAATTATTTGAATTTCTAGAGTCAAATGCTTGTAAATACTTAATTGCGTTTCTCGTAACTTTCGATTTTGAAGATTTTAACCTACTTTTTATTCTGGATTCATTTTTTTTGTTAGGGAATTAGAATTACGTTGTCCATTGATGTGAACTTTTGTAATTCTGGATTCATATTTTATCGAACCTATTCTTCGTTTATAACTTGTCTCTATGTTTTAAAATATCCTTTTTATTGTGTTTAGTTATTCTGTTGAATTTTTAGTCAAACTTCTCATTTTGTCGTGACTGGTTTGAGATTTTGTACCTAATTCAGTTTATCTAATTCATTTTTTTTACATGTTATTCATGAGCAATCTCTCAACCCTAAAATTACAGCATTTTATTACTTAATACATTTTTATGGCGCAAACAATTGTCTACCGTCGTTTTTAGGTTCAATCTTAAACTTTTATGCTGCGTTGATAATAAAATAAATCACCTAAAACTTTAATTGGACAGTAAAACGTCGGAAATTGATTTTTTGTGAGCTTTTACCTCATATTGGGAAACCACATGTGATAAAACGATATTCCTGCCAAGTGGTCTATTACACAGCTTGTCCGGTAACCGACAGCAAAATCCGGTTATTGCTTTGTTGTGCAAAAAGTCACACCCGGTCGCGCCAATTTACACCTTTATTCCCATCAAACTGTCCATCATTGGCACTAATTGGTACGCGCATACTAACCAGGAGACGGAGGCCAAGCCCCTGTCATACTGCGAACTCTGGCGCTCCCCCAGTGTGAATACTTTCTTCACCAAAAAGCCATTAAAGTAATTCGCAAAACCGGGCGTAACCGATCGCTTCGCTCACTCTCTCCCTCATGCATCGTATCCACTTTTCAGCGCAGAATTTAATGAAACATTCATAGATCCACCGATTTTCGTACACACAACAACTCATTGTTGCGTGTAACGAGATTGATTTAATTTCTGCTAAATATGCCTCCTTTCCGTTGCAACTCATCATATGGCGTAACAATGGCGATTTTGGTGCGGTCGGCCCAAAACAAAACCGGCCCAAACCGTCGGAGTGAATACACGCTGCACTTCCTTCCAAACACAACCTCACACTTTCTCTGCCAAAATTGGTCTTGAAAAGCGAAACACCGAAAAACATGTCGAAACGAAGGAAAGTGAAGCTGTCGGAAGCGAGAGAGATGGAAACGATACTCCAGCGAGAGGAAAATTGTCTCAGATCCTGGCCGCCAGTAGCGCGAAGAGTCCGCTCAACCTAGCCTGCTGCCGTTGCCACCACCAACAACACCGCCGACAAGATAAAAACGAACATTAGCGGTCATTATCGATTCGAAAATAGAAACGGCAAATAAAACCCCCATGTATGGGCGCTTGCTAACTTGCTTGCCGTGTGTTTCGATCTGTACCGGCCGGGGTGAAGAGGGGGGATGGGGAACTCGGTACCGTTCGGATGTTGCAACATTGATCGGGCATGCGGCCCGAAAGTGAATGAGTATGGATGGGCCGGACGGACCGACCGAGATATGCCTTAACGCGAGGGGTTTGGGAAAACCGAACGAAATCGAAATGATTGTTCCAAAATGAAAAAAAAAAAAGCTGGATGGAAAAACTATGTCAGTGGCATTAGCTGGACGGAGAGGGGGCTAGAGGTAGAAGGAATCGATTGAATTTTTTTTTTCTTGTGTTTTGTTGAGTTACTGCAAAGCAGTTGAGTTTAGAGAAAACTGCATCTGAACTTCTTTAGTCGCAAATTTTCGGTGGATGTTAAATGTACAATGTATAATAAATTGTATGTGTGTTTGCAGTCAATGCAAGAGGTTAAGCAGGTGAACAATTAACCCTACTAAGCTCTATCCATACGAGTCCTCTTTGGGCAACCCTCTTAATTACCCATTACTAGTACCGTGTTTAATCATCATCTCGAGAGGCAGTAAGTTGTTTGCTTTGTGTGCTTACTCTAATCAAACCGCAGTGCAGTATCCAATCTACAAACCACAACGGTTGTAGTAACAAAAAGCGGTGTAATTGCCTGTCAATTAGATCGACAGAGAAAAATCTAAAAAAAAACCGCCTTTGCCCAATCTCAGATCAATCTTGTATGTTTAACATAGGCGAAATCGATAGCCGAAACCGAAGCAGCTCTTCTACAAGTAAATGGTTGTACGGCCGGTGTTAGCGTTTGCCGCAAGGCGGCATTGGTTTCACCGAAAAAAACATGTTAAAACAAACCGTTTTGTCATGTCCTAATGAAATCACCATCAGTCAGACTGATAAGGAATCTCGTTCAGTGACGTAAGAAAAGTATCTACGGACGGCTTAGCACTCGAAACTCAGCATGGGGTTTTTTATCATTGCGAAGAGCCAACAAAAAAACAGATCATCTTTGCCAGTTATTTCTCTTGCGCAAAGCTCGACTCGGACGACGATTTCGCAAATGTCATTTGCGCGAGTCCGGACTCCACAGCGCGACGGTAATTGCACCAATATCCGCTACGGCTTAACGATCCGAAACCGCGGTCCGACCGGTAGTTCAAATTAAATTTCACCTTACGTGTACCTCGCCCACTCTGGAACGGTACTCAATTTGCCTAGCCGATGTCACATGCTAAAGCGAGCGGTGCGGGAGGTCTATGAAATCTCTGCCATCTTATCGAAGAGATCGGACGGTTTTGCACCGACAGCTGAGCTGCGGCGGAGAAACCGGAGCGAAACCTCTGTGACGCCTATTTCAACGCACTGATAAACAAGACTAGGTACAGCACCACAGCCATTGTTGTTTGATGTTGTGGTTGCCTGCCCCGGACTATTGCCTACCAGGCGGCTAGGGCCGACCGGCAGTAGTTTGCGCATGGTTGGTTTAAATTTGTTTTGAGGGGAAATTGCTGATTGTCGCAGAAACTGTCTCTTGCTGGTGATTTCTCCTCATTACAAGCTCAGAGGGACCTTTTAGTGGTGGCAAGGCTGAGTTGGTTCAGGTTCTGTTGATCGTTTTTCTGTGGCCCTCCAAGAGCAACGGTATAATGCGGTTTCAAGATCTCTATGACCTAATCATGACTGATGTAGATAAAAATCGTCAAGCTTTCACATGTGTACCAACAGCAATAAAACATGATTCCAGCATTTCTCATTACTAATAATCAACTTCAGTGAATACCATGAAAAGAGTCCGTTTATGTAGAGCCAAACAAATGTTCGGGCCTTTATGTCTGACTGGAATTGCATGGTTACATTATCAAACTTGCTGATGAAACAAAAAACCTTTCGATAACCGCTTTATGATATACTGACTTTACTTACTTTACTAGCAAGGTGACTCTTGTTATGGTTTTTCGAGCAATTTCAAGATAACAAACCTGCTTTAGAGCAAACCGATGAAACGACTATAAACTTTAAATACTTGTTTTTTTATGAAAATAAATTAAATCCGAATTTTGCACTGAAGTAATTTTCTCTGCTTCGACAATTCGTAGATCATAAAGCGCACTTCGTGGGAGTTAGCAGGTGAATTCACAGAAGGGGGAGTGCGGTTAAAACCGGACGATGGCTGTTTGGTGCGAAAGCGATATTTTTTTCATCAACATCTATTGAATTTACATTTTGACCATAACCTCAAATTTTAAAGGTATTTGGAAAATTTGTAGTATGAGCGAATGTTACACTCAACAAGACCTACAGCCTAAACTAGGTTACTTAAGAAGTTCTTGCATTTTTTTCTCTATTTGTAGCACCGTGAAATAATCGTGCGATAGAAGCTTAAAATTCTGGTTTTCATAAAAAATATATAACTCAGCTAAATATTTACCGATTTTCACAAAACCACTTTTGTTTGATTCGTCATTGAATATACTTTCAAAATTTTAGTGTATTGGTAGTATCTTTCTTACAAAAATAGGCGGCAAATTTCAATTTTGGTTGAAAAATTGCGTGAAAAAGTCTAAAAAATAGATTTAAACTCTAATAACTCAACCTATTTCAGCGATATTAGTGCAAACCTGTATATATTTGAAAGCTCTGTTTATCATTTTTCCAAAACTGCTAAAATGTTGAAAATCGGTCGAGAAATAACTGAGTTAAAAAAAGTTGTATGCAGTGAGGTCCAATAAACCGTATTTTGACAATAACTTCAGATTTTGGGGATGTTTGCAAAATTTCTAGTATGAGCGAATGTTACACTCAACAAGACCCAGAACCTACACTAGGTCCCATTAGAAGTTCTAAATAGCTGTAGCACAGTGTAATCACTCAAGCTAACGATAAACTTTGAAGTGCCTCAAGGCTTTATACTGCTGCGTAGCCGCAAGGTTACAGAATCCGCTTTTTCAAGCGAATGGTCGTGGGTTCGAATTTTAGTAAAATCAGGCCATTCGATGTCAAAAAGGACTTTTAAGCATGGGTTTATTCTCAGGCTCCCCACCAGTTACCCTTCCTTTACGCTGAAATCTACAATACATTTGCGTGACTTCCTCTTAACAAAAAATAAGTCCCTCTTATCAATAGAACTGGCCAGAAGGACGCACGACGAAACTTCTCCAGGGAATTATTGGCGATATTTGGCAGGAGGAAGGAGGCTCGGTATAGAAGAACAGTAAGCGTGTAAAAGGAAGGGTAGCACATTACACACAAGCACTGATCAAAAATAATAATAAGCATACCACTTCTCAATAGCGGTATTGCTAATAATAGAAGTGCGGGATACAGCAGACACCCGGGCATATCTCACAATAGATCAACGATTATGGTCGCAGTGAGGAAGTCCATACAGGAGAAAATAAGGCTTGATACTTGGTCCGTTACTTGTTTATATTCTCTTCATTGAACATTCGATCTGCCTTTGAGAGGTACACTTCAATTACATACTGCCGTAATCTCGCAGACTGACGTATGCGACAGCGAGTAAAATTTTCAGTACGAAGCTTTTTCCAAAAACGTTTGTATAATAAGTGTTAGGACGAATTTCAACAAACTGATCTGTACATAACGCATTAATATAATCACAAAACATTGCCGAACGTATGATTTGAGAAATAAGGTTTATTAACTTAAGTTTTGTTACCAACAAACAGAAACAGCGATATTAATTTCACTGTTTCTACTACCGATTGACGTACATCCATCGTAGTATGCGACAAGTCGCTCAAAAAAATTTTTTTTTTCATAATCAGGCAAATAGTCGCGATTCGAGAATACTTTTTCGGTAATAAATTTAGTTTGGAATACAATAGCATTCGTGGCTTCTGCCATCTTTCATCTGCACTTCTTCCGTACAAAAACAAGTGTGCTTTAGTTGTCCACGATCATGGAACTACTTCGTGGCCTTAGAGAGCTACAGTATAATCAATGTTTTGTAGATAGTCAACTTTGTGCCGCGGCGAATTTTATTCGAGCAGTGCGTCCTCCGGAGTCCAAAAAAGGCAAGATTTCTCGCCATAGGACCTCGTCGAATTTCTCTGCTAATGTCATCCCCGCTAAGCTGAATTCGTGGACGGAGATTAACACGGTCATCGCTGGGGTCGATTGAACGCGTTTGTGCATCATCCCGATTACGGAAATATCCATATTGAGTGGTACTCTATAATTTTGGGATGTTTTCCAGAGAGCAGAAGTCGTCATCTTGGATTCCAAAAAACCCTAATTTCTTGCCTCTGGGTATTATTCTAGTTCCGGAAATTCTCATATTGGATGGTATTTGACCATTTTGGTCCATTATTAGGAAACCAGAAGTTTGCCATCTTAGAATTCAAAATAGTCTCTGGGGGCAACTCTTGGCTTCTGGGCATCATTTCGATCATTTTTTTTCCAAAAAAAAAAATTGTTTCATATATGTGTTTTACTTGTACGGAACCTTTCTCTTGCAGAGAAGAGAGAGGTGTCGTACCACTATAGAAATATTTCCTGCTCCCAAAAACTTCTACATGCCAAATTTGGTTTAATTTTCCTGATTAGTTCTCGAGTCGTTGAATGGTAGGGTTGGATTTACGTCACGTTGAGTAGAAATGGCGGTTACGTTATTTCGAATGCGAGATTACGGCAGTATACAAATAATGCCGTGTACGAATCTAGTTGCGTGGAACAATATTCTACGTTTTCGATTTACGGTCATTCACTCAATGACCTCCGTCTTATGGTCCGTTCAGTTTCCTGGAGTGCATCCAATCCTCAACTACGCGTATAGCGACTCCGAAACGCGAGCAGGCGCTATTGAACGCGTTTATACGTCTAGCGTGACGATTGCGCGATAGTGAATGCCCCTGCTTCTACGCTCGAGTGTGACCTTGGATTTCTTGATGACGTAGAGAATAGTATCCACCGTGGGTCTACCTTCACGGAAGGCGAATTAGTTGCCTGACAGACCGGTTTTACCCGCGGTGAATCCCACAAGTCAAGAATCTTTTCTGTTGTGTTTAGCAGGCAGATTGGTCTATATGCCTATGGGTAATCTGGCAGTTTCCCGACCTTCACCAGTAATACCAGTCTCTGTCGCTTCCACTTGTTCGGAAAGAGGCAGTCGTCTAAGTATTTCCGCATGATCGTCCTGAACAACCCGAGAGCTACTTTCAAGGCCGCCTTAATGGACAGGTTCGGGATTCCGTCTGGTCCCGATACCTTGCTCACCTTAAGGGAGTTTGCGATCTCAATGAGTTTATCGTCCTACTCTTACCGCCTCCTCGACCTCTGCGCGGCTGCCGTCACTCACTGTGGCTGTGGTGACTCAACCGCCAGGGATTTGGCTCGTGGCGTGGGAAGAGTCCCTCCATGATTCGCTTCAACATCGCTGGTGATTCCACTGCCCAAACTGACGCACCTCTGGTTTTGGCCGTTACAATCCTCTTGGCGTCACCCCACGGCACAGTGGGGCGACTCCATACAAATGCTGGCCAAGCAAAAAAATGTCTTTAAATCATGGAAAATACAAGGTTTTTATGTAATTTTGGGACGCTGAGTCCGAATTAGATATTATTTTTGCATGAAAATGCATACTCTTGATGCTAGTGGAATTTCAATGTTTTTTATATATATTATATAAGGAAAATTTTACGTCGGTTCCAATGTTTTGCAAAATAAAATGCATGATGCTTGAAAGACTTTCATATGCAATAAAAAAAACATAAAAATATCATTCAGTTATAAACAAAATAAAAAAAATATCAATTGAAAAATATGCTTTGTGTTGAAAATCACTTATGTTTTTGCCTTTCTCCTAGAAAGGTATAATAGCAATCACTTGCAAAACCGAAAGTATAAAAGTGCTCCAAAGGGCCGAATGGCATATAACACTCGACTCAGCTCGACGAGCTGAGCATTTTCTGTGTGTGTGTGTGTGTGTATGTGTGTGTGTATGTGTGTGTGTGTATATGTGCAGATTTTTATTCTCACACTCTTTTCTCAGAGATGGCTGGACCGATTTTCATGAAATTAATTGCAAATGAAAGGTCTTGTTGCCCCATAAGACCCTATTGAATTTCATTGTAATCGGATTTTTAGTTTAGAGGTTATGTTTAAAAATGTAAAAATCATGAAACATCAATGTCTCAGAAACTACACAACCGATTTGAACAAAATTGGTCTCCAAAGAACGGGCTACCTAGAAAACCCTTAAGTTTTGAATTTCATGAAGATTGAACTTGTGGTTCAAAAGTTATGAAAAAAAAAAAACGTGTTCTGAAGACTGTTTAATCTCACTCATGTTTCTCAGAGATGGCTGTACCGATTTTCATAAAATCAGTGTCAAATGGAAGGTCTGATTGTCCCATAAGACCCTATTGATTTGTTTTGCAGTCGGACTATTACTTTGCCTGTTATGTTAAAAAATGTGAAATCCAGCTATGCAAAGAAACATATTCCGAAGTCTACTTGGACTCACTCACTTTTCTCAGAGATGGCCGACCCGATTTCCACAAAATTAGTGTCAAATGAATGGTCTAGCTGCCTCAGAAGACCCTATTGAATTATACTGTAATCGAACTGTAACTTCGTTTGTAATGTGCCGACTTGTAAAAATCACGAAACTTCATTATCTCAGAAACTACACTACCGATTTGATTATTATTATCAGATGAGCGGGCTAGTTAAGGGTTAACTGATAAATTATGATTGAACGCGTGGTTTCAAAGTTTGGCTGCCCTACACGTTCCCATTTCATTTGATTATAATCGAGCTTAAGCAACCGTTATGTATTAAATTGTTAATAAAACAACGAAAGTCTATTATCTCAAAGATTACATGACTTATTTGAACATAACTAGTGTCATACGAACGAGTCATCTCTCAAACTGACAAATAACAAACTTCATAACAATTTGATATGTGGCTCGAAAGTTATGGAAAGAAGAGAAATTCAAAGACAATTTAAAACTATACCTGCTTTGATCGATATATGTGGCCTCAACATAATTTAAATGTGGTGTCGTACTATTTGAACGTTCCAAGTTCATTGATTTGGCTTCTGTACATCGCCTTAATTCTGAATATATTCATATTGGGTGGTATTCTGTCATTATCAGCAGACTTTCTGGCATCAATCTGACACCGGAAATACCCATATTGGGAGGTATTTTTGGTTGTTTTCCAGAAACTAAAAGTGGTCGTCTTCAAATTCAAAATAGTGTCCAGGGTCAATGTTTAGTTTCTATGCATCATCACGTTTACGGAAATATCCATATTGAGTATTATTCGGTCATTTCAGACTGTTGCCTATAAGTTGCCATTTAGCAATTCAAAATGGTGCCTGAGGTCAATGGTTAGCTCCTTGCATCATTTTGGTTCCAGAGATACTCATATTGGATAGTATTTGTTTATTGTAGGCTGTTTTTCACAAACCGGAAGTCGCCATCTTGGATTTCAAAATGGTATTTAGGATACTGGTTAAAGAAAAACTCATATTGGGTGGTATTTTGTCACTTTGGACTGTTTTTCAGAAGCCGAAAGTCGTCATTTTGGACTTTAAAATTGCCTGAGAAGTCAATTTCTGTCATCTGGGCGTAATTCTGGTTCCGAAAACATTCATATTGAATGGTAATTGGTCATTTCCAGCTGTTTGCCAGACACCGGAAGTCACCATCTTAAAATTCAAGATTGTGTCTGTGATCAATTTTTAGCTTCTATGCATCTTTCTGGTTCCAGAAATACTAATATTTAATGGGAATCGTCCATTTCAGGCTGTTTTCCAGAAACCGGAAGTTGCCATCTTACAATCCAAAATGTTGTCTGAGGTCGATTATGGAACATGTTTGTTACCACTAAAAACATTCACATGCCAAATTTGGTTCCATTCAGTTGATTAGTTTGCGAGATGTGCAAAAATTTGTGAAGAAACATGTACTTTCAGAAGAGGGAGGGGCGTCAAACCATCATGGATATATTTGTTACCTCTAAAAACATTCACATACCAAATTTGGTTGTATTTTCTTGATTTGTTCTTGAGCTGTGCGGAATTTGTGTTTCATTTTCATGGGATCCCTCCCTTATAGAAGAGGGAGTCGGGTTTCAAACCATTATGTACATATTTGTTACTACTAAAAACATTTACCTGCCAAATTTTGTTCCATTTGGTTGATTAGTTCTCGAGATGTTCACAAATTTGTGTTTCATCCAACTATTATGGACATATTAGTTACCCCTTAAAACATCCACATGCCAAATTCGGTTTCATTTGCTTGGTTTGTTCTTGAGTTGTGCAGAAATTTATGTTTCATTTGTATGGGACCCCCTCCTCCCAGAAGAGGGAGGGGTCTCAAACTATCATAGGAACCTTTATCGGCACCAAAAACCCCTACATACAAATTTTCACGTCGATCGGTTCGGTAGTTTTCGGGCCTATATGGATCAGACAGACTTGACTGCATTTTTATATGTAAAGATTACAACATCAATATTGGATTGAAGCGTTCATGTAAATCTATTTTTACAAATAAAAAATTGAATGAGAAAGGCTGGGTCTGACCGCTAGGTGGATTAATTTAGGTTTTTTTAATAAAAGGGACTATATTACTTTGCTTTTTTCATCGCGTTCTTCTTTTTATTCACTTCCATCTTCATCTCCATATTTGTGTTCATTTTCAATACAGTTTTAATATATTCAAAAAAAGTTTCCAAAATGCAGTTTCTAAAATCAAAATAATAATTCACTATTTGCATTGTAGAAATTAGCAGGCGATTTATTATGTTTTGGTTTGGGTTTACACGATTATTTTAACATGTGACTGGTATGATACAAACTTAAAACATGGTTTTGGTACTCAGTGCTGGTGATCCAAAACATAAACCATGATTAGTTTTTGATACTGCGTTAAAAACGGAATATAGATGATTTTAACTTGTAAATATGAAAATAGTGTGATCAATTATACTGAAACATGTTTGAAAACGTTGTTATTAATAAACTAATGTGAGCCATTTGTTATTCTGTTGACGGTTCGCAGTGTACAATTTAAATTTACCTTTTAAAAATCCGATATGTGCCGAACACTCGTTGTTTCTCTTCAAAAGAAGGGTACTCTGCGCAACTCTGCGCAGGATCGGACTAGTTGCATTTGAAAGCATTTTTTCCAAGCTATCTTTTAAAACTAGTGCCAATAGTGCCAAACCCTGCCGTCCAAACTTTAAACGCTGTTTTATGCAAAAAATACGTAATTTTTTGATTTCGCCTAATTTTTTTGAGTATTACAATGTAATTATACATTATCGAATGATGAGGATTTATTCTCCACTATTTTACAGACAACTTTTCTTAGACGTCATCAAGATTCAAGTTACCCTTGAGGCTCCAGCAAATTTCGCAACATTGTATTTTTTTCAAGAAAAACGCAAAAAAACGCTGACTCAGAACACTTTAAAAAATCACAGAAAATTCAAAATTGGTTGTATTACTCTAAAAATTTTGATTCTGACACTTCAATATTATACAACTATAGGAAAAATATAATTGAAATGATATTCGCATTTTCAATTTTGGGTCGATGGCCAGCGATTCCCCACTGTGCACGGGTTCGTATTGGTACGGTCGCATAGTCTATCGTAAAAGGCTCGTTTACTGGCCTTTGTTGCGCTTTCAAGCGTTACCTTAGGCTATTGACATACTGAGGCGTCAAATGAAGCGGAGCAAGAAGCGTCGCAAAAGCGTCCGAGCTACTTCTTCGAACGTCTATATGAAACGCTCAAACCGGTCATACTCAAGCGGCAACGACGCGTCGGTAGAGGTGGCGAAACAGAACGAGCAGTGTTTTGACGCGCGTATACTTACGCGGTAATACCTTGTTCAGACAAAATCTTTCATCGCAATGTGCTTTACATTTGCTTTGTTTTGGTTTGGTAATTGAAAAAAGCAAATAGAATACATTTTCGTTTACAAAATGTTAAAATGTTTAAAAAAGGTTAGTGCAGTAATAGCATGGTCAGACTAAACCCGATATCGCCAGGTGCTTTATATTCGCCTTATTTTGGTCTTAAATATAGAAAAAATCTCTATGTTTACTAAAAACGTGATTTACCGAAGAAGCAAACAAATCTTCATTGGACGAATTCATATTTCCTTTAAACGTAACCGCTGCTGGAATCTAGGAATATGACAACACAACGCATTTGCGACGCTCGCTCCAGTATGTCATAGGAAGCTATACCCAACGCTTCTGTTTATTCCGCTTCTAATACGCTCAACACTTCGCTGCATTTGACGCCTCAGTATGTCATTAGCCTTAGCGGATTTGCACAACGGTACGCGCACGTTGCATCCACGCACTCACTGCGGAGGTCGGCTATCGCGTCGGTGCACCAGTATGCCGATGGCCTTACATTTCTAGGCTGCCAAATCGTATGAATGAAGGCGACGCACACTCGCGATAGTGTTGCAATAAGTTGATCAGCACTCTGGGGGACCCTCCTTATTATTTCTGCAAATACATCGGCCTCAAAGTGCGAGGTCTTCCAGTCGTGAATGGTTGGAGTATTGGCCCTACCCGTCGCTTGCCGCCTCGTATCCACGTTATAGCTGGCCGACTGGTGGCCGTCGTCTACCCTCCTGTTCGTAATCAGTCCCTAGCTGCTGAATGTCACGTCGATGATCGACTTTGCCCCATTTCAACTGTAGATGCCGACATCTGCCAGGTTGACCAAGATGAGCTTCACAAAAGGTTCCAACAAAATCTGGCCCCTCTGGTTAATGCGGCGAACTCCCCACTCCACAGCCGAAGTGTTGAAATGACGCGTTAGTTCCACGGATACACGATCGACCATTTAGAGCAATGGTTCCCACGGCCGGTAAGGGGTCATCGAGATTCATCTAGGGGGGCCGCGAAGCTCTAAGTAAATTATACAGGTAAAGAAAATTTCTTTCTAGATACCTCTGTGAAAGCGGATTTTCAAGGAGTGGAAAATTAGACTTGTAGGATGATGAAAGACTGAAAAACGTAGCCTCGTATTGCAAAACTTGAATCTGATTTTTTTTGGGGCCGCGAAGCTCTGCTTCACAAAGGGGGCCGCGGAGCTTTTTGCGTTTGGCAAGAGGGGCCGCGGAGCCAAAAAGGTCCACTGATCTAGGCAAACCTATTTATTTTCTATAAAAACTACACAAGATTACCTGAACAATAAAACCGGTCGTACCATGGAGAATTCAGGAAAAAAAGTTATGATTTTTCGAAGAAGCCAATCAAACAAACCGTTTTGACTGTAGGAATATTTTTAATTTCCATCGAGCATTCTATTGGGAAAAGGAGGTTTGAAGCGAGTGAGTTTATAGAAGGTCGATTGCCTTACTAATCAATGAAAAAAAACTGGGGAATTTAGAAAAATTTTTACAGTTAGAACGGTTTGTTTAATCGGCATGGTGTCTGGCAAAGTTGTAGATAATAATTTCGTCCTCCCATAAAAATTGTACCATGTGCAAAAAATATTTTTTTCAAAAACTCATAACTTTTTTTTTCTTGATTTCTCTTGATTTTTTATTTTTCTTCGGTTTCTTTGTAGTCTTTATAAGAAAAATAGATTCTTTCAATTTTTTTTTGTAAAAAAATATTTTTTTCCAGAGTGTAATTTTTATTCAGGAAGACAAAGTTACTATCTACAACTTTGCCGCAGACGTCACACCGATCAAATAAACCGTTTTGGCCTTAGAAATATTCGTAATCATCAATACCTTCCGAAAATAGGCATTCCGAAAATTTTGTGGAACTGCTCAGTAGCGATAGTGGCAGCCCAGCTGCGGTAGGTGCAGTTGCACTTACTCTATTAAAAAGATGCTTTTGTGCGGTAGCGGGCAGCATCAGTAGTAGATATATCAGCCGGCACTTATTATGGCAACACACAAACGTTCAGGGATGCTGGCAATCAAATTACACTACACAGTCGTTTTTTATGCCGCATTAATTCTGCAAATCCGAGTGAAGAGAAACCGAAATCCGTGCAAAAAAAAAAATACCGCGTAAAAAACCATAAATTCCGGAGTTCGCGTAAAAAAAACCGCGTAAATTCCGGAATCCGCGTATAGTGTTTATGGGCCGTCGAATGTTCAGTGTGGAAACAGCTTTCCACTGTGTTTCAGAAGAATATTTTATTTCCACTGTCGGGGATAGCACAGAGATGCGGTCAGCATTATACCCGATATTAAATTGAACAACAATCTGTTGGAGACAAATAAAGTACCTTATTAAAAAGTTAATAATTTCTCGTTCATCGATATGATAGGATTCAGGGTTCCGGCGGTGGAGTTGCAATTGTTATTCATCGCCGAATCAAACATCGTGCTCTTCCCCATCTTGAGACGAAAGTTATTGAAGCTTTGGGAATTGAAGTTCAAACTGAACTTGGGATTTTATTTATTGCCGCAGAATATTTACCATTCCAATGCACACGCGAGCACAAAAATTATTTTAAAGGTGATTTACAAAAACTCACCAGAAACCGTTCAAATTTTTTTATAATTGACGATTTTAACGCTAAACATCGATCATGAAATAATTCTCAGAGTAGTTTTATTCAATAATTGTTCCTCTGGATAGTATTCTATTTTGTCTCCGAATAGTCCTACATGTTTTTCTTCTGTAAGGAATCCATCAACAATTGATTTGGTGCTAATAGATCAAAGTCATGTATGTAGTGAATTGATCACACATGCTGATTTTTATTCTGACCATCTTCCAATAACTTTTTCTATATCACATAAATCAGTTCTAAGCCCTATGAGCTCTGTTTTTAATTATAACAAGGCTAATTGGGAAAGATACAAAACTCATATTGAGAGTAATTTCAATAATGAGCTTGATTTGCAACACGAAGTGAATATTGAATCCGCTTTGGAAGCATTAAAATGTGCAATTGTTGATACCAGAAATAATTCTGTTCCAAAGGCTCAAAGGAAATTTGATTCACCAATAATTGACGAAAATCTTCAACTTCTAATTCGGTTGAAAAATGTCCGCAGACGTCAATATCAACGTTCTCGTGACCCTGTTTTTAAAAGTATTCATAAAGATTTACAGAAAGAGATTAAACATAAATTTACTTTTCTGAGAAATCAAAATTTTGAGACTAAAGTTGAAAAATTGAAACCATATTCAAAACCTTTTTGGAAGCTGTCGAAGATTCTTAAGAAACCTTCAAAGCCTATTCCAGTTTTAAGAGATGGTGAACGATATCTTGTATCCAATGAACAAAAGGCTCAAAGACTTGCTCAGCAGTTTGAGAATGTTCATAATTCAAATTTGAATTTTGTGAGTCCAATTGAAAATGAAGTTACACGGCAAATTTCTTCCCAGAATTTTTTACCTGTAGAAATAAATGAAACAAACTTGAATGAGATTAAAGCAATTATTAAAAATTTCAAAAATATGAAAGCACCTGGTGACGATGGAATCTTTAATATATTAATCAAACATCTCCCTGAGAGCACAATGGAATTTTTAGTAAAAATTTTCAATTGCTGCTCCAAAATTGCATATTTTCCCAAATAATGGAAAAATGCAAAAATTACTCCAATTTTAGAACCGGATAAGAATCCAGCTGAAGTTTCAAGCTATCAACCAATCAGTTTGCTTTCTTCAATAAGTAAACTGTTTGAGAGAATTATCCTTAACTTAAGAATGATGTCATACATCAATCCTTAAGAATGATGTCACACATCAACGAAAATTTAATTTTTGCAGATAAACAGTTTGGATTTCGCCATGGGCATTCCACTACTCATCAATTGCTCAGAGTTACTAATATTATACGAGCTAACAAATCTGAAGGTTATTCCACTGGAGCTGCTCTTTTAGACATAGAAAAAGCATTTGACAGTGTTTGGCATAAAGGTTTGATTGCGAAATTGCAAACTTTTAATTTTCCAATTTTCCTTATCAACATTTTAAAAAATTATCTTACTGATCGAACTCTGCAGGTTGTCTATCAGAATTCAAAATCTGATAGATTTTCTGTCAGAGCAGGTGTATCTCAAGGTTCAGTCTTGGGTCCAATCCTGTACAACATATTCACTTCAGATCTTCCTGATTTGCCTCCAGGATGCACAAAGTCATTGTTCTGCGATGACACAAGCTTTTCCGTGAAAGGAAAAAGTCTTCTTGTCATATGCAGTCGATTGCAGAAAAGTTTAGATATTTTTTCTTCTTACTTGCAAAAGTGGAAAATCTCTCCCAATGCTTCTAAAACTCAAATGTTAATTTTTCCTCATAAGACTAGAGCTTCTTTCTTCAAGCCAAACAATAATCACGTTGTCAAGATGAATGGGGTTATTTTAAGTTGGTCTGACAAGGTTAAGTACTTGAGACTAATTTACGATAAAAAACTTATTTTCAAAGAGCACATTGAGAGTATACAAGCCAAGTGCATCAAATATACGAGATGTTTATATCCTCTTATTAACAGGAATTCTAAACTTTGTTTAAAAAACAAACTTTTGATTTACAAACAAATTTTTAGACCAGCAATGCTTTATGCTGTACCGATCTGGTCAAGTTGCTGTTCAATAAGGAAGAAAACGCTTCAGAGGATTCAGAATAAAATTCTGAAAATAATTTCGAAGCGTCCTCCTTGGTTTGGTACACTCGAATTTCATAGACTTACTGGTGTTGAACCATTAGAAGCTATGTCAATTAAAACTATTAACAATTTTCGACAAAAATCGTTGCAATCCTCAATTGCTACGATAAGCTCTCTTTATAGCCAATAAGTTAGCAATTAAGTTAGTTGTAAGTTTACTTCACCTTTTCTGACAAGTAGGTTTAAATCCCTACATTCGTAGGGACCTAATAAGCCCTAATTACGAAAGCAAACAAATCCTAACAATTAAAATTACAAATTTCTAACAGTGTTGAGAAGTCACCATTTGTGATTTGACACACATACTCATTACTTACTAATATTTATCATAAATACTTAAGCTACTAACAAATCCCCCCCATAAAAAAACGACACTTAATCAAACACATAATCAAAGTTGAAAATTATCAAACAATCAATTCTTGTTGAAACACAGGTTTCGATTGATATAACTGGTCGTTTAAAGATAGTTTTCCCTAGCACGGTCGACAGAATTATATACAAAGTAAACCGGAAAGATACTATTAGCCCTACATAAGAGCATGATTCTGCCTTAACCAGTCATATTATTTCTGAGATGCGATCAATATCATATCCGATATAAAATTGAACAACATATTTTGCCTCTTTGAGGTTGAAATAAAAACTCAATTGAAAAGTTAATAGGGGTCTTCACATCGAGCTCGTATACGAATACCCAGCCGTAAACTGTGTATCTTCCATTACTCGTCAATGGAGGTGAGTATTGTTACGGCTGGGTATTTGTTTACGAGCTCGACATGAATACCCATAATATTATCGGGTACCCGCATAGGTAAGCTACAGTGGGTATCAGTGACGGTAGTTGTGGTAGCAACGTCTTTGATAAATAACGACCACAATTTGCCGTAAAACTAATTGTTACATTACTTACATGGTTGCATTTGACAATGATCAAAAACAATAACTCTTATCCAATACTAAAAAAATAATTCTGGAAATAATGTGGTAAAACTGAAAAGAATCGAAATGAGGTCGATTTATGGTTATTTTAAAAATCAAGATGTTGACTTCCGGTTCCGGGAAAATTTGACCATGCTAAATATGGGTATTTTTGGATTTTTTTACATTAGAATACATTCGAGGAGAATGCAGATGCTTAGGAAATACATTTGAGGAGAAATAATGGAAACCTGATAAACCAAAATACAGTTCTGTCTGTCTGTCTGATACTTATAGACATGGAAATTACTGAACCGATCGGTGTCAACATTTGTATGTAGGGGTATTTTGTGCCGGAAAAGGTAATTATGATAGTTCGAAATCCCTTCTCCTTTTGGGAAAGAGGGCTCATATACAAATAAAATGCAAATTCCTGCACAACTCGAGAATCAATCAAGCAAATGAACCCAAATGTGGAGGCAAGAAATATTTATATGGTGGTTCGACACCCCTTTGTGTGAGGATCTAAAAGAGAACAGGAAATGTGTTTATGAGGTATGGGCTGTTCCCACACAAATGTAACACATATTTCTACCAATTTTTCCGACAAACAGCCTGAAATGATCTGAATGATACACCGAAGCCAAAAATCGACTTCAGACGCTATTTTTAAATCCAAAGAGGCTTCTTCTGGTTACTTGAAACAGTTCGAAATGGTCAAATACCATCCAATTTGCCAATTAGAAACCATCCTAAAACGACCGTATACCATCCAACATTGTTATTCCCGTAATCGGGATGATACACAGTAAAATTAACTTCAGATGCCATTTTGATTTTTTTTTCTGGGCCACCATGTTAATTGCAGTGATTTTTTTTAATTATAGGGCTTCAAATTTTGGGCATCACGAACATGACTTTACAGGCTTTGAAGTTACTGGTTTGTCAATCACCGTAGTGATCTTGGTTAGAGGAAGGCACAACTGCGTTATTTCTAACAGAATGCAAACTACACTGATTCTTAAAACTCAATATTATTTCTTTTACTCGAAAAAGGAAATTCGTTATGCCTAAACTAAGACTGGAGGTCACAAAACTAAAGTTCAAAATTTTGGAATCATACTAGACCAGAAACTAAACTGGAACACTCGAATCGGGCAAAAAAAATGGCACTAATCAGACCTAGTGGCCCAAAACGGCTGAACCAGCTACTTAAGCTAATCTTGGTAGAATCTAAGGATCTTATTTATGTATGGACTCACCACTGCGTCCAGGAAGGTTTAACCTTTTTTTTATTATTGTCCGGGAGTTTGCTGTATTTCGTACTACTATTACTAGCAATATCGCTTGTAAATAAAAGTAAGTGACGTAATTATTATAATTCGTGCTTGTGTGTATGCTTTTTCACCCTTCCTTTTTACACTTATTACTTCGATCCTCACTGCCTCCAGTAAATATTGATGCCAATTACATTTCCCCGGAGAGGTTTCAACTGAATGTCTGCCAGTTTTATTGTAAGAGGAACTTATGTTTGCTAAGAGGCATTTGCCAAGGTTTGTGGAATTCAACGTGAAGGAAGGGTTAGTGGGGAGCCTCAGAATAAACCCATGCTTAAGTCCATTGCTATCGAAAAACCTGGATTCTACTAAGATTTGAAACGAAGATCACTCGCTTGTAAAGGCGGATCCTGTAACCTTGCGGCTACGAAGCCCTCGATTCGATTTGTGGAACTGTAGGAAGTACTCTATCGAAGGCTTTAAATGAAATACTTCACCTTCTTCCACTTCATCTCATGGTTCAACCGGAAACGGAAAAAGGTGATTTAGACTGAATCAGAAAACGAATCTGAAAGAAGGAAATCTAACAGGAAACCTAAGAATACTGAATGATTTCCAAATAAATAATTCAATAAAAAGCAACGAGTATATTAAAAACCGAATGAGAAAGTTGGGAATAAGGTGGACTCAGAATTCAGGAAGACTTACTTCGCTTTTACAGAAGGTTCTAAAATAAATGATTTCGCGGGAGCTGGATTCAAAGGTCCAGGAATCAATAATTTTTCCCATGGGACACACGAGGTAGCAGTATTCCTGGCGGAAATGTACGCTATAACAGAATGCGCGAATACGTGTCTAGAAATAATGACCGCCAAGCAAATATTTGTATTTTCTACGATGATCAGTAAAACACTAAATTGTTTCCTTAGCCACTCCAAACTAGAGCGGAAATGCATCCCATCGTTTTGGCAGCTCACCCAGAAAAAACAGGTCAATTTATCTCGGTGCCTAGTAGCTGTGGCATCAAAGGAAATGAGAAGGCTGATTCATCCACTAACTTGTTGGTTCGGAGGCTCTCTGTAGAGTCTCACCGAGCGTTATTAGGGCTGAACTCGATAGTCAGGAACAAATTTGCTCATGAAAGCAAATACGAATTACTTTTCATTGCTGTTTACAGCATGAGGTTCAAAATATTATTTTTAAAATATTATATATGTATTTGGACAGTGCCAAAAAACTTTCTGTTCGAATTGATCCCCACAGAAAGTTTGAAATCCAAGCCGTTCAATAGGATGTAAACCTGGACTACTGCGCATATAAGAGTGAACATGTCACAGTTTCACACCCTTTGTCTTGGTTTTGTCGTTATGGCATAAAGCCAGATCACAGACTAGAACAATGGGTTATCGTCGTAGCTTTCGCCAGTGAATCGAAGATACTTTATAGCCACTTCCTCTTGTAAGTTTCCGTACTAATTGCGACTGTGGATACCCTTGATTTAATTTTCGTAATGGATGACCAGATAATTTAAATATAGAAATTACTCCATCTGGAAGCAAGCTTCCACTATCATCTATCCTCAAATAAAATGACTCACCTGATAGCAGTTTTATTAGCTATCCAATCAGTATATCCTTTATCAGCTGTTTTGCTCGCCACAGAATGCACCTAATGCATTAAATCACACTCAAACGATATCAAACACACCACAGTTGCTTGCTTATCCACTGCAAGAGCTTGAGTTAGCATAAAAAAAAACACAAAATAAACCACACTTGGTTTCTGGTATGAATATATACTTTTTTCTTCTTTCAAACAGCACAATGTTGTAATAGAGGAATATTTTTTCTCTTTTTTCACTTCATTTTTGTAGTCACTTTTTCTACGGGAAACGCAAATTATGCTCGTTTAAAAGCGACTCTATTTTAGACACTCATTTTTGCACCGAATTTTCCTCCGTCCGTTAACTTCGCACACCGCAACGGACGACGCACTTGAGAAAAAAATGTTAGTACCGGAGTGACACCAGGATAGCGGCTTCCGCGAACCTCTTCTTCTTGGGATTTGTTGAAGTTACTAGATAACGAAATAAAGCAAATTATTCAGCACACTTTCGCGCAAATATCCGGCAGTCGTAGAAGCCGGGGTTAGTTGAGAAGTTTAGAAGTGCACTGTGCAAATCGCACTACTGGCCCTTTGCTGCTGCTACTACTACTGCTACTGGGTCCCAAACTGCTGCCACTGGCGATGAACCCCGCGCACCAATTAGACCAAGCATGCGTGAGCTCGCAGCCACACAGAGAAAAACTCGTTTTACTTTTATTTTTATTTCGTGATCGCCTTGCACTGACGACGAGGATGATGACGACGACGGCGAAGACTTGGCAATTCGGAGAGTAGAGTACAAGAAACGTTGACGCGAAGCACCACCACTATGCTTTAACCCCCCTCGAGCGAGTCAATCTAGGAATTGCTGCAAAAAAAAAACATGGTATAAACTCGGACTCACTTGGCGTTTCGACTGAGGGATTTCACGCAAACTCATCTATGGTGCACCCTTCCTAATTTCAATGAAACTTTGTTTTCAAATTACTTGTTCAAAAACTCCACTTTTCCACTGGAAAAAAAGTTCCGAGTATTGAAATTCTTTTTATTAATTTTTTTATACTAAAATTTTTACACTGAAAATAAGTGAACTTACTGAATAATTAAGTGTTTTTCTTTCAGATTTGAATATTCAAATTTGCTTAATTTAACGATATCTCCGATACCGAAGCACACGACCTTCTTCTAAATTCTGATAGGTAACAAATACCGAATCAATTGGCGTGAAATCCCTCTAACTTATCTTGCCGTTCATATAAAAAAAAGTTAACATAAAAATGCCTTCCGGATCTTTCGATTCTGGCCAACCTTCAAGAAAAACAACATTACATCCAATTCTCTTCATTTTTAGATTGACAAAATCTGATTTCCATGTAAACGATTTTCTACACAAATAGATTTTAGGCAATCCGAAAACCGGCTTCCGGCGCTAAGATACTTCCGAGTCGAGTAATTGAAAATTTTAATAGCTCGATAACGTTTCACTTTTCGGTGGCATTTAAACGATGACGGCAGACCGGCAAAACCTGGCCCCACTAATAGACTAAGCCGAGATGAGTCTAGATTATTTATTGTTGCTTCGGCCGACTCTCACACTAGCTATGAAAACTCAGACAGCGGATCATAGCAAACACGGTTAATCCTGAAAAAAATTGTCTGTTTAACCACCGCCCCAAACGTCATTCGGAACCTGTTCCTTCTACCAAAATCACAATTGTTTCAATTCAAAGCACAGCTAGCATTTCTTCACAATCGGTCATCGGTCAAGGAAAAATAACCCTTGTCTGCACTTTTACATAATCGATCAAAATTCCTCATCTCCTAAAGACTATTCCGAGAGTCAGCATTCCAAACTGCACAAATCTTCGACCGCGAGCGCTCCACCCAAAAACAACAACAATAATACCAGCACCAAAACGCACACAAAACACTCCCCAGCAGGCAAACGGTTCCCGAAAGCAGTGACACACTCGAGTTCTGGCGAATTTTGCACCGGAAAGAACACGGTAGCCGCCAGCCAAAGCAGCAGCAGCAGTCCAAGGGAGGAAAAGTTTTTCCTTTCCACGCCAGCAGTTTTCACTTGAGTCATCATCAGCACTATACACTGTTGTTGTTGCAATATTTTTTCCAACTACATTATCTTCTTTGGCGAATGCCAGTGCCAGCACACACGAAAAAAAAAACGGGAAGAGGAAAATCCGTCACCATTCGACGAAGGAGGAGCTCACGTAGCAAGCCAGCAGGAAGCAAACACACGTCCGATCACCACAAACATAACGACACGAATATTTTCGAACAGGCAAGGTAGGCAAAGCACACGGAACAGAGTGTGATAGACTGCTGTTCGGTCAAGAGGGATTGTCGAGTTTTAGCGGTGTATGCCGTTAGCAAGAGGGAGTAAAATTCGACATAGGAAATGTCAACAATGTCAAAGTCAGCGAACCGGTTCAACCGGTGAGGAATGCTTTGTGGGTAGCGCTGGTCGATATTGGCTAAGGGGTATTTTTCAAAGCGATTGTAGTTCGACCCTGTGACATGAGTCGTCTGCTTGCGTAGTCGACATTTCAGCAAGATCAGTTGTCATAAAGTTCACCAAGCGAAAACACACGAACACAACGACACGGCCCGCTTTACACTGTATATTGAAATTTTTAAAAGTGTAAATCAAATTTGGAAATTGTTTATTTCCTCTTTCAGATGACATTTCTCACAGGTGACAAAAAATTCTTACCCATAAAAGATTAAGAGTCCCATATGACTTTTAGGAAGATTCAAGTTTATTCCGTATCTAATTTTGTTCAAGTTTTTATATGGCTTGATAAAATTTTAAAGTTTGTTCTGAAAATTATTGGAAAAATACCAAACCTTGCCTGTCCCATATTGAAAATAATTCAAATGACTTTAAAAACAACATTTCACATTTGTCATCAGTTAAAAGAAAAGTGTTCACATCAAAATATCATTGACATGAATCATTTAAAACACAGTTCATATTTGCAAAGTTCAATTAAACAGACAAATAACTGATCAAAACTTAAGCGTGGTACGCAGTTGAAAAGAAAAGGGGTTCACGAAATTTTGCCCTTTTTACCAAACGGGATTTCGACAGCTGAGAATGCTTCACAGTAACGATATCTGACGTCAGTGAACGCATGATTTTTGCTTTTTTTCAAGAACACTTGAACGCACTTGTTTACCGCGATCTGGTGTGAGAGCAGGGATGCCAGGTATTTTTTTTTTCAAAAGTTTTTATGGTACGCGAAAAAATGTCTTACTACCGGAAGCCCGAAGGCTGGAAAAACTTTTCGGCAAATCGAAAACTGTCGAGCAAAAAAAAGGTCACCACTAATGCACTTATGCAAAATTCGGGTCGTTCACAGATTTTTCAATATCTACACATGTTTTCTCCAATGTCTTCACGCTGTCGTCACAAAAATGGATGTCTTCAAAATATTTTTCGCGTTATTGTTACGTGAAAGTTCCTATACTTGTTCATTTTCTGTCATTTTGCATGATTTATGTGACAAACATAACATCTACGTGAAAATCTCATGCATACCATGGTTAATCACATACCATCTCCATGAACTTGACAACATCAAACAGGATGTATCGCGTGAATTCTCCGTGCGAAAATAACCAGAAATCAGAATGGCGAAGCTGTTGTCTGATTCTGAACATAAAACAGAATTTCTGAATGGCTTGCAATTAAGTGAGTTTTCGAAAAATCCTAATTAACTCGAGATTCGAGCTTACAGATTTCACATAGCTTCAGTTCAAAGGTGGAAGAGTTACCTGAACAAAAACAGCTGCAGCGGACAATAACAATCCCCGGGAATATCGTAATATTTATCAGTTTTTATGTTGTTTTATTCATTTACGAATTGACGAATTTGCATACCTGTATGATATCTGATAGCAATCACGTTTTACGAATTGTACAGTTTTTAAATAGTTTATAAATAGTTTATTTGACACGGCACGATACAATTTATGTTTAACTGAGCCAAGTACATTTTTTTAAATTCTAAATTAGCAGGGAAAAGAGGGAGGCACATTTTTTATATCTCGCGGCCGACTACGAGCTAGTGGGGATTTAAGGTGAGAGGAGGGTGTTACAATTTTGTTTTTAACTATTTTATATTACAGAATGTATTCATTTGTACGTGGCTAACCAGTGATGTTCTATTTGAGCAGTTTTATTCTGAGGTGTCTGCGTAAACATAGAGATGCCGAGTCTTCGTTTTAGTGTCTCCAGCCGGGTGTATCATTCTCTTTCAGTTTGTGACAGAAATTGTATTCTATCAAATAGATAAAAGAAATCAAATTTTAATGCCAGCATTTTTTATAAACCCGTATAGCTGTGTCATGTACTGGAGATCACCGCTTCCCAGAATGTCTCTAACGGGTACGTTCGGTTGTTTTCCTCGGGCCCGAAGGGAATCTATAAGCTCAGACCTAACACCACAGTGTTCGGTACACGACCAAACAACATGCTCGATGTCATGGTAGCCATCGCCACAAACGCAGTGATTACTGTCTACAAGCCCTATACGAAAGAGATGCGTGTTTAACGTATAGTGGTTGGACATAAGTCTGGACATCACGCGAATGAAGTCCCGACCTACATCCAACCCCTTGAACCATGCTTTCGTCGATACCTTAGTAAAAATGAAATGTAGCCACCGTCCCAGTTCATCTGAGTTCCATGATGATTGCGAACTGTTGAGTGTTCTCTGACGCAAAATGCTATAAAATTCATCATAAGCAATTGCTCTTACATAAATATCGCCATCAATAGCACCCACCTTAGCTAAAGCGTCAGGCTTTTCATTGCCCGGAATGGAAAAATGAGAAGGGACCCACGCTAAGGTAACCCGGTAATTTTTATCTGTTAATGCCCTTAAAAACCGCCGTATTTTTCCCAGGAAATACGGGATGTGCTTCACAGTCTTCATCGATCGCAGAGCCTCAATGGCACTGAGACTGTCTGTGAAGATGAAGAAGTGGTCTATGGGCAGGGTTTCGATGATCCCAAGAGAGTACTGAATGGCAGCAAGTTCTGCGACGTACACGGAAGCAGGAGCATCGAGTTTGTGGGAGGCGGTAAAATTTTCGTGGAAAACACCGAAGCCAGTGGACTCATCTAGATTAGATCCGTCAGTGTAAAACATTTTATCACAACTAACGAGTTTGAACTTATTGGAAAAAATCTTAGGGATCTCTTGCGGTCGCAATTGATCCGGGATACCAATAATATCTTCTTTCATGGTGGTGTCGAAGAATATAGCATTATTAGAAGTATCTAAAAGTGCGACATTGGAGGAATCGTATGAAGAAGGATCAATATCTTGAGCCATATAGTCAAAATATAAAGTTATAAATCTGGATTGAGATTGAAGGTCGACCAACCTCTCGAAATTTTCAATTACTAAAGGGTTCTTAACTGTGCATCGAATTAGCAACCGGTAAGAGAGATTCCAAAAACGATGTTTCAACGGAAGAATACCCGCTAGCACTTCAAGACTCATCGTATGGGTCGATTGCATGCAACCTAGGACAATACGCAAACAACGATATTGTATTCGTTCCAGTTTGATCAAATGTGTGTTTGCTGCGGAGCGGAAGCAGAAACACCCGTACTCAATTACAGACAGTATCGTTGTTTAGTAAAGCCTTAGAAGGTCTCCTGGGTGGGCTCCCCACCAGGTTCCGGTAATCGTACGAAGAAAATTAATCCTCTGTTGGCATTTTCATGTCAGATACCGAATATGGGAAGCCCAGGTGCATTTAGAGTCGAACCAGACCCCGAGATATTTAGCGACTAAAACCTGAGTGATTGTTTTACCCGTTAGTAGGAGCTGCAGCTGAGCTGGGTTATGCTTCCTAGATAAAACGACCAGCTCAGTTTTCTCCGGAGAGAATTCGATACCCAGCTTAAGAGCCCATTCAGACAAATTGCCTAAGGTATCTTGCAATGGTCCTTGCAGATCGTTAGCCTCGCTTCCAGTAATGGATACAACGCTATCGTCTGCAAGTTGCCGTAGCGTGCATGAATTTGCAAGACATTTATTGATGTCATTGACGTAAAAATTATATAAGAGAGGGCTTAAACATGAGCCCTGGGGAAGACTCATGTAACTATTTCGGGAAGTTGTCGAATCACCATGTGAGAAATACATATGCTTTTCTGACAACAAATTGAGCAAAAAATTATTCAAATTTGGTGAAAGTCCCTGCGAATGAAGTTTCTCGGTTAAAACTTCAACAGAGACAGAGTCAAAAGCCCCCTTAATGTCCAAGAATGCAGATGCCATTTGCTCTTTTCGAGCAAAGGCGAGTTGAATTTCGGTAGGAAGCAACGCTAGGCAATCGTTCGTTCCTTTGCCCCGGCGAAAGCCAAATTGAGTATCTGAAAGTAAACCATTTGTTTCGACCCATTTGTCTAACCGTAAGAGGATCATTTTCTCCATCAATTTCCGGAGGCAAGAGAGCATTGCAATCGGCCTATAAGAATTGTGATCAGAGGCAGGTTTTCCGGGTTTTTGAATAGCAATGACTTTTACCTCCCTCCAGTCGTGCGGAACAATGTTTAGCTCAAGGAACTTGTTGAACAAGTTCAACAAGCGTCTTTTTGCAGAGTCGGGTAGATTCTTCAACAAGTTGAATGTAATTCTATCCAACCCTGGAGCTTTATTGTTGCACGAGAGGAGAGTCATTGAAAATTCCAACATCGAAAATGGAGGCTCTTCCGTAGCTACTAAAAACGCGTCGCGAAAGGTCTTCTATTCGGGGACAGAGTCCGGACAGACCTTTTTGGCGAAATCGAGTATCCAGCGATCTGAATACTCCTCGGACTCATTCGAAACGTTACGATTCCGCATGCGTCTGGCGGTATCCCAAAGAGTGCTCATCGCTGTTTCCCTCGACAACGCGTTTACAAACCGCCGCCAGTATCCGCGTTTTTTTGCTTTTATCAAGCTCTTGATCTGTCTATCCAGTACATCGTACTTTCGGAGCAAATCGATAGTGCCTTGTTCTCGGAAGGCCAAATACACCGAGGACCTTCGCGCGTACAGGTCTGAGCACTCTTTGTCCCACCACTTGGAGGGAGGGCGCCGTCTAATCGTTACCCCGGGTATCGGTTTCGTCTGAGCTTGAGTCGCGGCGTCGATGATCAAGCGAGAAAGGAACGCGTATTCTTCCTCCGGAGGAAGTTCCACGTGGGACTCGATTCTTTGCGATATTATGGTCTCATAAGACTTCCAATCAATGTTACGTGTGAGGTCATACGCAATATTGATTGGATCCGTTGGAGTTGACCCATTAGCAATTGAGATAACGATTGGTAGGTGATCACTACCGTGGGGATCGTTGATTACTTTCCACCGGCAATCTAACGCTAGTGATGTCGAGCAAAGGGATAGGTCAAGCACGTTTTCACGTGCTTGAGGATTAGGTACACGTGTCGCTTCCCCAGTATTCAAAAGTGTCATATTGAAGTCGTCGATTAAGTTACAGATTAAAGAAGATCGGTTGTCGTCGTACAGCGACCCCCATAGCGAACAGTGAGAATTAAAATCTCCCAATATCAAAAAAGGCGCGGGAAGCAACTCTGCTATATTAGTGAGATGCCTCTGTTCAATCCGCGCGGATGGAGGGATATATAACGAAACAAGGCATAGGTCTTTTCCATTCATATTCGTTTGAATGGCAACGACTTCAATATTCGAGATCGAGGGGAGGTCGATTTTGAAAAAAGAATAGCACTTTTTGATCCCTAAAAGTGCCCCTCCACCGTGTGAGTCTCGATCACGACGAATAATGTTAAAATCGTGGAAATTGAGTTGATCGTTTGAATTGAGAAAGGTTTCACAGAGCGCAAATGCGTCACAATTGTATGTATTTATCAAATGAGAAAATAGATCGAATTTGGGGACGATACTTCTGCAATTCCACTGTAAAACAGTGATAAAATTCCTAACCTCTTTCGCCGTATTAGTCATCGAAAGATATGATAGCTGAAATGAGGGGCCAAGTTGCTGCTAGTTGCTTCAAAAAAGGTTTTCACTGTAGGAAGAAGGGCAAGAAGAATATTTTGTGGGGGATCTGGTATGTTGAATGTTTTAAATATCCAGTCCACAATATCAGAAAATTTTACGAACCCTGTTTCTTTTTATCTTCTGATCGAGAAATGGGTGCACGAGGGGTTTCTGGTGCCCCAGGAAGCGGTGGGTACTCCTGGTTTGATTTAAAATTAAATCCGGGAGGTACTTGCTTCGGTTTTTCTTCACCGCTTGCTTTTTGTGTTGGCTTATTGGTCATTCCGCTAGGGGTTATCTTGCGACCTTTGCGAGAAAGATTAGGAGAGTTGATCAATCTCCTCTTCCTAGATCCTTCTGGCATGGCATATGAACACCCTTCGACGGGATCGTCAGATGTACCCTCATCGGTTGGCAGAAAGGAAAAGATGTTTCCTGTCGAGGGTGGCTCAGCACTCTTAAGCATTTCTGCAAAAGAGCGCTTTGATCGTTCCTTGAGGGGACGCTTGATTTTTTCCTCGCGCTGTTTGTACGCGGGACACGCCGAAAGTTCATGCCGAGTTCCCTCGCAGTAAAGACACTTTTCAGTATTCTCACTGCAAGCGGTCTCAAGTAGCTATTAAATTTTAAAAACAATTTTTCAAACTACAATGAATCAAAATGATAAAAAAGGCAGTAATACTAATACTAATAACAATAGTAATAATAATAATAATAATATTTATAATAATAATAATAATAATAATAATTATAATAATAACAATAATAATAATGATAAAAATTCTAAAGTGAATACTTCACCGAACGTCTAAGTCACGACCTCACGGCTGATAGTAGGATTAATCGAGCGTCTTCGCAGAACAAACAATGACGATCCAGCTTCGTGTTGCGACATTGTGGCCGTGTCCTACACGCGACCTTGTAGATGCCACTTGTAGTTGACTTCCACTCGCTCGTTCGTATGGTGGTCCGTGCTGCTAGCGGGGTAACAGCGGTGCGGGAGAATTATTCTTGCTGATATATCAGCTGCGTATCAGATCACTGGCGGGGTAGCCTGCCCCTACCAGTGTGCAGAAGATGTTTCTGCCGATATACTGCAGGCTATTTTTATCGCACACAAGAACTAATCGAAAAAAAAAAACACCCGTACGATAACTCGTGTATTGTTATTTTGCGAACTCAAAAGGAGATAAACAATTTGCGTCTAATCGAGACGAATGCAAAACAACGAATGTACGAAATGTACAATTTTCATTCATTTCTCTAATTTTTATGAGCTAGGAAACGGGTTTTAGAAATTATCAGAATATGTTGCGTAATAAATCACTCAGGTAAGCAAATTCGTCGTTTACCAGTAGATGAATTCTACGTGAAACTCACATGAAATGCATGCATCTACTGAATAAGTTTCAAAGGATAATTCATCTCACCAGGCCTTGATGAACTCAAATGACAATCACGTAGAATCCACTAGAAAACGATAGTGGAAAATATTCACGTAACTTCTCCGGTAACTATAACGTGAAAAATATTTCGAATGTAGGCTAACGTCTTCCAATCTGGCATCGCTGGGTGTGAGACGACCAACCAACTACCTGACACTTTCAGTACCTGAATAATGCTAGTGTTCATTATTCCGTATAAGAACAGGTGACATTTTGCTTCACAGCAGTGTTCACAGCGAGTGAACTTTCTTTTCCCTTTCAGTTTATGATTTCTTTTTAGCTGCGTACTAGCTGCCAGAAGAAATTTCATTGCCTGATTCAGTACCTGAGTTTTACATGGGATTGAGATAGGAAAATTAATTTCTTTTTGAACTGCATACTGCGCTTAAAGCAGTAAGCACTCTAGCTAGTCCACAAAATGTATCACTCTTCGAGATTTACGATATATTTTTGTTTATTGTTCGTGCGAAAATTTGTTGTCATCATCGATTGAGCAACATCGAATGCAGTGATGTCAAATTTTTTGTTAAATGCGCCTATGACATTTAGGGGAATCCAAAATTTAATAATAATTATTATTTCTTCAAAAGTTGCGGTTTATTAGAAAAAGCTTCCAAAGACGTACGGCTAGTTGTAAAATTGAAATTGGTATCTGCAGAATTAAAACAACAATTTAAATGCATTTGGTGTCCCTGCTCGAAGTCAAGTGTGAAATTTAGACAGTACGAAATTAAAATCACTTGAGTTTAAGTTGGGTGAAATTTCGCTTAGTGTCCTTTCGTGTACGTTCATCAAGACAATCGGTAGTGGCGATACTGCTAGCACTCTTCGACAGCAGCGTAACACTAGAATTTAAAACTATATTGAATCTCTACTTGTTTTTACTTTCCCAACCGTACTCTAGTTAGTAAATTGTTGGCTTCAATTCACAATGCGCTCACAATTTTATCTATGTTTTCACTTAGTTTTCTAGTTAAGGTAATACATTTTTTTATATTCCAGTGACTATAACAACTATCGCTTCAACTGCTAGTACGTTGGAACTATTTTTCTCAATTTTCCTGCAGATACCTTCGTCTGGGAATCCATAAAAAAGATCTGCTTTTGCGCTGTAAGACAATTCCTTTTTTATGGACATACCATCACATGTCAAAGTAACGATTTTTTTCTTTGTACATTTCATCTCACGCACTTTTCTTTTTAAGATTGCAAGCAAGGTTGAATTGATTCTGGTCTGCAAATGCACCTAAAGATTGATTTAAGCCTTTAATTTAACCTAACAGAGAAGTTTCGGAATTATGTAGTTCGGTAAATCGGTGAAATGTCGTGCTTTTTTGCCTTGTTCTTCGAAATATATCATATTAAATTGGAATCCAGTCGATTTTGCACGCTGATTTCCCAGCATCTTGTTTAGTTATTCTGTTTCCGAATTATTTTCGTAGACATTGTCATTAGGCAGAACATATTGAGACGAATCAACATGAATTCCATGATAATTTACTATTTTCTACTTAACATCTTTTCCAACAAAAAATTTATATGAATCTTGAAAGCTTTCTGTAACAACTTCTTCATTAATTTCTGCAACAAAAAATATTGCATGCTGTTTGTTTTTTAACTGATTGACATCGCAAAAGTCATAAGCTTCAACTCTTTAGATTTCGTCAATTTTTCGATGCAAAGCCCTTAAAGAAAAACTCATGGTTTTGCTGATATCTAAGGTAAAAAATACCACCTGATGCAAAGTGCGGACTTCGAGTTGAGTGTCACTGGTTGGAAACCGGTGAAAAGATATTTAGTATAGCCCACTGGTGGGTTGCGCCCACTATCCGCCATTGCCGCTTGTGGAAAGCTGGATTTCTTTTGCTCTTCGTTTGAAAGTTTATTTTTTCCTAAGCGGATTAGCGATTAAAATGACTGTTCGATGATGCTGATTTGTAGATAGCATTTTAACCTATCAAGATACTATTTGCAATGAGTTATCCCGAGTTTAGGCAGCGGGAAACTTTAAAAATTGAGATTTTTATCACTAAACGGTAGATTTAAAGTAAGAAAATGGAATTCCAACACGCTATGTACCTACCAATTCCTGTAAAAACTTAACATCCCGAAACAAATAACATCAAAAAACCTTAAAAGTTGCTGTATTTGTACATAATTATACCATAATTTAACTACGTTTTCCATTACGACAATTTTACATTATCATCAAATACAAATGTAAAATTTCACATTAAATATCATTGTCCAGAGCAATAAAAAACATTGTTTTTTCGTTTTTACAATGAAAAAGGGGTGTTGTTATGTATCTTAACAGCATTTTTTCAGGCATTTTTCCCATACATTTAGAAGTCACTGACAATGTTTTTCATGGTAAAAATATTGTCGGTGGTAGATGAAACAACGAAAAACGATGTTAAAACATGGTAATGACAAAAATCGTTTGCAAGCTTACAGTAAAAATACCATGTTTTTTATGGTTACAATAAAAAACATTGTCCGTTTATTGTTCTCACCGCAAAATACATCGTATTTTATTTTGCGGGATAACATAAAAACAACCCAAAACCTGTCTATTTCAGCCGTACCTGTACATATTTCATTGAATTTCATCGGCCCGGCTAAACCAATTACAACCGGTATAGAATTCAACCCTGTGAATGACTCGAAGTCGAGTTCGCTGATTAGTAAACAAACGAAATGTGATTCCTTGTTTCTTAATATTATTCAATTAAAAGCAAAATATAGAAAGTACTACGTCCTTTTAATCATTTAGAAATCGACCATCTAATGGCAGTGGCATTCAGTTCAAACGACGCGGCGGTCCTCGAACGTCAGCTGGAGATTTCAGGGGACGACCAGCATCCGTCAGAAGTCAACATCGAGAGCATCTGGAACGAGGAAATTCGGCAGCAGTGCAGTGACTGGATATTGGCAAAGAAGTACACAAAAGTACACTCTTCTACTTATGTAGTTCTTAAGCCTAAACCAGCGTTAAATGTTATATAATTACAGATTTGTCTCCAATTCCCCGATGCCTTGTTGCCGTTCAGTTCAACGATATCGGAACAGCTGGAGCAAGCGGTTAAGGATGCTGAGTTTTTTATTTTAGGAGACACTTCTTATGGCAGCTGCTGCGTAGATGAAATCGCTGCTTCCCATGTTTCGGCCGATGCGATAATTCATTTTGGACACGCATGCCTGAGTCGCTCAGTGCGTTTGCCCACGCATTACGTATTTCTCCGAGCTCGTCTTGATGCGGATCGCTTGATGGAGGCACTTCAGCATCAGTTCCCGGATGTGCAAACCAAATTGATGGTTTTCTATGATGTTAGCTTTGCTTACTGTATGGATTCGATTGAGGATAAATTGAGGGAATACTTCAAATACTTAACAATTTGTCAGCGGGCTGCGTGTGAGGAACCGAACAATCTTAGCTGGAAACTGGAAGGATTGTCTACCGAGGATGCGTGCTGTGTTTTCATTGGACACGACAATCAAAGCTTCTTCAACATTTCGAATAGTGTAAAAGCGGAAAAATGGTTCCGTTATGAACCGTCCAGCGATAGCTTAGTTTTGGCTGATCCGTTAAACTGTAAATGGTTACGTCGTCGTTTCTATTACATTGAAAAATGTAAAGATGCCCGCTCTTTAGGAATAGTTGTAGCGACGCTGACTGCAAGTGGGTATCTGGATGTCGTTAATAGGATTCAACAACTAGCGAAGGCACGTGGCATTCGTACCTACATAATATCTGTGGGGAAAATAAATTCGGCCAAGTTGGCGAATTTCGCTGAAATTGACTGCTTCGTGCTGGTCGGCTGCCCGGAGAATGACCTCTTCACGTCTCGAGATTTTTTCAAACCTCTGGTATCGGTATTCGAGTGCGAGTTGGCATTCAACCCCGCCTGGATCGGACAGTTTCCTTCCCGGTATAGTACGGATTTCGCGGAGATTCTACCCTCTGGAAGCTTGTATCGACCGTTCGATCCGAAAGCCATCGATTCCGAGGCGGCTGACGTTAGCTTAGTGACCGGGTCGGTGAGGAATACTGTGCGCAATAACGAGGCAACCGTTGATGAAAACAACTGCCAGCAACTGTTGCTGCGAGGTCGGAATGAGGTGGCTACCGTAAGCTCGGGAGATGCCTTTCAGAACCGCAGCTGGCAGGGACTGGGGCAGAACTTGGGCCGCGATGCTCCGGCCGTAATTGTGGAAGGCCGGAGGGGAATTCCTATCAAGTATGAGAACGATTTGGGAGAGAAATAAAATGTTGGATTTTATAAAAAAAGGTTTTAAGATTTGCTTGAGTTGTTAAGGACAAACGACTAGCTTTTTTTTCGTAAAATATTTACTAGCTATCCCAGAAGATAACTATAAATTATCGCAGGAGCATTTTTCAAGCGAGTATAACAACCCGAATGAAATTTAAATTTGAAACCAGCTTTTATACAGCACTCAAGAAATGAAAGAACTTTTGAAATACAGTTGGTTTATTTCAGTTTATTTTATACGAAACAACTTTTATTTTTGAAGATGGCTCTCGTCTAATTGGATTTCGTTTCTATGAGGTGAAATTTTTCAATTTTTACAACATCAAATAGTTAATCAAAGGATAACTTCCACAAAATACAAATTTAATCAATCTTTAAGATTCTTTCGAAAAAAATATATCAGTAAATAAAAAAGGTTGTTTTGCTCAAATAAATATTCTTATATAAACACGTTATTATATACGTTATTATATACGTTATTATATACGTTATTATATAAAAACATTTTTGAACAAAGGTAATATGCTGGTGATAATTTAATGGTTTTTACTCTCAGGTTATTACGAAGATTAAATGCGAGGCGTTTGAGATTTTCACTAATCACGGCAATTAAATTTGCCGATCTATATAGTTGAACAACCTTAATCATCGAGTTTAATATCAAAGAAACGCAACTTAATCGATTTATGTCATCCTTTCCGGATGACAGCTGTCAACGTAAAATCGAAATTTTGAAGGTGCGCGATTTGCAGAACGACGATCGAGACGAATATTCCTAAACTTTTCCATCTAGTTAGGAGCTGGTGATTTTTTCAGTATCAACAACACTTGCCTGCTACCAGGAAAAAAGGAATCCGATATGGCATCGCTACTGAAAATGGCCAACACCCTGCGGGTGACTGGCAACGGAACTCGTCTGATTCAGGTACGGTAAAAGACATTTTGCAACGCAAAGAATAAATTGTGTAATTACGTAATTTTACTCTTGGAATCGGAACTATTTTTCTTAGTCTTAATTAAAATTGTATCAACACTTCTACCGACGCTTAGACATTGATTTGACGATTTATTCAGTGAATTTACGCATAAAATCGTTCGGAACATTTATTGAATTGCATTTGTTTTGAGTGTGAGGTTAGACTACAAATCAAGTTCATTCTTGCAGCGCCTGAAGTCTTCGAATGCTGCCGATTTCCGTGCTGCCTTGGTCAACGTTCCACCAACCGAAACAACCCAGCTGGACAGCGGACTGCGTGTCGCCAGTGAGGATTCCGGCTCGCAGACCGCCACCGTCGGACTGTGGATCGACGCTGGCTCGCGGTATGAGGACAACCGCAACAATGGAGTCGCTCACTTCCTGGAGCATATGGCGTTCAAGGGAACCTCTAAGCGTTCCCAAACCGATTTGGAATTGGAGGTCGAAAACATGGGCGCCCATTTGAATGCGTACACGTCTCGCGAGCAGACCGTTTTCTACGCCAAATGTTTATCCAAAGACGTCCCGAAAGCGGTGGAGATTCTCTCGGACATCATTCAGAACTCCAAGCTCGGCGAGGCGGAAATCGAACGTGAGCGTGGTGTTATCCTGCGGGAAATGCAGGAGGTAGAAAGCAACATGCAGGAGGTCGTTTTTGATCATCTGCATGCCACGGCTTACCAGGGAACACCCCTAGGTAACACCATTCTAGGACCGACCAAGAATATTCAATCGATCGGCAAGTCGGATCTGCAGGCTTATATCGATTCCCACTACAAGGCACCACGGATTGTGCTGGCCGCTGCAGGTGGTGTCAAGCATAGGGATCTCGTACAGCTGGCTCAATCAAATCTGGGCAAAATTGGTAGCACCTTCGATGGTAAGGCGCCACTGTTGACGCCCTGCCGGTTTACCGGCTCGGAAGTCCGCGTACGTGACGATTCTTTGCCATTGGCACATGTTGCCATTGCGGTTGAAGGTTGCGGATGGACCGATCAGGACAATGTCCCATTAATGGTTGCTAATACGCTGATTGGAGCGTGGGACCGCTCACAGGTGCGTTTTACCCTGTTCAACCTTACGTTCTTTTGACTCTTTGAACTTTGTTTTTTCTTGTCAATCAACAGGGCGGTGGTGCCAACAACGCGTCCCGCTTGGCCGCAGCATCGGCCCAGGACAACCTCTGCCACAACTTCCAATCGTTTAACACGTGCTACAAGGACACCGGCCTGTGGGGCATCTATTTCGTGTGCGATCCGCTTAAGTGCGAGGATATGATGTACAATCTGCAGGGCGAGTGGATGCGCCTCTGCACGATGGTTACCGAAAGTGAGGTTGACCGGGCAAAGAACCTGCTGAAGACGAACATGTTGTTGCAGTTGGATGGAACGACTCCAATCTGCGAAGACATCGGCCGCCAGATGCTGTGCTACAACCGGCGCATTCCCCTGCATGAGTTGGAGAAGAGGATCGATGTTAGTATCAACTATTTTTGGGTTAAAATTATTTCTATTGTAATCTAATTTATATTTTCAGAGCGTCAACGCACAGAACGTGCGTGATGTTGCAATGAAGTACATCTATGACCGTTGCCCAGCCGTTGCAGCCGTCGGTCCAGTCGAGAATCTGCCCGACTACATGCGTATCCGTGGCTCGATGAGCTGGGTTCGAGTGTAAACGTCGACAGTGTCAGAGAGGGGGTTATATTCCGTGGTGCACAGCACACACACGCACCTGCCAGTTGGGGGCAAATTAGGATAAACAGAAACGAAAAACTGCTGATTCGATAGTTCATTGTAATCTTTGAAAATTTTCACCCGACTTGGAATAACATTATTGTTGGTAGCAGAACTGAAGAATAAAAAATCGTACGCCGTATTTTTTATTGTTTTCTAATTACTTGCTAAGATGACGAGTCAATTTTTATTTTGATTGAGCCAGAAATCAATAAAAATGTTGATGCTATACTGATTTTCAAGGGGTATCACATTAACATTTTTAACGATTTTTTTGGTTTACTTTTCGTGTAGCCCAATGTTTTTGCATAGGGGAAACATAGCATAGGGGCAACAAATTTCGCTAGAAGGTTTCGAACGTAATGTACCTATTCATCAGACAACTCAAATTTGATCTCATTTTTATTGGAACGACATTTCATCATGTGAACGTTGCTTCCCAGGGCGGAATGGTTAAGAGGGGCGCAAGACTAGACAAAACGTAAGTTGAACCATTCAGCTCTTCAAAAATTGCGAGAGTCGCATTTGAAGAATTGATTTCTGTTCAATTGGTTGGAATATTTCTTTAATCATTTTCCTCGATTCTTTGACGATATTCTAACGACTGACGATTTTCAACAATTCTCATCTCTGTTTTCTATTTTGGGCAAATTTTGGAGGACTTTTAGATAATTTTGTACCAATTTTTTAATAACTATATATTTTTATTTATTTTTTCTTTTTCAACGGCTTCAATAATTCAATGCAATGTCCTCAAGACTTAGCTGATGATTTTGTGTTCGCTATTGATGTTTTTTGACATGTTGTTGACAATTGCTGAAAAGTTTTTGATGGTTTTTGACAAATTATTGATTACTTTTTGATGTACCTTTTTGTTTTCAAGTCTTGGTTTTCACTACGGTTACGTGGCTCGTCAATAGATTTGTTTCATTATTTTGACGTTTTCCCGTATTTTTTAGCGGCTTTCGAACGCTTTCCGATGATTTTGTTCAACAACTGTTTAACAAATTTTGTTCACAATTCCTATGCCATTTTTGGCGAGGTTTTGTAGATCTTTGATTAGTTTGCGAAAACTTTCCATTATACAGGGTGTTCAATAAGTTCGAATACACTTTGAAAATGTGTTAACCCTCTAGTGTCCAAGTTAGTTTCCAGAGGGGCTTCGGTAAAACCACTAAATTTGATTCTCTGCTATCGTGTTGAGCAGTACAGTAGTTAATTTTCGCTCCGTTTGCTTTGTACGTTCGTTCGTAAATTTGTGTGTTCGCGTTGGAAACCGACGCTACGGTGAACCCTAATATGGGTAAATCAAAAACCAATTCCAGTACGGGGAAACGGCCTTGGCCTGACAATACGCCTGATCAGGCGGCTAAAAAGTTTTTGGCCAACAACAAATTCGCTGTCCTGGAAAACGCCACGGATCCCGAAGTAGAAGCGAAAAACCCCTCAAGGTTGTTCTCCGCGGTCTTCCTGACATGGAAGTTGACACCCTTGTCGTGATTTTCGGTGATTTGTTTATCCTTTGATGTTATCGTTTTATATTTTGTAGATGCTGACAGGCCGTTATTAGCCCACGTGCATGGGGTAATCTTTTTCTGTCTCTTTCTTTTTGGTTCCATCGACCGCTCCTTGTTGCGATCGACGGGTGTGACGACTTGTGGATGCTCCATTTTGCTGGGGACTCCTATATGCCACCTATTCGTATTGCTGATGGGGCTCCTTGTTGCCACCAACTGTCCTCGCCAACGTTCGAAACCGGAATGAATTCACAGCTCAATCGATGTCGTATTTATACCAGAAAACTTATATTTGCAACCATTTGCTCTTCCTTTCTGATGTTCGTGTTAGGAAAATAACTTTTCAATACAAAAGAAAGTGTTCGAATATCAATTTTATTCGGGGAATCGTCTTTATTACTACAACCCTGTTGGATGAACTGAAGGCAAAAGGACTCAAACCAATCCAGATCCATAAGATGACGCGTCACAACAAAACTCGGAAGTACCGTGATCAGTTATATCTCGTAAACCTGGAGAAAAATTCAACGTGCCTAGCGGACCTGCAGTCCATCCAAGCACTTTTTCACAGTATCGTAGCCTGGGAGCGCTACCAACCAGTGCATCGTGACGTCAGCCAATGCTGCCTGCTGTTTGGACACGGGACTAAAAATTGCCATATGGTGTACCGTTGCATCAAGTGTGGCCAAACGCACGCTCCCGATGCCTGCCAGTTGATGGAGACCGCCGATCCGGTGTGCGCCAACTGTGGGGCTGCCCACAAAGCAACCAGTAGAACGTGCCAGAAACGAGCAGAGTTCATCGAGGTTCGTAAGCGGGCCTCCACCAACAATCAACCAGGTCGCCGAAAGGTGCCCCCAAACAACACAAAAGAGTTCCCTGCCATTGGCTCCCGATACCTCATACCTTTGCTCGCCCCGCTACCGCTGAATCCCACCACGAAACCAGTCACAGCTGCCTCTACGTATGCTGAAGCAACGAAACCTGGTAGCCGTTCACCCCCACCAGGTCTCCAAGGGAACTCGTTCGCGATGACTTTCTCCCAAGCTGCAACTGGCACAACTGACAACGAACCCATACTCACCATGGAGCAATATTTTTCACTGGTCGTGGAATGCATCAACACTTTTCACACTTGCAAAAGTAGAGCTGAACAACTGCAATCTGCGGTGATGATCACTTCCCAATATGGACCGTGAAATCATCAAGATTGCTAACTGGAACGCTTGCTCCATCAGGAACAAGAATTACGAGCTTGTTGACTTCCTCAACGTACGCAAAAAAGACATTGCTATTATCACGGAGACGCATCTCAAACCTACGGTGAACATCTTCCTTCCCGATTTCCGATTTGTACGGCTAGATCGAGCATATTCTTCTGGAGGAGGTGTGGCTATTGCTCTTCGGCGTGAAATAAGCTGTCATCTGCTACCGAGTTTTCAACTTAAGGTCATCGAGGCCGTGGGATTAGAAGTAACCACTGGAGCCGGTCCCATTACCATCATCGCAGCCTACTGTCCCAAGCAAGTCAACGTAAGAGACGGGTCGGCAACGAACCTTAGAAGCGACATCATCAAACTGACTCGGAGGCAGGGGCAGTTCATCATTGCGGGTGACCTCAACGCAAAACACCAAGCCTGGGGCAACAGTCGACACAACCAAAACGGCCTGATCCTCTTCAACGACCTACAAGTAGGCCACTACAACATCCTAGGTCCGGCCGCTCCCACCCGGTTGAGCAAATCCGGAGTACACTCAACCATCGACCTGTTCGGACCACTTCTCAGTGGTAGTCGAAGTTGGAAACTCTGCTAACCCTCACTAACACGCAGAGAATCCTGAGTAAGAATCCCCAGGATACCGATTAACTCGGTGACGGAATCGTGAAAGGAATCCCAAACACGATCCGGAGAATTCCCACTCACGATTCTTATTCAAGAATCCTAGAGCCATATACAGGTCATTCCTGAGGATTCTTTTTTCAGGAACTTAATTCAAGGACGCTCACGAATCCAATGTGAGGAATCCTAGAGAATCTATGCGAATCATATGTGTTCGTCCGGAAGCCGATTCCAAGTCTCTCGACGTAACTACAATCGAGTCGATTGAGCACGGTTCCAGCGATGTGTGGACAACGCAATAGACTACAGCGTCTAGCTTGAGTCCTCAGGAAACATCGGCCACTGTCTTCAGTCCATCGATGAGGCATTATCCCTGGCCCGGGATCTACATGTACCGGCTTCTAGTCTTGTGAGTAACTCTCTGAACCTAGACAACACAACAAAACGATATATTCAATACCGTAATACTATAAGACGACAGTACCAGCGCTCTGGCCTGCCTCACCTGAAGACCAATATTAATCGTCTCAACAAAATCATCAAAGCCAGGTTGGTGGATTTAAGAAACAAACATTTTTCTCAACATCTTCGCTCCCTCTCAGTCCGTGGAAAGCCGTTCTGGAGACTTACCAAAATTTTGAAAACCAAACCGAGACCTATTCCCCCTCTATCACCCCCAACACCAATCCCCGGTCATTTCCTTTTAACAGCATCTGAAAAAGCCAATTCACTTGGTCAGCATTTTGTCAACTCTCACAATATGGGTCATGCCATGGTTAGCCCGCACGAGCTTGCCGTCTAGGAAGTATTAACTAGAGTCGTCGATCTTCCATCAATCATTCCCGATGAATCTAAAGTTAGCTAATGTGATCCCCATCCGTAAACCATCGTAAACCAAAATAATATTTTCCTCCCAGAACAGTTCGGTTTTAGGCAGGGTCACTCCACCGTTCATCAACTCACTAGAGCTACTCAGATCCTAAGGCGGAACAAGGAGCGGAAAATTTTTTGACAAAAAAAAATTAAAAATAAACATTAAATTTCAATTTAAAAAAAAGAGTTGAATTTTTTTAATTTTTTTTTTTAAGAAACTTGACGTTAAAACGCAACTTTTAAAAGAAAGTCCAGGATGGAGAAATGAAAAATAATTTTTTTATGGTAGATTAATTTTTTTATGAAAATTCTAATTCAAACATTTTTCAAAATATTTGTATTCTGATGATTTTAAATGATGCAGAGAGTCATTTTGAATCAAAAAGCTCTTGGTAGTAAACATTCTAAAGGCATTGGTTTTCGAGTTATTTCTAATTTAAGCTCGAAAAATTATAATTATTTAGGAAAATACACGTTTTTCTTAATTTGTCCATGGTTCTCCAACAAAAACCATACGTTCATTGGAATGCTTGATTAAAAATATACAATTCATTTTTTGACAACAAAACGATTGGGCGAACGGTTCTCAAGAAAAGAGTTAAATGTTCTAAGTGATATAAATATATATAAGAATCAAATATTTTTTTTTCGAGTTTTATTATCTTAGGAACATATTTTTTATGACATAGATACTTTACAGAACTAGTTTCACCTTATATTTTATATACATCATAAGTAAACGATTCGTCATCATTTTAAAACAGCTTCGTTTGTATCTTATTTTCTGAAAATCGGAGCAAAAGAGTAATACTTTTGTGTGACAGCTATTATTATAGATATTTTTGAAAATATTGCTCCATTCTGTTACTCCTTGTTCATATTCTTCATATTATACCCAACTAAATGACATTTTTGATGAATTTTTATTACTTTTCTGATTAGACCAATCATACAATTCTTTTGCGCTTGTAATGGGATGTTCATGTTCTTTAGCTAAACAATTGCATCGCATGGGCCTTTACCATGTGAAGTCGCAAAAAATGCCACTCTGCATCGACGTTATATTTAGTTTTGAACTTGCAAAGACTTGCAAAGTTTTTACTATTTTTATATTGTGAAGCAGCTCTATCAGACATTAATATCGCTTTTTTCAACTCTATTGTTGTTTTCAAAAAACTCATTAATTTGGCAATGAACACCTGAACCGCAACAGTATCATGATGGAGTACTTCCGATATTATGGTGAAGCTGATATTCTAAAGTGTTCCAGATTCTGAATAGTAAACAATGAAGGGATGAATGGTGGCTTGACTATCATTCCAATAACTACACGAATCACAAATTGATAAAGACGTATTAAAATGAGCTTGACTGTTCAATATTTTTAATTTTGCAATAATGTTTACGTTTAATTTGCGTAAGCTTGATGAGCACCGATGATCAGGAAAGGGTTTACAGCATTTGGGCTTGGTGTATTCCATTTTCACTTTATTCATCTTCACAAAATGCAAACTGTTACTAACACATCTGGAGTAGTGCAATCGTATTTTTATACGAAAACAGATATTATAGGTAACCCAGTAGTTGTTGGTTGCGTACTTTACAGACAGTTATTATTAGTTAACAAGTAGGTAGTGTTGCACGACAGACATATTTTTATTAAAACATTCGGCAAGGGGGAACGTGTAGGTAGGCTAAGGTTTAGCGCTTGAGTTATTTATCCAATCGTTTTGTTGTCAAAGAATGAATTGTATATTTTTGATCAAGCATTCCAATGAACGTATGGTTTTTGCTGAAGAACCAAGGACAAATTAAGAAAAACGTGTATTTTCCGAAATATTAATAAATTTTCGAGCTTAAATTTAAAATAACTCGAAAACCGATGCCTTTAGAATGTTTACTACCAAGAGCTTTTTGATTAAAAATGACTCTCTGCATCTTTTGAAATCATCAGAATACAAATATTTTGAAAAATGCTCGAATTAGAATTTTTATAAAAAAATTAATCTACCATAAAAGAATTATTTTTCATTTCTCCATCCTGGACTTTTTTTTTAAAGTTGCGTATTAACGTCAAGTTTCTTTAAAAAAAAATAAAAAAAAATTCAACTCTTTTTTTTAAATTGAAATTTGATGTTTATTTTTAATTCTTTTTGGTCAAAACAATTTTTTTTGTACAGTGGATATTTTTTATGGTGCATTTTTAATTCCCTAGAACTCATTCTCAGACAGTTTTTCTATACAAACAACGGTTTCTGGGCTACAATGCTTCGAATAAAACCTATGCCAAAAGGCATACGCCCTTTTAGAATGTAACTCATGGGTGTAAAAAATCTCTCCATCTGTGAAAAATGCTTAGTTTGCTAAGCCAAATACGTGTGCAAAGTTTCATTCGAATCAAAAATGGTCGATATTCTACCATAGGTCATTCGGCGCGATCTTGCTATCTCATTCAGATTTTAACCTTTTTTTGATACAGTTTTCCTAGAAGTCAAGGGGAAACAAGTAGTTTATGCAAAGCTAACACTCCGCAACCTCCACTTTTCGGCTGGCAAACAAAAATAGCTGTATCTTTATGAAACATTGGGCCCTTCTACTGAAACCTCGGCGACCAACTAGTCTTGTTTGAATTTTTCTGCTACAATCTTACTCAAAATTGCACTCAAATTGCAAATTTGTTGAGGTTTTCAAGAAAAAAATATCAAAATGTACTTGAAGTAAGAAAAGATATGTGAAAAACACGAATGAATCCGTTTTTAGGAGTTAGTTGTGGCTTGTGTGTTGAAATCTTAGGTAGTGTCGTAATCATCAGCAATTGAGTGAGTTTGGCAGGAATATTGTTAATTTACAATGTACCTAGAGTTTGATGAGATAGAATGAATGTTGTAAAGTTTTTTTTATAGCTTTATTAAGGTGGCTGTCAGCCACAGGCCACCGTGTGTTGAAAAGGTGTAATTCAGCAGCTCCCCAAGGAACGAAGTAAAGTGTAATTGGCCTAATAGTTTGCGTGTTTCGGAGGTTTAAGCATTGTAGATCAACGAGTTTCCATCGTCTGATATTTAGGTATATCGTTTGGGTATAATACGTTTCCAATTTTTGACTAGAAGTAAAAACATTACCAGAGTATATTGGTTTCTGTTTTATTCTCTGTCAAGTGGCAATGATTATTATTAATGTGTTTTTCGTAAATAACATGGTTGGTTAAAGCAGTATTTACACCAAAAAGCAAAGAAAAACTAGACACTAAACCTAGCAATTGAATCAATTGCTTAGGAAACAGCATAAGTCTATTTGAGGTTAAAATAGTCAAATACACTGTTTTATACTATCTTTGAAATTGTAATCTATTCGCGTTTCCATAATTCATTTTAATTTTCAAGCACAAAGATATTTCTACATTTTTAATAGTATCTGAAAACCATTCTAGTGATTTCCCATGGGTTTCCATTGCCATTGGATATGTAATGATCTAACTCCAGTGATAAGCAAACTCCTAACTTCTAGGTGGATATAACTTTGTGCAGATGACTATTATTTATCATGATTCCATGCTGTATTATCAATATACATTGATAAAAGCACAAAAACTCGTTTTTGGTAACTTTATAAAAACACATAAAATTTTCGTAACGAGATACCATAACTTTGACCCTATTGTAACTTTGAGTAGAATGCACTAATTTCACATACTAGCATATAATAAAAAAGGGCTCATCGAGTACTAAGAAAATCCTGAATACTACTTTTCTACAGTTTGTAACATTTGCACAATACGAAAAAAAATACTATTTTTGCAACGCGACACCATAATAAAGAACCTGTTTTTCAATGACCTACCAATTGAATCTACAAAATAGCAGCAACAACTACGTTGAGGCCATGCATACGTCCATAAAAACCCTTTATTTTCTGATGTTTCACATGCACATAGCTTCAAAATAGTATCATTTAAGCATATTTTTTCAGAATAGTGTCAAAACTATGATTTTATTAATCTTTTATGAGTGTTTTAATTCAATCATTTAGTCATGTTTTGCATGTAAATTCAAATGAAACAAACGTTTTCCGTGAAGTTCAATTTATCCTCTTTCACATACACAACAGTTCTGGGTCAAATAGGGTAACGGGGGTATTTTGGCCAGCTTTGGGAAGTGTTCGCACAGTTCATTAAAAACAAACACAATTTTTCAACATAAATACCTACTCTATTATACCATTGTTGAAAGCTAAGTGTCTATTTTAATATACACCGTTCAACAATGCAATATATTGAAAAATATCCTAGAAATATCAAAATTTTTACGAAGTACTAAAAACATATTTTGGTCCACCAAATTTTTACTTTGGCCCACCTTTATATCTAGAGACGTGTATGGAAATAGTTCGGACCAATTATATTTAAGATCATCATCGGTATTTTTAGAGCAAAAATAGTGGGTTTGATGGGAACATCCTTCTGCTGTGAGTTTTTGTAAATTTTAGGCATCTAAAAATGAAATGATTTGGCATATAGCGGTTTAACAGGCATTCTCATCCAATTTCATATCGTTAAATGTGATAAATTAAGAAGTATTTACCTGTAAATTGTCACAAACTGCTTCTTTGTTCACGTGCAACGGCCGAACGGTAAACAAAGAGATGTCAAAACTTGGCATGGCCAAAATATGTTCGCTTCAGAAAGAGGCAAACATATTTCGGCCACGCGTTTAACCACTTTTCCAACTTTTTCCAACATGTTAGAGTATACAAACTGTTTCTATGACATTTTATTGATGTTACTACAATAACGAAATGTTTCGAAAGCATACATATTTGTTACAATAGCTTCCGGACGTTGACTTGTATATTACCACTTTCTCTTGACTTTGGGTTGACTCAGCCATGACTTTGAATATGTAAGAACTAATTCCAAAATAACACTACCTAGAGCCAGTTTTTCGCCGAAAATTATAGTGTAGTATGATTCTTAGGTGTGTTATTCAATGTTGCATGCATAGTTTTCTAATATTCATTGAAATTATCAGATAAAATGCGTAAAATGTTATCGAGTGGGCCAAAATATGTATGTGGGCCAAAATACCCCCGTTACCCTATGCAGTTTGAAGTTTTGACGTCTTGGCGTAGAAGAGCTAGGAATGTGTTATTTGGGAGAGTACCTTGTAGGCGGTGTTCAGCAGAGTGATTGCGCGGTAATTGCAGCACTCTAGCTTGTGACCCTTTTTGTAGATGGGAAACAAAATACCCTCCATCTACTCTTCCGGTACTTGTTCTCCCTCCCAAACCTTGACAATGACCCAGTGTACGACTCTAGCCAGTGTTTCTTCACCGTATTTCAGTAGCTCGCTGAAAAGTTGGTCCACTCCAGCAGCTTTATTGTTTTTCAGCCGGCCAATCTCCTCGTCCACCTCCAGGAGATGATGGCTGGAATCCTGATGTCTTCTGCTCGTGCACCAAGATCTGTTGCCATACCGTCCTCGCGCTCTACTGCATCGCCGTTTAGATGCTCTTCGAAGTGCTGCTTCCACCTTTCGATCACCTCATACTCGTCTGTAGGGAGGTTACCGTCCAAGCTCCTGCACATATCGGCTTGCGGCATAAAGCCTTTACGGGAGCTGTTCAGCTTCTCTTAGAACTTCCGAGTGTCGTTAGCTTGGTACAGCTCTTCCATCGCTACGCGATCTCGGTCCTCTTGATGACGCTTCTTCCTTCGGAAGATCGAGTTATGGCTGTTCCGTGCCTGTCGGTATCGTTCCACGTTCGCTCTCGTACGGTGTTGCAGCATTCTCACCCGTGCTGCGTTCTTCTCCTCGACTAACCCTTTGCATTCCCCGTCCAACCAGTCATTTCTATGATTCGGAACCCTTGTACCTAGTAGCGCTACAGCAGTGCTATCTATGGCGGATCGGATGCACCTCCAGCCATCTTCAAGAGTAGCTGCGCCAAGCTGCTCTTCCGTGGGTAGCGCTGCCTCCAGCTGCTGCGCGTATTCTTGTGCAGCCTCTGCGTCCCGCAGTTGCTCAATATTTGGTCGCGGCGTTCGACTTCGGCGGGTGTTATACTTCGGTAGGTGCGAACGTTGATGGTGTCGGAGAAGAACCTGCCATTGATTAAAACATGGTCGATTTGGTTCTCTGTCTGTTGGTTGGGTGATCTCCAGGTGGATTTGTGGATATCTTTGCGGGGGGAAGAAGGTGCTTCGAACTACGGTAGGCCGCAAAGTTTACGCACCGGTGGACGTTATCATTCGACACGGCATGCAGGCTTACTAGTCCGATTGCAATGCCGCCCGTCCTACCATAGCAATCATGTCCCCAACGACGACTATCACGTCCTGTCGTGGGCAGCTATCGTAGACCTGCTCCAGCTGCGCGTAGAATGCTTTCTCCTCGTCTTCGGGTCTTCCTTCATGTCGGCAGTGCACGTTGATGATGCTGTAGTTGAAAAATCGGCCTTTTATCCTCAACTTGTACATCCTTGCATTGATCGGCTGCGTAGTTGGTAACATGGTAACATGATGTTTTCCGGGGCGGCTCGTTGGGCCTTTCCCAACCCCCTGTCTCGCCAGGGGAACAATCGTGTCAGCTCTGTTTAGGGTCCCACGCTACCACCAGGACGTTGATCTACCGCTTCTAACATGGAGATCAGACGCTGTTTTAAGCCACACCATCTTGGTGAACAAACGCTCGGGTTGGTGAAGCATTCCCTCTACCGCCGGAATATGGTTTACGCGCCAATGATCGCGTCGCACCTTCTCATTTAGCTATTATCGGATGACAACATTGCCCGAGTTGCCTGGGCCAACCAGTTGTATCCATGTTTCAATCGGCAGTCTAGTGTAATCATATGACTCGTGGAGGTGTGAGATAATAACTTGTGAGGGCCGAAGCTATGTTTGGTGCTCCTTTCAGGTTGTCAACTCACCATTTGAAGCCTGGCGAGCAAACGTCTCCCGAATTGAGAAAAAGCCAAATCAGATATAGTTTATAAAACAGGGATGGCCTAGTTAAACATTTTCATTTAAGGTCTCTTTTGGACGAATTTGAGCTTAGTTTATGATTATTTTCTGGACCTTCCTGAACCTCCCGGACTCAAAATTTGTGCGAGTTGGAAGAACACTTTACCCATTACTCAAAAACGACACAAGATATCGACCTCATTTCAATAACGGTTTTCCATTTAAGGCAAATTATAATACAGGGTGAGCAATATGCGAAAGTGGATTTTTTTTTCATCAAACAGGTCCCTCTATCATTCATGGTTTACCTTTTTACGTGCTTTCACAAGTCCTAATACTCAATACTCCCAAATAGGTTCAATGAGAATTAGAAGTTCCAAATTTTCAAACCCCTTTTTCTCGATACTATGAATTATGAGTTGTGCATGTTTTGAACGAAACGACGATATTTTTCCTCGAAAAGATGGTTGATTTTTGTTTTCATGAAGAACATTCCCGTATGATAGTGCTTCCTGCTCAGACGAGAGATCTAAAATCTAGGGCTATGAAAGGCGATCTACAACCACCAGAGTTAAGTCCGCCGGTTTCCTTTGTTGGTCCGTCCGCAATAAGAGGCTGCGAGATATCTGAAATCGCTGGTCGATTCAGTTCCCAGTTAATCATCCTCTTGCTGCTGCAGTGATCGGTTATACAATGAAGACTTAATTTCTGTATGCTAGCTTTTATACGTGACTACTGAAAGTTAAACTTCCGAAGGTGTGTCGTATGTACGTTGACATAATCACAACTTTCCGCATTTTGGTGGACGCATGGCTATCTTTCCCATCGATCGCTGTAGAAATGAAGTTTTCTTGTGTTGTTTTCTTTTTTTTAAATTTCATCCCTATATTGCCGTAAGACGTAATTCTACATCAAAATCCCAATATTTGGTGTTAATACTGAAATATAAAATGTTGAATTTTGGCCTTTACAATGATCATTATCATACTCGAACAAAGTTCAAACATTTTAGAACGGTTTTTATGCTATTGAAACTTGATTTAGTCTTGTCTACGAATTGTCATACAAATTTGGGATGGACATGAGGACCTGAGTGTATTTGTATAGGCTCGAACTTTAGCGAGTTGGTGTACACGATAGTTATCGTGGTAAATCAGCGCTTGCAGTTACTCGATGCAGAATGTGAGTAGGAACAAAGCAAGATTATGACGGCCATCGCGCTCGAGTGAGCAACTTGGTTGCAAATAGTTTCATTTGCATGAAAACAGAAGGTCTAGTGTATAAAATGATGTCCAAATCGAATCCAATTTGCCCATATTGCTCAAAAATATAGTAAATTTCGAGTCGTAATTCGTTGTTTTCATAATTTCCCTAAAAAAACACAACTGAGATTGGAAATTAGAGCCATAACCTCAATCATTACCATAGAGCCAGATTGACTACGCAAACCCATCGTAGTTCGATTATCAATCAATTATTCAATACTTTTGTTGTTTTTGAATTAACACCCATGTAGATATTCATTGCGCAGCAAATAGTCCAGATTGTCGAGCGGTTGTTTTATTTTTATGGTGTGGTGATAATTGCATTACCACTCAATCACGAAACAAAAACAATACCAAACCTACCGGTTTTCGTACCGGTACAATGCAACACAATGACGGTGATGCTGGCAATGGTGCCGGCAATAAATTAATACCCGCTGGATGGACTTGACATTTGACATCCCCGCACGAGCGGTTATCGGAAAAGCCGTAAAAAAATTGACAGCAAACACAATCCAAATTCCCTAGCGGCGGCCTGCTGGTGGGTTTCGAGCAGTCACGGATTATTCGAATATTTGGAATCGGTTAGATTTTTTGTCTCAGACGGTTGGTGGGTTGAGCATTCCTAGAAAAACTCCAGCATTATTTTGACGTAGGACTACGTCTAACCGCACTATATCGAGATACATTCCGCGAAAACTAAAACCAAGATGTAACGTCGGAATGAAAGATTTCAAACGGTTATACTGATGTAACCAGATGATGGATCACAATAGTCAATATGTCGTTGGATTGATAAAATGATGGACAATTTTGTGATTCCTCAGTTATCATTATCACTTCATTGTTAAACAGTGAAAATTGAATAAAAGTTTCAAGGTCGAATTTTCACCAACAATGCACCAATCATATGCGAGCACGCCTGGCACAGACTTCATGAATAGACACCAACTGCCTGCTGTGATATCCAGTATAGCAGTGGCAAAAAAAAAATTTGAAAGAATCTCCCCGTCCCAATAGGTCAACTAATGTTAGCTTCCATGAGCCTAGACTTTTTTCATGTCTTGAAGGTAAAGCTTTTTCGGAAAGTTCGTAACCACCTCCACTATCAGACAGTATTACGTTCTGCTGTTAATAAATATGTTAATGTTAATAAAACTGATGTCTTGAAGGAAACATGATGGCACATGCAACAGTACTGCACCGAGCAATGCGCTGGTTGCTCGTCGTCTATCAGTGCAGAAAAACTCGATATTCATTTTTGTGCAGGCAAACCAAGTGAAAACTACATTGCTGCTGTTGACGCACAGTGGGGCGTGGCACACAATCGAACTGCCGTTTGAATTGTCTTCTCCTTTTTCTTCTTGTATCGTATAGCAGCAAATATCAGAATTCAATATGATTTTTCGGGTGCCGCAAAATACGCTGCGCCGCCGGGGACAACAAAATGCGTTGTTTTTTTTTTGAACTCTAAACTCTGCTTTTTCCAGATTTATTCAAATAACGGAACATAGGGTTTTTCGAACTGAATTTCTATTTTTAAAAACGGCTTTTTTTCGTTAACACGCAAGTTTATCAAGCAGACAGTATGTGAAGTAGAGAGAACGAAAAATGAGCGAACTGGAAATATGATACAGATTTGGAAAAATATACCGCATCCCGACGGGACATGATCCCGCAATCTCCCTGTCTCCGGCATGGTGTTTTGACAAATTAAACTACGGGGGACGAATATAGGGGGATATAGGGTATTAAAAGACATATAGGGAATATAGGGTATTTAAAAGACAATAGAAAACCAAAATGCTCCGTACAGATCTTTGAATAGCTAAATGAATTTAGTCCAATATGACAATACTAGTTGCATCCCACGGTGGCGGTATAGAGGAAAGCCAAATTCATTTCATCTTGATATTAGAGTTCCGACATTAGTATTTGTATTTTTCAACTGAAAATTTTTTTGAATTAGCATTTGCAAGAAAATATTTTTTCCCATAACCTTACTTGTAATTGAACAACGCTATGCAAACATTAATTGCTAAGGCTAATGGTGTGCATCACTCTAGCCCAGTTTATTTTCGAAGATAACAGACATATAACTTGGTATCTTCGTAGTTCTTTGGTATCTTGAAACTGATAATTTTTTTTCTGATTAATTCTGTATACTGATAAAATGTTTAAATTGACCTGAATTGAATGTTAACATGCTCATAAAATTCTATGTCAATTTAAAATTTTCTGTGAATATACATTTTCTACTAAAACTGTAATTCGTTATCGATATTTTTTATCGAGCTTGTAACTGCAGGAAAAAAAATTATGTGACATCTTTGCCGCTTTGTGATCGGTGAGTGAGCCAATTTCAACAAGACAAATAGATATAGAAGGAAGTTTAATTTCTACTAAATCGTACTCAATAAATATTTTATAGAAGGTTGCCTTTTCGCGTATTATAGAAAACTCGCTGTATTAGAATGAAAGGTATTCATCAATGGTCCAGAAACCGAATTTAGGGGGAAATTTGGGTCTAGAGCTCTATAGAAATATTTTAGAGAAAAACTTTCTTCTACAAATTGTTACATATTATCATTATATTATTGAAAAGTATCAAAAATTAGGGTGAGTTTTTGATGCTATCAAGTATCTAACTTTTTTATTTTTGTAGATAAAAAACCTTGTTCTACAATTTTATAGCTCCAACAATTTTAAGTAACTTTGTAAAAAAAAGTTTTTCTCTAAAACATTGCTATAGATTTCTAGACCCACATTTCCCCCTAAATTTGGTTTCTGGACCATTGTGAGTGTTAAAGAGAATATTTTTTCTTCTAAGATGGAGTGCTGCAAAGAAATAATCAAAATACAGACCCTATTCGATTTTGGCAACACGCCAGAATTTTTTTCTGTTGCCAAAATCGAACCATGCCAATAATGAACGTTTCTTTTTTCATGACTTTTTTGACTTTTCAAATGGTCAAAGACGACCTTAAAAGTAGAAATGGCCACCAATGAACTAGTTGTAGTTTCTAGTCTTTTGAGGTGTCGCTTGATGAATTTGGGCTGACGACCTAGATACTTGATATTACCACCCGAACCAAAATTCCTTCCTTTTGGAAAATGTTAAGCTTAAATTGGTTAAAATAAATCAAGCAATCTACAAAAGTAAAACGAGCTCAAATCAAACATAGCTTCAACATAAAATTTTAAAATTATTGTAGCCCTACGTCAACTATGCGGTCGTGTCTTGGATACCACCCTCCTATTATTTTTTTCTACGTGCCTACCGACAAAAGTTTCACACTCGTTATATTCGTAAAAAGTCTCCATCTAATAATTTAATACAATGAAATATGATGAAGTATAACAGAATGCAATTAAATAGGCGGAGTACTACAGAATATAATAGGGGGATTCATGTCGAGCTCGTAAACAAATACCCAGCCGTAAAAATACTCACCTCTATTGACGAGTAATGGAAGATACGCAGTTTACGGCTCGGTATTCGTATACGAGCTCGATGTGAAGACCCCTAATATAAGAATGCACGAGAAAGGAAACCACTCACTTTACTAAGCAAGACAATGAACGATATCCCTTTGTTCATTGGCCCTTGCATGAATTTGTTTCTGTACGACTAGCTCCGGAATCGATGTTCTAGTGTGCTCCGGTTTCATCAGTTGGCTCACAGGATAATTGGTTGTTGCTGGGGAATCTGCTCCGTAACAGTCGTTATACTTTGGATTGGAACCATTTGAGTGAATAATAAATTCAATTGATTTCTCTATGCAAATTGAATTGAAGAAGATCTTGCCTGGAAGCTTGTATATAGGTACTTCTGAGCGTCAGGTACGGGGAGCTGTTTGTTTTCTGCAGTACTCTCGCAAAGAACAATAATTTCTCATACAGAAACGATTTATTACTGTAACGGCATTTGGATAAACTCGAGAAAGGCACAGAGGAAAGCGAGATTGCACTGCATAGTTTACTTTCTATCAGACTCCGAGAAAAATATGACATAAGCGGTTTACTATTGATTTGCTAATGATTTTCAGCTTTGTTTGGAAGTCATTATAGTGAAAAATACGCAGTAAGGGTTTTTTTTGTAGAGAATTATTAATGTCTCCGATTGAAAATCTTGCATCAATTGAAAAACTAAAACACGACGAATCTTACACACTTAAAAAAACTATATAAATTTACATGGTTTTTACAAAATCTGGGACAGACAATGTTCATGACTACTTTTTTGCATGGCTTGAAGAATTAAGCTGAAGTATGAAGTTAAATTTTTTGTTACCCTACAAGATCCGGATACAACCATATCGTAGAAAACCACTATTTCAGCAAAACAGTCAGAAATCACTTTCCAGCAAAGAGGGACACCATTGTGACAGTGCAAAAAGTTTCCTGCACCACGAAGTCGGGAAAACAAAAAGCAGCACCGACTGTAACGGGGCTTCGATGAAAGTGAAAGAAACCGAGCATAGGTACCCTGAAAGGCAGCGTAAACTTTGCTCCTCACTCAACCCCCCCCCCCCCGCAATCAAACCGAGCAAGAACCTGGGAACAGTTTCGGACGCCCGGTAAAAAGTGAAAACTTTCAAAATAAACGTGTAATCTAGGGGATGTGATGACATAAAAAGGAGCTCGGATAAAGTTTAGGGCAAAAGTTTAATGAAATGGAAGCATAACTCATTTTTTTATCCCACACCTAGCCGGGTGTCGGTGCCGACCAAATAGAAGACAGCATAAAAACTGCACACCTTGCCGGAGGAGAATTTACGAGAACGAGAAAGTTTGTGCTGCGTTTTCGCGAATATATTCGATAATAGTGAGCGGCTGCCGGGGAAAATGATAGGACAATTACGTGGAAATCATTTTACATGAATTATTAATCTACGGGTTTGTTTTCGAACATTTTACGGACCGCGGCGGAAAGATTGTGCGACATTCAAAAGGAACTGACAAATAATTGTTCTTTCTATTAGATAAGTAATAGTTGTCAAAGAGCTGGCAGAATGTCAAAGAATTAGCATAAAGTTGCTCGAAAATTAAATTTTTTATATATCCCGACGTAAGTGTTTAAGTATTTCTTATAAAAGTTAAAATTTACGAAAAACTAAAACAAAAAGTAATTAAAATGTAACATGAAGTTGTTGAACAAACATCGTAATTGTTGAAAAACAATAACAGGCTATCAATGGTTTTGAAAATTTTGTAGAAAAAATCGACGTAGAGCTACATAGAGCTGTTCATTGTTACACTTTAATTCTTGCATTTGGGAGTGATCGTGAATTCGTTGAATGATAGACAGTATGATTACGATAGACTATGGTAATCGCTCCTATACTCAACTCTGTACCCATATTCATCTCATCAAATTTTACCATATTTTCAACGTAGAACTTTCAATCACTCGACAAAATCAAGAAGCAAATAGATTTACTTTCAAAATTCGTAGAAATTTGACGGTAAATTGGACAAATGAGAGAAAGGCCAATGCGCATACTGCTGATGCTGCCGCTACCGCATAAAGGTAACTTTTACTGGGGGAAGTGCCGCTGCATCTACCGTTGACGCTGCCACCATTACCGCTGCCACCATCACCGCTGCTGATATCCGTTGCCGCAATGCTGCTACCCGCTGCTACTTATAGTTAGTACCTTACTAGTCGCCATCCACTAGTAAAATGATTGGTCTGAGCAAAGACTGACTCTTATTCACTCAAAGAGTGCATTCCTGGTTAACTAGGTTGTCGATAGTGTAAGGGAAAACGAGCATTTAGCGACCAATCAGAGGTCGGAATCTGCATGTATAGAAGACTTTCCCATCAATTGCTGCAAGAACGAAGGAAATCTATTGAAAACTAGCCGACTTATAAGCATTTAAAATTGGACATATTTTTCCCCTTTTCCGTTTCTAGATTTTCATTTTACAACCCTATGTAGCTGAACTTCCTGAGAGATGTCGTTCTACGTCAAAAGTAATCAAAAATCAAAAATAAGTTACAAATAATAAGTTGGCTGTGTGAAGGTCTACAAAAAATCGATAAAGGAATAAAAAAGTCAAAACTTAAATTTCGTTCAGAAAATTTAATTGTCGAAAAGTTGTCAAAAACTCCCAAAAAGTTACTGACAAATTATCAAGAAAGTGGCAAAACAAGTTGATAGGAAGAAATGCAAAAGAAGCAGCATAAAGTTACTAGAGCTATGCTGAAAAGTCGTCTTAATGTTTTTGAAAATAATCAAAGCGGTTATCAAAAAATTCTACAAAATTGAAAAAAAAAAGAAGAATCTATTCTGGATGGACCATCTACTTTAGTGGACTCGAGTGAACTCGAGGGATTTTCGGTAATTTTCTATCGAAAAACCTCTTATCCACCTAGGGTAGAACTATCTTGGATGGACCACCTTTTTCAGTAGACCACCCTGACGAAAAACTGTTTGTTCTCATGATATACATTGGAATTTACAAATAGCTGAGTAGGATGTTTACCGCTTAAAGTTTTTTGGAAATCTCTCGAGTTTTCGCACGAATTAATTAAACCTGGCCGGTGATTCATTGAAGGACGTGATCCATCATAGGTAGCTTTACCCTAGTTATACCTAATATCAAGAGAATAAACAGCTTTTTGTCAGGGTGGTCCACTGAAGAAAGTGGTCCATCCATGATAGTTCTAACCGACATTAGGCTGTCCCAAAATAATCGATATTAAAAAAGTCAAGGTGCTCAGCCCTAAATTTAAAAGATAATGTTATTTACAGCATTTGTGTAGAACATTTTGACTTTCTAAAAAATTGTTTTCAAGTTGCCCAAACGTGATTTATAAAAAATGGCTTTTTAAGCTACGAAACCACTCTTTTGCAATTCTATTCGATCCCCACATTTTTCCATATTTTTTCGATTCCCACATTTTTTCCATATTTTTATTTTTATTTTTGTAGGGTTAATTTTGAATATTTATTGCTTGGTTTAGCATTGCATCCAGTTATTGGATTCACAGAGCTCATTAAACATCGTAGAGAGTAAATTTTTCCCAATTTTTTTAGAAAAAAACCCTATTAAACAAATACAAAAAATATACAGTCAAAAACTGATTTTTTACTGGAAAGCGGGATTCATGACGAAAATTTTCATGAAAAAAGATCCTTGATATTTTATCGGAAAACTGAGATATTGTCATTTTACATGTGATGGAAAACTAAGCATTTGTACAAAAATGCCACTAAAGCTCAATATCTCCTTTACACAGTGTTTTATTTTGTCGTTTGTGTGAATTATGACCTAAATAGTGATTCAAATGTTGATTATAGCCATAACGTAACATAACGTCGGAAAAGTTTCAGGATATTTTAGAATGCATCTTTTAAATTCTACATTATGGGTGATTAATCCACCAATGAGTGAGATAGAGCTGGTAAACGGCTGGGCAGAGCGTACCTGCAGTACAACCCGTACTAGTTGGCATAAAATAGACCCTATTGTGGTCCATAGCATCCTGCCCAGCAACTCCTGTCCCTACTCCCCCGTGGTACCAGCCGGGATACGAGTAACCAAGCGAAGATCATGGTAACCAACCCGTGGTGGGACCTTGGTCGTATGCTGACAGGGAAGGGGGAGGTGGGCTGACCTCTTCGGAGGAAAGCTCAGCCTTTCTGAGCGTCTGTTTCCCAGGTTAGGGGCGGCTCATAACAGCGTCTGACCCGGAGCGGGAGGCTGAATAAAGAAACGTGTTGTCTAGAACGCTACACCCAAGATGGCAGCCACATCACGAGACTCGGTAGCGTAGCCCTAGTAAGGCAACCTACCAAAACAATTACACTACGAACATTCAAGAAAATATAACTCGGAGCATTCGGTATGGACCTAAGCAATGAAAAACGGACAACTCGGTACCTGGAACTGCAAGTCGCTAAATTTTGTGGGCGGAGACAGGGTGCTGCTCGAGCAGCTAGAACCCCGCAAATTTGGCATCGTGGCTCTGCAGGAGATCTGTCGCAAAGGTGAGAAAGTGTGGAAAGTCCGTGGAGGCAAGGCCCAGTTCTACCAGAGCGGTGGAGCAACCAACGAGCTGGGAACGGGTTTTTATGTAATAGGCAGAATACAGGATCGCGTGATCAATTGGAAGGCGATCAACGAGAGGATGTGTCTGTTGAGGATTAAAGGTCGTTTCTTCAACTACAGTATCATCAACGTTCACTGCCCGCACGAAGGTAGACCTGACGACGAGAAGGAATCGTTCTACGCGCAGTTGGAGGCAACATACGACGGCTGCTCGTCACGGGACATCAAAATCGTCATCGGAAATATGAACGCCCAGGTTGGTAGGGAAGCGATGTATAGACCGGTGATAGGGCATCACAGCCTACACACCGACACGAACGACAACGGCAGACGATGCATCAACTTCGCAGCTTCCCGAGGCCTAGTGATACGAAGCACCTTCTTTCCACGCAAAGATATCCACAAAGCCACCTGGAGATCACCTGATCACCGTACAACAAATCAAATTGACCACGTTCTAATTGATGGCCGATTTTTCTCAAACATTACGGAACATTGCGGATATCGACTCAGACCACCACCTAGTAGCAGTACATGTGCGCTCAAAACTATCCACGGTATTTCACACACGTCAGAACCGTCCTCCCCGGCCAAACATCCGGCAGTTGACCAACCCGCAGGCTGCAGAGAACTACGCGCGCTTTTTTGAGGAGGCACTACCTTCCACGGAAGAGCTATGTGCTTCGACTCTCGACGATGGGTGGGGGAAGTTACGCTCGGCCATTGGAGAGGCCGCATCCACGGCACTAAGTGTGGTATCGTCGAGCCGACAAAATGACTGGTTTGACGGGGAATGCCAGCAAGCGATGGAGAGGAAGAAAAGAGCTAGGAAAAATTATCTAAGCATCGCCACAAAAGAGAACGCGGCCAAATACCGATGAGCACGAAATGAGTTGAGCACGATTCTGCGGAGAAAGAAGCGCCAGCAGGAGGACAGAGATCGTGAAGACCTGGAGCAACTGTTTCGGGCTAACGATACACGCCAGTTTTTTGAAAAAGTGAACCAATTCCGTAAAGGCTACACACCGAGTCCAGATATGTGTAGGGACCTGGAGTGAAACCTGATCACAAGCGAGCGCGAGGTGGTTGATATGCGGCAGCAGTTCTTCGATGAGCACCTCAATAGCGGAGCAACAGAAGGAGGCGGAAGGGAAGTTATCCTTGGAGTACCTACATACGACAGTAGTGTCCCAGTTCCTGATATCCTGGAGATCGAACGGGAAATTGGGTCACTTAAGAACAACAGAGCCGCCGGCAAGGACAGGCTCCCAGCAGAACTCTATAAACACGGAAAAGAGGCTCTAGCAACGGCACTCCACTGGGTAATCTCTAGGATTTGGGAGGAAGAGAGACTACCGGAGGAATGTATGGAAGGAGTTGTATGCCCCGTCTATAAAAAAGGCGATCGGCTACAATGCAGCAACTACCGCGGCATTACGCTGATCAACGCTGCCTACAAAGTCCTCTCCCAGATCCTACTCCACCGTCTATCTTCTTTAGCGAAAGAATTCGTAGGGCAGTATCAAGCGGGCTTCACACAAGCACGCGCTACTACGGATCAAATTTTCACTCTCTGGCAGATCCTTCAGAAATGCCGGGAGCCGTGCCCACACATCATGTTTTCGTGGACTTCAAGGCAGCGTATGATACAGTCGATCGAGACCAGCTATGGCAAATAATACACGACTACGGTTTTCCGGACAAACTGACACGACTTATCAAAGCTACCTTAGACCGAGTGATGTGTTACGTGTGCGTGTCGGGCACACTTTCGAACCCCTTCGAAGCGCACAGAGGGTTGAGGCACGGAGATGGATTATCCTGCACACTGTTCAACATTGCCCTTGAGGGTGTAATCCGACGGGCGGGCATCGAAACGAGAGGCACGATTTTCAGCAAAAGTAGTCAACTCATAGGCTTCGCAGACGATCGGGACATTATTACAAGAAACTCAGCGACGGCGGAGGTAATCTACGCCAGACTAAAAGTGGAGGCTAGAAGAGTTGGACTAGAAATAAATGCGTCGAAAACCAAGTATATGATAGGAAGAGGTTCGAAGGAAACTAACATTCGCCTCCCACGGACGGTGGTCATGGACGGCGACGAACTCGAAGTGGTAGAGGAGTTCGTATACTTGGGATCTCTGGTAACCGCCGACAATAAAACAAGTAAGGAGGTCCAACGACGTATTCAAGCTGGAAATCGAGCCTACTTTGCTCTTCGCAGGACGCTTTGACCCAGGAGCACACGCCGCCGCACGAAACTGACGATGTACAAAAGCCTAATTAGACCCGCAGTTTTCTATGGACTCGAAACCGTGACTCTGCTCACAGAGGACATACGCGCACTGGCCGTATTTGAACGGAAAGTGTTGCGGACAATATTTGGTAGAGTACAAACCGAAAGCGGAGAGTGGCGTAGGCGTATGAACCACGAGCTACAGACACTACTTGGAGAGATTCCCATTGCACACCTGACGAAAGTCGGGAGGCTACGATGGGCCGAGCATATCGTGAGGATGCCGGATGACAGCGCGGTAAAATCGGTTCTCTTCAAGAACCCCACCGGCACCAGGAATAGAGGGGCCCAACATGCTAGATGGCTTGACCAGGTTGAAGCGGATCTGCGAGTATCGAGACGTCTAGGAAATTGGCGACGAGTCGGTCCTGGGCTACTCGTCGCCAATTTCCTAGACGTCTCGATACTCGCAGATCCGCTAGTAGAATGGAGGAAAATTCTTGATACGGCACGGGAGGGCTCTAGGCTGCTGAAGTAAGTAAGTAAGTAGAGTGAGAAAGAAAATTTATTTTTTAATCAGATTAAGATAGTTGCAAGGTGTCTTCGACAAAATTTTAGGTTGTCTCAAGCCAAGAAACTTTGCCAAGAACGTCATGTTTCTATCGCTTACATATTACGCACATCTCTTTGATGGCGAACAGAGTAGTTCGTGTTATTTTGTGGTGATATTTAATCGTTATTTTACGTGTGAAATAGTGAAGTGATTCACGGTAGATATATTCTAACGTGTTTCGGTAGTGAATCTACACAAGGCTAAGTACAAGAACAGTTGCTTAAGCAGCTTGTTCGCATTAAAGTTTGTTTAAATAAAATCCCCCCAGCGCATTAGCTGCGGTGGTGATCATTTTTTTTTGCCTATCTCTTGTTTCCCTGCATGTCTGTTGGTATAGCGTCCCGTGTTAACGTGTGTTGTGTGCGATGATTTGTTCTGGCTGTGGAACGGCAATTGTCCTATCGGATTTGCCGTTGAAATGTGTGGGCTTCAACTGTGCACGTTTGTTTCACTACAAGTGCACTGGACTCACCAAGGCAACGGCAAAGATTATAACAGATAACGATAACCTTTGCTTCAAGTGTGATGAATGTTTATCAAACCAGTGTTGTGGTGGGCAGCATTTGGTTTCGGACGTCAAGCGTATCGAAGAAGAGATGAAGAAATTATCTTCTCTCACTGATTCGGTCATTGCAATGCGAGACCAAATATCGGCCCAGATAAACAACGCGTTGAGTGCCGGTGTTGAACAGTTGAGATTAAATGTTAATGAGTCTCTTGAAAAATTATTTTGTGAGCAATTTGAAAAATTGAATAACTCAGTTTTGGAATTAAATACGCGTCAGAATATAGCTGCGATGAAAGATGCTCGCGCGCGGAATGGGCCGGTTCCTTCTGAATCGGACCAAATCGGCAAAAAGCGCAAAATTGAATATGATAACAACGATCAAAATGATGTCTTTGATGACGACGCAACATTTGCGGAAGTCGTTAAAAGACACAGTAAAAGTAAAAAAACGAGTACAAGTCAAATGATTAGTAATAGTAATAATAATAATGGTTTTAAACCGGCCAAACCTAAGACTCGTCCGGTTATTGTGATTAAACCTAAAGAGTCCAAACAAGCTTGCGAGGAAACTCGGAAGTTTTTGAAAACTAACTTAGATCCAAAAACACACAAAGTTAGTAATTTTAGGAACGGTAAAGATGGTTCCATTATTGTTGAATGCGCTATTGGCGAAAATGTTGAAAATGTGAAAAATGGCATTGAAAATAATCTGGGTGAAAATTACAGCGCTGTTGTACCCACATCGGTGCCAAGATTGAAAATAGTGGGCATGAGCGAGAATCTTTCTCCTGATGTTTTCATTGACTATTTAAAGAGTCAAAATGAAGGCATCACAATAAATAATATAAAAGTAGTAAATACCTTTGAAAATCCACGCTTCACTTATAACAAGTATAGCGCGGTAATAGAAGTTGATTTAGAAGCGTATAATAGCTTATTAGCTGCTAAGCAAGTGAATGTAGAGTTTGATCGATGCTTAGTACTTCCCGCGATAAACGTGTTGAGATGCTTCAAATGTGGAGAATTTGGACACAAGAGCATGGATTGCAAAAATTGTGATACATGCTCTAGGTGTAGCCAAAAGCACAAGACATCTGAGTGCACGTCTACTGTATTGAAATGCGTTAATTGTTTAAAAATGAATAGAGAGCGTAAAATGAACTTGGACGTCAACCATGCCGCATTCAGTTCAGAGTGCGTGATTTATAAAAGACTTTTTAATCAAAAGAGAAGCAGCTTGCGTTTCAATAAATAGCAAACAAGTTCCAAGAAGAGTGTGAATCACATTGATTTTCTGTATTTTAATATTGCAGGGTTGACAACAAACTACGTTGCATTACGTCAGGTTGTTGAAGATAAACGTCCACTTTTAGTGTTCTTATCAGAGACACATATTGTCGATATTGAAGCATTTGATCAATATAGTATTCCGGGATATAACGTTGCTGCTTGTTTATCACACTCTAGACAAACTGGCGGTGTTGCTATTTATGTCAGAGAATCGGTTCAGTTCGAGCTTTGCCGAAACGAAGCTAAGGATGGTAACTGGTTCTTGGGCATTACAGTAATTCGTGGCATGAAGTTGGGTAATTTTGGTGTTTTATATCATTCTCCTAATACCAGTGACCAGCGTTTCCTTGAAATATTGGAAAACTGGCTTGAGGAATTTCTTGATTTTAGTAAATTGAACATATTGGCTGGTGATTTCAATATTAACTGGCGTGATGATGCAAATTCGAATCATTTGAAGCGCTTAGTTGAATCTTTCAATTTAAAACAAAGTGTTGACGAATATACGCGCATTTCTCAGCGAAGTAGAACTTTAATTGATCATGTTTATTCCAATTTTGATTCTATTCGTTCAGTTACGAATTCCGACTTGAAAATAACCGATCATGAGACATTGATGATTAATGTATTAGATATAATGAATGATTATAATGATTTAATAAAATTGAAATGCTGGAGAAAATATTCGAAACAGGCTGTTTCGAATCTTGTTGAAAGAAGCTTGGATTTTCCAATCGCGGGCCGTAATTTAGATGATTCGGCAGCTGTTCTTACAAACATCTTGAAAACGTGTACGAATCAATTAGTTGAACACAAATTAGTTTCTCTGAAAAACTCGAACAGCTGGTACAATTTTGATCTTTTGCGCCTTAAACGCAAGAGGGATAAATTGTACAAAAAGTTTTGTAGGTCTAACAGGCAGAATCATTGGAAGGAGTACACGATCGCGCGTAATAAGTATTCACAAACGTTAAAAAAGACGCGTTGTGAATATATACAGAGGAAGATTATTCAGCATCAATACAACAGCAAAGAGTTATGGAAAATTTTGAAATCTTTATTGAAACCTAGTAATAATAAACCGCGGTCCATAACTTTTGATGGCACATTAGAACAAACCGAACAAGTAATTGCTAGTAAGTTCAATGATTATTTCATCAATAGTGTTTCATTGATCAATCAATCAATTGAACTGGTCGATGAACCGGATGAAATAAAACAGCCGACTAACGTTAATAGTAGATTTGATGGTTTTCACCCAATCACAATGGATGACCTTAAAAATATTTGTTTTTCATTAGGTAAAACGGCTGGAGTAGACAATGTAAATGCTAGGGTCATTCAAGATTGCTTCAATGTTATTGGTCACACTCTGCTGAACCTTATTAATAAATCATTGCTAACTGGGTACGTGCCTAAAGTGTGGAAAGAATCGTTGGTTGTTCCGATTCAAAAGGTTGCTGGAACGATTAAAGCCGAAGAGTTTCGTCCCATCAACATGTTACACACGTTAGAAAAGATATTAGAACTTGTTGTTAAAGGTCAGCTGTTAGAATATTTAAATAGTAACTCGTTATTAATTCCGGAACAATCTGGCTACCGGGAAGGCCATTCGTGTGAAACCGCGTTGAACTTAGCACTAGCAAAATGGAAAGACAACTTAGAGAATAGAGACACAATATTTGCTGTTTTTTTGGATCTAAAACGCGCTTTTGAGACAATTTCTAGGCCCTTATTGTTGAACACAATCAAGCGCTTTGGAATTTCGAGTACTGCATTCAGATGGTTTGAGAGCTATTTGTCTGACAGAACTCAACGGACTGTTTTTAATGATTCGGTATCTAGTCCCGTGGAGAATGATCTTGGAGTTCCACAGGGAAGTGTATTAGGGCCCCTTTTGTTCATTATGTATATAAATGACATGCGACGAGTTTTACGTTTTTGTGATATCAATCTTTTTGCCGACGACACCGTATTATTCATTGCAGCTAAGAATGTAGAAGAAGCCGTTTCACACTTGAACGAAGATTTACGTTCTCTAAACAGATGGTTGAAGTATAAGCAATTGAAATTAAATATAGATAAAACTAAATATATGATTTTCTCGCGCACCGTTGTAAATGACGATGTCTCTGTTTTGATTGATGATGAGGCAATTGGTCGCGTTCGGGAGATGAAATATCTTGGCGTGATTATTGATGACAACCTAAAGTTCAACGCTCACATTGACAATGTCATCAAGAAAATTGCCAAAAAGTATGGAATTCTATGCCGTTTGAAAAACGAATTAACGATTAGTAGTAAAATACAGCTATACAAGTCAATCATCTCTCCACATTTGGATTTTTGCCCTACCTTTTTGTTTTTGGCCAATAACACACAATTATTGAGGTTACAGCGTTTGCAGAATAGAATAATGCGTTTGATTTTAAATTGTGATAGATTAACTTCCTCTACCTTTATGTTGGACGCTTTGCAATGGTTATCCGTGAAGCAACGAATTGTTTATTTGTCTATGGTGTTCATTTTCAAAATAATTAATGGTTTGCTACCTCAATATTTGTGTGATCGAATTGAAAGAGGAAGAGATTTTCATAGATATAACACTAGAAACGCGGATGAACTAAGAACACCTTTCTTTCTAACAAGAGCTTCACAAAATTCATTGTTTTATAAAGGTATAATTTTTTTCAATTCGATGCCAAGACATGTTAAACGTGCACCAACGCTTGCGGAGTTCAAGAGACAATGTATTTCACACGTGAAAGTTTCTGTTGTACAGAACGAAAATTAAAACTTTTATAAAATGACGAGAGTTTATCTGACGAAGTTTAAATAACGGATTTATTTTGGATGAACTATATATTTTTGGAACCTATCTATTTATTTATTGTTCTATTGAAGAATGTAACTGACGAAGTTTTTACGAACGGATCTGATTGTGTTGTAAAATTTTATTCATATTTTATATTAGATCTTTTTTAATATGTAATGTAATAACAAAAACTACTGTGTTCGTCACGGTGGTGATGATGGATTTTTTCCTTTATGTTGTTGTAGCTTTAAAAAATAATAGAAAGTGACTACATAAGTTTGAGCCTCGCGCGCGGAATTCAGATATAAATGGATTCTTTAACAATGCTTAGAGAAAAATCATGAAGTAGTTGTGGTTAGTCTGGCTGAAGGTCATGAAAACCCTGTGCTAGTTTTGTGTAGCTCTATAGCTCTTCACATTCTTACCGATGTGAATCAAGTAATCAGTTTTTGAAGAAATTTATATCTGGAGGTAAAATCAGTTCGTTTTTTTTTTTGTATAACTGATTTAAATGTGACTACATTAATTATCTATAGATAAATCGTCCAGCTCAAACCTTTGTAGGGGTATGTGGCGGGACCATCATCATCATACGAGCAACATAAAGCAGACTGACTGACGAGTGGTCCACTATAGAAAAGCGGTCCACTATAGGTTAATTTATCCTAGCTACTCAGCGCACATTTTACGGTCTTCCGTATACGCAGTACGATGCCCAACTGTTTTAATAAAAAAAACTGGAAGAATTTAAAATAGAACTGGAGAAAGCTGGATAGGGTAAAATAGCCTACAGTGGACCCCTTTACTTTATTTACCAATAGTGGACCACACGTCAGATTAACTCAATTTCTCTCAACATAAATCATAATTAATAAATGTTTGGGGTGCAGACTGGCTAAAAAAGATGTTTTCCGATGGAAGTTTTCTGAAAATTCCTCGAATTTTCACGAAAAATGAGTTAATCTGGCGAGTGGTCCACCATAGGGAAGGGGTTCACTATAGGTTAATGTACATAAGTTTTAAGTTTCTACAGAAATTTGTTTGATTTTCGGTTTAAAAATGTTGCGTAAGTAATAAAATAACCTATAGTGGACTCCTTTGCTTTATTAACCTATAGTGGAACACCCGTCAGATTAACTCAATCTCTTTTAACGTAGATCAGAGTTGATAAATGTTTGTGATGCAGATTGGCTGGATAAGATGTTTTCCGCTGAATGTTCTCGGAAAATTCCTCAAATTTTCGCATAAATGGAGCTAATATGGCGGGTGGTTTACTTAAAACTGAAAGCCACTAAAAACTGAGCAGCAGGAAACTGGCTCGATGGGCTTGTTATGTAAACATAGGAAACATGTAACATGCATCCCGGCCTGTCGGAATCTTCCTTACTCGAATGATCTTGAATTAAACTAACAATCTTTGGCGAACCAAAGGCTCAATAAGACGTGATTTCAAATAAAATCTAAAATTGTCGCAAAACGTTAGAAACAATATTGATTCCAAAAGGATCATCAGAAAAAAGTCAAGTTTAAGTTCAGTTTTGGTGCTTTCCGGTATGATTTTCGGCGGTTCTGAGTTATTTTTTTTTGTATTAATTCTGACTTTCAGAAGAATTTTCAGGAGATGTTTGATAATTTGTGGCCCATTTTCGATAATTCAAATTCGATTTTATCCATTTTATGCGGAACTGCCGGCAATCGTTTTTAAGTTCTAGGAATAAGTATGTAAAAAAATGATTAAATCAGGCTCGAAAAATAACAATAGTGAGGACTGTAAATGAACCCGTAGTAGTATCGAGTTTCAGTAAAGTTAAAAAAATCATTTCAGAACAATAATAATAACTCGGCGATCAAAATTAATGATGAACACACAGAAACAGTGAAATCTCACTTATATAGAAATAACCATGAATAGATTTCTAAGCTTGGGAAATAATACTGGATATACAAAACAAATCAACATAGATGGATTAAATACGATGAAAGCCGAGCATAAAAACACCTCTAAACCATGCATGAAACGATAGCGTTAGCCAATAAATGCAAATTTGTTTTGAAACAATAGTTCCCCATGAATCATTCTAAATATTGTTGTCCAACACTAGCTATAATTTTGTCCTATCTTTCTCGCAAAGCTCGAATTACGATAAAAGTGTTCATCTTTTGATTTTTTCATACACGAAACAAGCAATTCTTCGATGTCTTCTTATGAGCAAAACTCATCAGCCAGAACAAGGGCCACCAAACGAAACAAGTAATATTTGGACGGCGCAATATTTAGGGACTAAAGTGAGTTAGGAAGGATTTTCCATTTGAGCTTTTGTCTGTGAGTTTTAACGGCTTTGGCAGTATGAGGCCGAGCGTTGTCATGCAATAAAATCACTTTTGCCTTTGCTCGTATTGTGATCGTTTCTCGCGCCGAGCTTGGCAAAATACATTAATTGAAGTAGATACCGTTCCCCAGTGATGGTTTCGTTCAGTTTGAACAGTTCATGGAAAATAATTCAGATCTGGTCCCGTCAAATACACAGCATAACTTTTGCAGCGTGTATATTCAGCCGAGACGACAACGTAGTAGAGTGATCGGGCCCTTTTTTTCGGGTTGCTGTAATGAATCTATATATCATCACTCGTCATGATTCGTTGATGTAAAGCCTTTCTTATTTTACCCTGGAGCAGTTGTTCACAGGCCCACGGGAAAGAAACGACACTCAACGTCCCTTACCTTCAAGTCATAAGAGAACCCACTCACCTCCTGTTTTTGTATCATTCCCAAAGCATTTAATCGTTTGGAAATGGTTTGGCGAGTAACTCTTAATACTGACGCAAGCTGTTCCTGCGTTTGGCATGGATTCTCAACAAGAGAATTCAGCGATTTCGAAGGGTTTTAGTTTACATCGAAACAAAAGCAACTTTACGGAACCAATCAAGGCACACGGTCTCAGTTAGTGCAGCTTATTTTTAACTCTCGACGCGCTTCAGCTTCCGCATTCTCTGAATTAAATGAAAAGGTAATAATAATAGGTTAGATCTAGATTCGGAAACGGTGAAATTGCTTCCAATGAAAGCTAAAGAAGTTCCCATACATTTTGAAAAATGGTTCCAAATTCAAATAAGAATCAAGGAACTAGTCGAAAACACTACTAAAGCCCAGACAAGTCCAATAATCTTAAATCAAGCCCAGCCTTATTCGGATACGCTCCTAGAGGCTAGAGAAAGTCAAAAATGAAATAATAAATGAAAAGTTAAGTTTAGAAGTGCCGGAAATGCCGGAAATTGAAAATTGGAGAGGTAGTGAGAGGTCATATTTAGTACTAAAAATACCGTTTGAAACATAACGACAACTAATCATTGAAACATTTTCCGAATTAAATCAAAAACTATTGAGGTATTGTAGGGGTAAACAGGGTAAGACCACCCTGTGGGGTAAGACCGCCCACCGTAGTTTTACTACCAAGTTATAAAATAATTGAAAAATTTCTTTAACGTGTCTATTACAGTATAATTACATAACATTTTGCACGTTTTTCTGTTTTGATAGTGCACGAACGGTCGCAGAAATAATCAAAAACAACCTTTCAGCTGGCAACCAGTCAATGCGCTATTGTTTTGCGGCAACGGGACTTAAGGTTTTTCAGTCTAAAAATCCATTGTTTTGTTCGTGAATATACGTTTAATCGCTTGCCTGAATCTATCTTCTTTCAGAAATATCGAAGGCCGTGAGTAATCTTGTAATTTTGACTACTTTTTCGGTCAAATATGAAAATGTTCCACTGGAGCCACGAATCCAACTGCTTGTTGTTTTACTTCAAGACCCAAATGCCTCGACACTACAAAGGGAATATTTACAGGATCAGTAAAGCAACTTCAAGCCACATAAGACATCGATGTTAATCGACCATTTTCGATTTGGTTTAAGCTTTTCTAGTAATATATTTTAACAAGACTTATTTTTAAAAAAAGTAAACCTGTGTGAAAATGGTGTTAATGAACCAAAATAATTTGAGAGCCAGGACGGTGTGTTTGATAGGTATGACGTCTCCGGCAGAATTGAAAATAGTAGTTTTTTACTTTCACAGTATATTTCATCAACCGGGCTAGTACAAAACAAAAAAAAAAACCGGAACTTCTGTCTCCCTGCTGGTCACTTTTCCTCATCCTGACTGAACCTGGCTAATTTATTCAGCAATACGTAACCTATTCTTTATTGTTTTCGTTCGTAACTTTTGTGAGGAGATACAATTTTAGTGCCACCACAACAGTGGCCAAGTAAACTGAACAAACACTCTGACCGGCATTTGTGTGTTTACCCATACAATCTCGGATCAGCCTCCGGCCACCACCGCCCGGTCTACCCAACAACTCTGGGTGCTTGCAAAGTGATTCATTTCTGCGTCTCCGTACGGCCGGCCTCCTGCGGAAGGTGTGCAGGTGGCTTCGGGTAAACAAACATCTATCAAACAAAGAACTGGGAAAGTTCTTTTTACGGAGGAGGTAAGTGCGGAGGATTGTGCACCAGCTGTGTTGATACTGTTGTGGGTTGAAGGTGGTTTCACTGTCGACTTCTTTAGTGTCGTTGTTGCTATATAGTAGTGCTTCTCTCTCTTTCTTCTAGTTGAAAAAGTATTCCGAAGCAAATGGCTCTTGATTAGAACCTGTTGGTTAATTCTGCATGTATAATTCGTTATGAAGATAAATTGAGTTTATTTTGGTGCTTACCAATGTTGGTATAGCAAGTTTACGAAGTTGATCTGCTGCTGTTGCTGCTGGGGAGGCTTTTGCTCGGAGAAAAAGTCGCTCTTATTGATTGTAGAGCTTACCAATAATGTTCAGAAGTTTGCCGAGTTTTGCTCGATGTATTACTTGTTTGCTTTACAATCGTGCCTACATTATCAAACGCCCAATCTAATATCGACCGGATTTTATGATAATAATGTTGGTGCCAGTTTTGCTGCCGGGTTCTGCTTAAATATGTGTGCAACCGAGATTACTCACCCCGCAGTGTTGTGCCGGAATAAATTTGCCCTGTTTTCGGTGTCCTGATTCTGACGTCGCACAATCGCGTGACAAAACAGCGGAATAAGTCATGCAAACATTAATTCCAACAATATCAGCCAGCAGAAATAACCAAATCATTTTTCCGCGGCGGTGGCTTGCAAATTTCGACACTCATAAAGGCAGGCTCCGGGGCGTGTGGCGCTGCTGGCTGGCGTCAGGATTGCTACACGAATGTATCCTTTTTGAAGGCCGGAAGGGAAACGCGGGGCTTCGTTGGGTAGCGCGTCGCTCGGTGGGTTTGTGATGCATTTGCATAAAACTCATCAAGCATCGTGCGGGTAGAAAAATGGCATTCATTTATCTGCATCAAGCGAAAAGGGACGGACACAAGCTCGCGTAGCTTCGCAGGATGCGTCAACTTTGCTGCCCGGACTTGCTAACATCACGCATATAGCAAAACACAGGACACCGCGCGCGCTCACTGTGCCATAAATAAAACAATATACATACAAAATCTGGATGGAGCATAAAAATGTGTCTTTGTACCACTTCGCAAGCCACGTCTGTCTTGTGCTGCTTCTGGAGATCATCACCCGGAGGAAGGCCATCCTAGCCTGGTATTGTCAATGCTGTCGACTAGCACGGGAAATCGCGGTACGCCCGTCACTGTACATCTCGACCAAAATGAAATGACAAAATTAATGTGATCCTGGCAGCTCATACATTTTAGTCTATATTTAGGTTACTTCTGCACACGTACGGTTTACATACCCGTGGTGGAAGGTTTGTCACGAGTATTGCTGCGAAATAAGAATGGTGAGAGATTCACAGTACTCAGTACTCCAATAAAAGCGTTTATTCGGATTGGATGAAATAATATTTCTATCAGTACTCTCAATCGTACGGGAATGTTTTTTCCTTCACAGAAGTCTAGCGACTTTGGATTAACTCTGCAATAATATGCCTCCTCACCGGCGCGCGGATCCTATCATTCAGACTCGATCGTAAATTATGTTCCATCTAGCGGGGCAATTTCCACGACTAAGGTCGGAAATGTTAAGCAAGATTGAAATGAAAATTCATGACCACCATCAGTGGAGTATCCAGCTGAAAGTTTCCGCTAAGGCTCCAGGAAGTGATTCTTTTATGGTAGAATTGAACCGCATTTATGTTGAAAATGCGTGATTTTATCCGTAAAGTAATTTAACTCAGCTCTAGATATGATGATTACTACGCTACATATATCGTTGACACATTTTCTAATTTTTTTATTGCTTGTCATTGTAAATTAATTATTTCCCTTTCACCGAATGGTATACAAAAGTCGGATTTTTGCAAACACGAGAATCTGATGAAGAGTGGCTGATGAATAAGCACTTGAAATCTCATCCCTCTTCCGTAGTTGTATTTTTAAATTACCGTGCCTTGCTGTAAAACGTAGTCCTACGTCAGAAAATATTTTGTTGTTGTAGTGTTTTTCGATAATTCTCAAAATAATTTTTTTTTTGCAACCAAAACATATCCGTTGAATTTTAGTTCAAGGCCAGAAAACGCTAAAAAAGAAATTGATCCCAAATTGAGCTCAAAATCGTCGAAAACGCCTTCTAAAGGCCAGAAAATGCCAAAAAAGAAAATGATCCCAAATTGAGCTCAGAATCGCCAAAAACGCCTTCTTAAGGACAGAAAAGGCCAAAAAAGAAAATGATCCCAAATTGAGCTCAGATTCGCCAAAAACGCCTTCTTAAGGCCAGAAAACGCCAAAAAAGAAAATGATCCCAAATTGAGCTCAGAATCGCCAAAAACGCCTTCTAAAAACCAGAAAACGCTAAAAAAGAAAATGATCCCAAATTCAGCTCAGAATCGCCAAACACGCCAAAAAGAAAATGATCCCGAATTGAGCTCAGAATCGCCAAAAACGCCTTCTAAAGGCCAGAAAACGCCAAAAAAGAAAATGATCCCAAATTGAGCTCAGAAACGCCAAAAACGCCTTCTCAAGGCCAGAAAAAGGCAGAAAAAAAAATGATCCCAAATTGAGCTCAGAATCGTCAAAAACGCCTTCTAAAGGCTAGAAAACGCCAAAAACGAAATGATCTCAAATAGAGTTCAGAATCGCCAAAAACGCCAAAAAAGAAAATGATCCCAAATTGAGCTCAGAATCGCCAAAAACGCCTTCTAAAGACCAGAAAATGCCAAAAAAGAAAATGATCCCAAATTGAGCTCAGAATCGCCAAAAACGCCTTCTAAAGACCAGAAAATGCTAAAAACGCAAATGAACCAAAATTGAGCTCAGAATCGCGCTAATATCTAAAAGTGGTAGTCAAATTATATCTTATATTGAGTAAAAAAGTCTCAGAAATCGATTAGTAGGTATCTGATCTACGTAAAATATCAGCATGTCGATTTTACCCAAATTCCCTTACAATACTAAAAAAGGTTTAGCTCGTCGTTAAATTAACTTATTTAAAATCTGTTTAATGTAATATCAATCGTGTAAGTGATACTTGAAGATACAATAACAATTCGTCTTCACATAATTCTCTCCTTTTTTAACTTTATCGAAGACGCGATCTGTCTCATAGCTGACGCGAGATTTTTATGTTTTGACCATTGAACAGATTTCAAATAAGTTAATCTAACGTCGAGAGAACCTATTTTAGTATTGTAGGGGATTTGAATGAAACCGAAAATTAAAATGATCCTAAATTTGGTTTAAATTAATAAAGTAGTTCTAACGAGAGGAAAAGTCCAAAAGAAAAATGATTCTCATTCAGCCTAATGGTTGGAGGACGATTCTAAATAAAAGTAAATTTCGCCAAAAATGGTTTCATTGATAGATGAGCCCTTTCACAAAACTTAATCCAAATTTAGCTGTGAGCTTAGTTGAACGTGCCTGAAAGAATTAAAACAAAGTGTATGAAAAACGATTTCAAATTATCCCATAAAAACTCAAAAGTACCTCTGCCAACTAGAGAAAACAAAAATAAATCCTAATTCTTGAAACGTTCTCAACATGTCTGAAGAATCTTTTCAGAATAACGTAAAGTCACAAATAAAATGATTTCAAATTCATTTCAAATCCGATTGACATCAACTCTAAAAACCATTGTATTTTGTTGGCCGATTTTCATTTTTTTTGATAAAAAACATGTTCACGTGAACATCGTCATTACCTCCTCCCCCCTTCCGTGGACAAGCGAGAACATTTGCGAAAATTAGACACATTTGTGCGTGGCCCCAACAGCCTTACCTTAGTATGTTGGTTTGAACAAATCCGTGTGGTATAAAAATTGCATGTCGCTGAGATAAACAACACACACCTGTGTGTTGCCCCAATAATAAATTAATTTTCTTTGATTAGCGGGCTGAACATTGACGGAAAAATTCACCAAGTTTTAAAAGAGCCGTCCCATAAAGTACTGAAGTGTCGGCAGACTGCTGACAAAACGTAATTAGAATGGTAATCGAAAGTCATCTGAGAATTGGTGAAAGTTACCTAGAATTTTGTAAGAAAATATAGACTCAAATACCGAAAAGTAACATCAAAAAGTTATTAAGGTGTTGATTAAAACCATTAGAAACTAGCAAAAACTGTTTCGAATCGAAAAACAAACTTGTATTAGGCATACAAATTTGTTGAACATAAAAAAATGTTGTTGAAATGTGGTGAAAAATTGCCAAAAAATCGTCAAGAAAAAAGATCATTCTGATCTTAAATTGAATATTGAAATGGTGACATTCATAAATTACGTAACGAAAAATCCAATTTTCGGACCCCCACCCCCATTTTTAACGAAACGTAACGCTAACGCTGACCCTAACCTTGCTTAATGGAAATGCTAGTTTTTGGAGAGTCTCTCCAGAGATTTTTTGTTACATAACGCTGATGATACCTCCCCCCTCCGCAATGTAACAAATCGTAACGCTCAAGCATACTAACCCTCCCCCTTATGATCGTAACGTAATTTATGGATGCCGCCTTATCAGGAAAGCATAAAAAAACGAACCGAGAGCCAAGGTGTCATAGAAAATTACTTTTAAAAATTGACGATTGATAAAAATTTTACGGACAAAGAGAAGGAATCAGCTTTTGTATAGGGCTGCTCTAGTGCGCAGCGTGGTGTACTTGATAGAATGAGGGAATTTGAAAAAGAGGACGGACTGCGCTGCACACTGTTTGCAGGTACACAGACAAACATTGAGCGCGAAGTACATTAGCATATATTTACGATTGCACCGAAAACAAGCGGTGAAGCTGTCAAATTCAGACTTCTGTACGTTTGCTGTTTCCAAGAGAGCTACTCAAGCACGCTAGTTCCGGAGCTAAAACTAAACTGAAGCTGTTACGAAATACACCAGCCCGAAGTACATTGTTTCATTTCTCCTGCCAAGCATGCCGCCAACACCGTGTTTCATTGCATGAATGTTGAATTTTCTTAAAAAAAAGTGGCGCTAAAAGTCCTTGAAATAGAATTGTTTCTCACTAATTGCGATTATATTACAATTTTTGAGCTAGTAAACTAGAAATCTGTGATACTGTGAATAAACCACCAGTTGCATGTAACGACACAACTCGGGAAAATTGTTTGAAAATTAAGTTGAAAGATATGCTGCCAGATGAACAAGAAAATATGTATAACAGGTTTTAATATTACAAAGTGCCTTTAGAGTGTCAAATTAGTGACTCCGGTAAGTTTGTTTAGTTTATGGTCACATATTACAAGTTAACACACTCTACCAAAACACGCACAACAAACTATTAGCAGTATCCAAACGGTTGAAAGCAAACGCGCTAGATCCGGACAGAATCACAAATTATAAATATGATGAAGCTTGTTTTCAGTGCTACGTCGGTTAGTTTTTTATTGCATTTTGGCTTTTTGAATGACCATATCATATTCAGTTAAAGTTCAAACGGTTTGACATGGATTTCTACGTTATTTTTTCAATTCAATTCAGTCTTTTCTATCCGGTTTCATAGTAATTTGAAACGCATTCCCCGCGTAAAAAAACTGACTGTAACCGCCACTTGCGTTGCGACTTGTCGCAGCTCTGCCTACTGCTAGTCGATCCAGGTACCAATAAAGCATCCTCTTGAGTTCTTGTTATAGTGCTTGGATAGATATTGAAGATTAAATTTCTGCATGCTAGCTTTTTGATGTGATTACTGATAGTTTTACTTCTGGTGGGTGTGTCGTTGTGCGGTCGAACGAGCAAAATAACAACGATAACAAATCGTTTAGAAAGTCAAACCATTTGTATACTTTAGTGTCGGCTGTGCTGGAGAATAAAGGTGATTGGTTGTTTAGTTTTATTCAGACTGAGACTGAAAGTTTTGTCTGATATCCAGCCTAGTTTTCAACTCTAATTGGTGTACATTTAAAAATGCGAAATCATTTTTTCGTATTTTAGTGGACGCACAGCTAGTTTTTCAATCGATTGCTGTAAGAATGAAGAAAATCCGTTGGATGAAGGATTCTTAACGCTCTCGATGTTTTCGGTTTTTCAATTTGCACCCCTATGTTGCCGTAGGACGTAATTCTATGTCAAAAGTTATGAAATTCTCAAAAATTTACCCCACAAAAATATTATGAAAAAGCCGGTATGAGATTATTATTTAATCATATTTGAACTGGAGTTGAATTGAAAACTGTAAAAAGCTACTGAAGATGTGTTAAGTTTAGTTTTTATGAAGATTGACCATAGCAAAGTGCCAAAGACTAAAGTTCTGAAAATGATAACAGAAAGTGGTCTGAAAGTTATCTATACTTAACTTAGACTTAAACATTACGCTTCGTTTTTGAAATCGAAAAATAATCAAAAAGTTGTCGAAAATCATCAGAAACATGTCAAAGAGCCTTCAGAAGTTAATCAAAAAGTCAAATAAAAATAGCGGATGAATGTTTAGTTTGAAAGTTATGTGAAAGTGTGGAACGAAATGTAGTCTCCAAAGTTCCCGCGAATAGGCAAACATCAATGCGCTGTTCTTTTGAATATGATATTTGAGCATCAGATGCTTATCATTGAAATTAGACCTCGTGATAAAAGGTCTATTGTAGCTTTTGGAAGCCTGAGTAAGACGTTAGATCTAACGTTACTACTAGAACAACGACAATATTAATGGATCTCCACCCCGTTATAGCCCAGCATTTAGCGACGTTTCACCAGTCCCACATCCGAGTTCGTACTCACACAATCACGGTTACAGGAGATCCGAGATACACAGCTTCGGCACAACGGCAGAGCGGTGTGATTTACTGCCGGGTAAATTATTGACTTTTATTGCTGATGAATCAAAGTTGATGTTTATCCTCGACGAGAGCTCGGGCCCCGTTTTGTGCTGGTGCTGTGTAGGACAACCGGTCGAGTGCCATTCCGTAACCACTCACTCGCAACCGGCGCGGAAGTGCGCACCAATTCAAATTCCCAATCTACACGGCGCGCGGCGTGGATTTAGATGGAAGGCGGCGCTGCCGGCATTCCGTTTCCTATTTAGCGCGATTAACGCGTGGGCTGAATTTTACGATCTGGATATGAATTTTATTGCTTCCCTTAGCGGAGAGCTTAGACTTTAATTGCAGCAATTGATATCGTTCTTCGAAGTTCTTCATGGGAGTTTGTTTAAATTTATGTTTAAAGTGAAACGACGCGATGATAACGAAAGCATGAAAATTTGATTGATAGCGGCTTTTGTTTCTATTTTGTTCTCTCTGGTCACACATCTCAAGCGTTTACATGCTGGGGGCCTAATTTCCGGTGCCAAAATGATGGACTTCTGTTTCACGCAAGCCATGGTATAAGCAAGCATCGACTGCCGATGCAATTTTGATGCTCGGCCATCAGGATAACGTCATCCAGAACTGCCAGTGGACGACCGACGGTTACTCTCCGGTGAGTAATTTGACAAAGATTAAAAAATATTACACAATGCCGCTTTGTGTGTCTTTAGTCCGCCGTGGTGTCTCACTACTGCAGATTTCGGCGCTTCTATTTAGGTGCAACGGATGTGACCGTCAGGGCCGATGCTGACCGGCTCGACCATGGCAACGCGATGGGAGACAAGATTAATATTATTCACGTATTATTAAAATTTCATGACCCGAACATGAGTACGTTTTTCGGATGGCCCACCTTTGACATTTAGGGTGAACCAGAATGCATGCGAAACGGACCATTTATCTCGATCGTAAGATAGGGGAAAATATGAATAATGCTCACTTATAATAAAGTTGTCATCAGTGCGAATCAAATCACGGACGGATGCACCGTGAAATAAGAGACTCCCCAGCAGGAATCTCGGCATCGCATCGCACCGTCGGTGCGGACAGTGCACATGAACGACGGTCCCTGCTAATGGCTTTTGTAGAGCCATCATGTCCTGGATGATCCCGTCGTTGGCTTACAGGCCAGACAGACTGCCGTGGCTTCGGGCGGCGGGCTTCGCGCTCCTGACGGGATGACCGTGTCTTTGTTCATTCGTGAAAATGACATTTGATTTTCATTACTTCAGGTGCGCTTGTTTATTTCTTGATTATTACCCCCCGGGGTGTTCTAATTGACTTATATTGCACAGGCGTACGACGAAAAAACGGGGCTGAAATGTAATAAATATTATTATCTTGGATGAGATTCTACCTTTCCAACTATTACGCCAGTCTGCCATAACACATTTAAAATGTTAAAAAAACATTATCTCTCCCTTTTAATCACCGAATTAATTACATTAACAAATAGTCAATCAATTCGCGCGCTTTCACCAACAATTTGTCAGAGAGGTCGAATAATTACAGAATTAAAACGATCAACGCGATCGGCGTTCTTCGTTTCAAAGAGCATAAAAAAAAACATTATAAAAATACAACTCGAAAATTAAATTGATTGTCAGCCGAGGATTGCGCGGTTTCGTTCGCCAGCCCGGATGGATGTTCTCCGCCGAGAAAGTTGTTCATTAATTCACCTTTCATTGTGTATCGATGCGATAATTAATGTTGAAACCGGGCACGGGAAACGATTCTATTGCATAAATGGTGTCGATAATGGGCGGGAAAAACATGACATATTGTAGCTTCGGACAATAAGCTTTCGCAACCATGTTTTACCTGTTTTACATGATGCTGCTGCGATTCGGAGGTATTTAATCGTGCAACACAAGCTCAGTTAATGTGGAACTTGTATTGTCGCGCGTTCACGTTTATTAATTTATTGACATATTGTTTGGTGAGTTGAAATGTGGCGTAATTTTTTTCTCGAGTGTGGCAGGAATCGAACTGTAATGAATATTGATATTTTGTTTCACAATAATTTTTGTATTGAAAATATATGTGCTACAGTTTTGTTCGATTAGGGTGACCTCCGAGTTTTGATGAGTAGGAGAATTGCAGGCTTCTGTTAAGTAGTCTGAGTTAACACAGTATATTACTCTATAAAATCTATAAAATCTATATAATCTATAAAATCTATAAAATCTATAAAATCTATAAAATCTATAAAATCTATAAAATCTATAAAATCTATAAAATCTATAAAATCTATAAAATCTATAAAATCTATAAAATCTATAAAATCTATAAAATCTATAAAATCTATAAAATCTATAAAATCTATAAAATCTATAAAATCTATGAAATCTATAAAATCTATAATATCTATAAAATCTATAAAATCTATAAAATCTATAAAATCTATAAAATCTATAAAATCTATAAAATCTATAAAATCTATAAAATCTATAAAATCTATAAAATCTATAAAATCTATAAAATCTATAAAATCTATAAAATCTATAAAATCTATAAAATCTATAAAATCTATTAAATCTATAAAATTGGTGAAATTTATAAAATCTACAAAATCTATAAAATCTATAAAATCTATAAAATCTATAAAATCTATAAAATCTATAAAATCTATAAAATCTATAAAATCTATAAAATCTATAAAATCTATAAAATCTATAAAATCTATAAAATCTATAAAATCTATAAAATCTATAAAATCTATAAAATCTATAAAATCTATAAAATCTATAAAATCTATAAAATCTATGAAATCTATAAAATCTATAAAATCTATAAAATCTATAAAATCTATAAAATCTATAAAATCTATAAAATCTATAAAATCTATAAAATCTATAAAATCTATAAAATCTATGAAATCTATAAAATCTTTAAAATCTATATAATCTATATAATCTATATAATCTATAAAATCTATAAAATCTTGAAAATCTATGAAATCTATAAAATCTAAAAAATCTATAAAATCTATAAAATCTAAAAAATCTATAAAATCTATAAAATCTATAAAATCTTTAAAATCTTCAAAATCTATAAAATCGCCAATTTTGTTGAAACCGTTCGCGTTTTGATCAAGGCAAGCTCAGCGTCCCTAGCTCGTGTTGAAGTGGAGTTAAACCCAACACTATAAAATATATGAAACCTATGTAATCCATGAAATCTAAAAAATCAATAAAATCAATAAAATGTAAAAAAGAAAATTAAGAAATCAATAAATTGATAAAATCTATAAAACCTTTAAAATTTGCAAGAAAAAATTGTAAAAAATCTATAAAACCTCTAAATTCTATGAAACTTTTAAATTCTATACAATCTATAAAATCTTTGAAATCTATTAAATATGCAGCTTTATTTTGAAGAAAACAAAAAGTAACCTATAAATCATTCAAAGTGTTGGCCCTCGTTAGCTAGATCTTTTTTTTTTTTTCTTCATCTATAGTTTATTTGACACGGCACAAATACAATTCAATGTTCAACGGCGCCAATTATATCTGGTAGCTTACTTTCTAAAGTATCTTAAAAACTAAAAGCAAATTTTTTATCCTCGCTGCCGACTACGAGCTGAAACTAAATCTAACTTAAAGCTAGAATATTTTGCATTAAAAGCACAGGTTTGCTGTTTGATGGTTTTCATTGCCATAGGTAAGCAGCATATTAAATTTGTTCCGCTGCTGGGTCAAGATATTACGGACTGGCATATTGGGTTGTTTCCATCGGGCCTTGGGAGTATCGTGCGGGTCTGATTGCTGTTTCCGGATCCGGGGTCTTAACGTGTTCTTGTCGTTTGGTTGGATGTAGGCGGAAGGGGATAGGACTAAACTGGGGCGTGGATGGATTTCAGGAAAACGTATATAAGGGACATGTAGGATAGGTCACGGCTCGCCAAGACATCACGAACAGGAACAGCCGGCTGCCTACCTTCGGCCTGCAGGGAAGCTATTAATCTAGACCTGGCGTCACGGTGTACAGGGCATGACCAAACAACGTGCTCTATGTCGTGATAACCTTCACCACAGGCACAGATACCACTTTCCCCGAGCCCAATACGACGGAGATGCGCGTCAAATCTATAGTGATTGGACATAAGCCGGGACATCACGCAAATGAAATCCCGACCTACATCCAACCCCTTGAACCACGGGTTCGTCGATACCTTGGGGATTATGGAATGTAACCACCTTCCCAGTTCCCCCTTGGTCCAAGAATTTTGCCAACTGATGATCGTATTCTGACGTACAAATGCGAAAAATTCATTAAAGGCAATTGGTCTTACATAAATATCACCGTTTGTTGCGCCCACCTTAGCCAAAGAGTCCGCTTTCTCATTACCCGGTATCGAGCAATAAGAAGGGACCCATGCTAAGGTAATCTGAGTAGATTTTTCGGATAAAGCACTCAGATGTTCCCGTATTTTCCCCAGAAAATACGGAGAGTGCTTAACATCTTTCATCGATCGGAGAGCCTCAATGGAACTGAGACTGTCCGTAAAGATGAAATAATGGTCCGTGGGCATTTTTTCGATAATCCCTAGGGTGTACTGAATTGCAGCTAATTCTGCGACGTAAACAGAAGCAGGATTATCGAGCTTATGGGAGACGGTTAAATTGTTATTGAAGATACCGAAGCCAGTGGACCCATCAAGAAGTGATCCGTCAGTGTAGTACATATTGTCGCAGTTGATGTTTCGATATTTATTGGAAAAAATTTTAGGGATCTGCTGCACGCGTAAATGATCCGGGATTCCACGAGTTTCTTCTATCATGGATGTATCGAAAAACACAGTAGAATCAGAAGTATTTGATAAGTCGACACGATTTGGAATATTCGAAGAAGGGTTAATATTTTGGGACATGTGATTGAAATACAATGTCATAAAACGGGTTTGAGAATGAAGTTCGATTAACCTTTCAAAATTTTCAATCACGGGACGGTTCAAGACCTCACATTTGATTAGAATACGAGAAGACAGGCTCCAGAAGCGGGTTTTCAATGGTAGTACTCCAGCTAAGACCTCCAAACTCATCGTATGGGTCGACTGCATGCAACCTAAGGCGATACGCAAACAACGATATTGTATTCGCTCCAGTTTGATCAAATGTGTGTTTGCTGCGGAGCGGAAGCAGAAACACCCGTACTCAATGACAGACAATATCGTTGTTTGGTAAAGCCTTATAAGGTCTCCTGGGTGGGCTCCCCACCATTGTCCGGTTATTGTACGAAGAAAATTCACTCTTTGTTGACATTTTTTCATCAGATACCTCACGTGACAACCCCAGGTGCTTTTAGAGTCGAACCAGACACCAAGATATTTGTGTACCAAAACCTGAGAAATCGTTTTACCCATTAATTGTGTTTGAAGCTGAGCAGGTTCATGCTTCCTAGAAAAAACTACTATCTCAGTCTTCTCCGGAGAGAATTCGATACCTAGCTGTAAAGACCAAGCAGACAAATTGTCCAAGGTATCTTGCAATGGTCCTTGCAAACCGGCAGCTTTGGCTCCTGTAACAGAGATTACACTGTCGTCTGCAAGTTGTCTTATCGTGCATGAATTTGCCAGACATTCGTCGATGTCATTTACATAAAAGTTGTAAAGAAGGGGGCTTAAACATGAGCCCTGGGGAAGACCCATGTAGCTAATGCGAAAAGTTGCCAAATCGCCGTGCGTAAAATGCATGTGCTTTTCGGACAACAAATTGTGCAAAAAATTGTTCAAAATTGGAGAAAATCCTTGTCGGTGAAGTTTACCCGAAAGAATGTCAATAGAAACGGAATCAAAAGCCCCCTTAATGTCCAAGAACGCAGACGCCATTTGTTCTTTGCGAGCATACGCCAGCTGAATATCTGTTGAAAGCAACGCAAGACAATCATTCGTCCCTTTGGCACGGCGGAAGCCAAATTGAGTATCTGATAGTAGACCATTTGATTCGACCCAATGGTCTAAACGACGGAGTATCATTTTTTCCATCAATTTCCGGATACAGGATAGCATTGCAATCGGCCTATAAGAGTTGTGATCAGAAGCTGGTTTCCCAAGTTTCTGGATAGCGATCACCTTCACTTGCCTCCAATCCTGCGGTACAATGTTTTGCTCCAGGAACTTATTGAACAAGTTCAACAAGCGCCTCTTGGCATTGCCGGGTAGATTCTTCAACAAGTTGAATTTGATTCTATCTAACCCAGGCGCGTTATTGTTACAGGACAGGAGGGCAACTGAAAATTCTGCCATCGTAAAAGGTGATTCTATCACGTCGTGGCCCGGAGACGCATCGCGAACAATATTTTGCTCAGGAACAGAGTCCGGACATACTTTCCTGGCAAAATCAAATATCCACCGACTAGAAGACTCCTCGCTTTCGTTGACCGTTACGCGATTCCGCAATATTCGGGCTGTGTTCCAAAGAGTGCTCATCGATGTCTCCCTCGACGTCTCGTTCACGAACCGACGCCAATATCCGCGTTTCTTTGCTTTAGCCAAACTTTTAAGCTTGGTATTAAGCTCCGAAAACCGTAAATAGTCGCCAGGTATACCTCCCTTCTGGTAGGCCTTAAACGCGTCGGATCTTTGCGTGTAGACATCGGAGCACTCTTGGTCCCACCACGGAGTGGGAGGCCGTTCTTTGATCGTTACGCCGTGATATTTCTTCGTTTGGGCTTGCAACGCGGCGTCGAGAATCAAGCCCGCGAGGAGGTTGTATTCTTCAAGTGGTGGATGATGTTGAATCGACTCGACCGCTTTTGAAATCATTTCCTCGTATAACTTCCAATCGACATTCCGTGTGAGGTCATACGGAATGTCAATTGGTCGCATGCGAGTCGACCCGTTATTAATTGAAATAAGAATAGGCAAATGGTCGCTACCGTGAGGATCAAGGATTACCTTCCATGTGCAATCCAACCGTAGCGACGTCGAACATAAGGATAGATCCAAAGCGCTTGGGCGCGCTGGAGGTTTCGGGATACGTGTCATTTCACCGTTGTTTAAAATAGTCATGTCGAAGTCATCAAAAAAGGTTATAGATTAAAGAGGAGCGGTTATCATTGTATGGGGAACCCCAAGCCGAGCCATGAGAGTTGAAGTCTCCCAAAATCAAACGTGGCGAGGGAAAAAGTTCTATTAAATCAAAGAGCAGCCGTTGCCCAACCTGTGCTCTGGGAGGAATATTTATTGAGGCAATACAAAGCTCTTTACCTTGTATTGTCATTTGACATGCGACAACTTCGATGCCTGGATTCGAGGGGAGGTTAATACGATAGAAAAAATAGCACTTTTTAATCCCTAAAAGTACTCCTCCATATGGGGTGTCTCGATCAAGGCGAATAATAATAAAATCATGGAAGTTGAGATCAATATTTGAAGTAAGCCAAGTTTCACAAAGGGAAAATGCATCGCATTTGTTTTTATTTATCAAAACTTTAAACGAATCAATTTTTGGTATAATACTTTTACAATTCCACTGTGAGACAGAGATAGAATCCTTCATATACGCAGTTGAATTAGGCATCGAAGGATACAATCGCTGCAAGGAGGGGCCATTGGGCAGTCAACTGCTTCAAAAATGATCTAACTGTTGGGAGGAATGCTGTAAGAAAAATTTTAATTGGATCGGGTACATTGAAATTTTCAAAAATCCAGTCCACAATGTCAGAAAATTTCACTAATCCAGAGTTTGTTTCAGCAACTGGATGTGCAAAAGGAACAACTGGGGTTTTAGATGTTCCTGGCAGTGCTGGGAACTCCTTCTGGGACCTCAAATTTGCAAGCCCAGGAGGAGTTTGCTTCGGTTTTTCCGCAGCACTGTTTGGTTTGTTCGTACTTTTCATTACACTTTGGGAAATCTTAGGACCTTTACGGGGAAGTTTAGGAGAAGAAACATTTTTCCTCTTCCCAGACTCCCCAGGATTGGCATAAGATGTTCCCGCTGATGAATCGTCAGAATCGGTTTCATCAGAGGACAACAGATCAAAGGGGTTCGATGTTATGGTAGAAGTGGTCACGGTCTTCTTCAGCATCTCAGCATAAGAACGCTTTGAACGCTCCTTAAGTGACCGCTTGATTTTATCTCTGCGCTGGATGTACACCGGGCATGTGGAGAGCTCATGCTGGTTTTCCTCACAGTGAATACATTTTTCAGCATTAACACTGCAAGAATCTTCCGCATGAGTCTCCCCACACTTGCTACATCGTGCCTTATTGCAGCAGTAGGCGGCTGTGTGGCCTAATTGCTTGCAATTGGTGCAATTCATAACACGGGGTACATACAATCGCACAGGCAGACGAACCCGGTCGATCGAGACGTGGCTAGGGAGTGCAGATCCGGCAAACGTAACGCGAAACGAGTCTGACGGAGTGTAAACTTTTTTACCGCCGACGAGAGACATGGACCGCAAATTCTTACAATCCAAAATCTTCGCCTGTGTTTCGGTATTTTTGAAGCAACCGGTTGCGCTTTTAAGGATACACTCGACAGACAGGCTCGAATCGGTTATGACACCGTCGATCTCCACGTCTCGTGCGGGTATGTAAACGCGATACTCGCGTGTGAAGAGCTCAGAGCAAGCGATAGCATTGGCCTGTGCCAGATCACTGACCACGACACGGAGCTTGTTAGGTCGGACCTTGGAAATTTCGGTCACGGCCTTGTACCCCTTCGTCAGGTCTTTAGAAATTTGCAGTATGTTTAATCGCTTTGAATTCACTCCTGCCTTTGGACGAAAATAAACAGTATAGCTGCCCTGTTGAGATCCGTCCGGGTAAAGCCTGGGGCGAGGGGGGACTGGAGAATGAACAGGGGAGGGGGTAACAGAAGGGTCAGGGTCAAGGGGGTTCGGGGATGGTGGCACGGGAGGCGAGGGATCTATATCCATCGCGCTAAATGTAGCGCACTAGCGCCGACAAGAACACGTACCTATTTACTTCTTCCTTCCAGCAGTGGTTGTCCGATCGTTCGAAGCTGCACCCAAAGCAGCCAGCAGCACCAGTACAGCAGCACCAATACAGCCACCAGCAGTGAGCCGGGTGTGAGACCACTCAGCACAGCGACACGGCTCGACTGTCAAATGATGGCCTTGAATTAGAAAGATCTATTCACTGTGCACAGATCAAAACTGCAGCTGGTATTTTGCACCAATACAGCCAAAGTTGCGAGCCGGGTACAGAACGTAGCGACACAACTCACAATCTACTTGGCCTTTAGCGCGAATAATACACTCTTTTGTTTGGCTATTCGTACACACGGACCGGATTGTAATAGAACGACCACTTTGCACGTCCGTTCTGTCGAGTGTTCGACGCGGAATGAAGATCTTTGTTGTTAGCAGAGCTAAAATACCGTTACTAGAAAAATGTCCGTATTTTGAGGCTATCCATGATTTAAGCTATTTTTTATTTCTTCATATGAGTAGAAATGATGATCAGTCAGACGGTACGTCGTCGAATGAATCAAGTAATACGGCGCATTAGCAGGTAAATTAAGCAGGTAAGTTTTAATGACTTTGGCAATATGAGGCCGACCGTTGTCATGCAGTAGAATCACTTTTTCGTGCATTTGCTCGTATTGTTCCCTGTTCGTACCTTTCCGCATTGATGGTTTCATTTGGTTTTAACAGCTTGTAATACGTATGTGTGTGTACTGTAGATGTAAACACCGCTCGTTTGATAGTTGATTTTTAAATCGTTGTTTTTCGTTGTAAAATTCGTTCAATAATCGTTATTTTTGTGTTAACATAGTTTAAATCGATTGTGATCATACTGTGCTGTGGGACATTGAAAATTAGATTGATACGCCGCTAAAAATCGACATTGAATTCCGCCAAATAAACTATCTCACTAGCCTCTACTTCAACGTTATTATTTGGTGCGAATCAACCGGTAACGATGGCAAAGAAGATGTGCAAACAATGCCAATTGGATGTGAACGAGATCGAACCGATACGCTGTGGCTTTTGTGATGCATACTTCCACATCAGCCAACAATGTTGTGGAATTAACAGTCGTACCCACCGGGACCTTTTCACACAAGGTAAGGCAATGTTTATTTGCACTGATTGCCGGACTGAGCATAATGGTCGAAGTGTTAGACAGTACCTGGGAGACAATTAAAATTCCCAGGGTGGTTCTACTGCTGCTACGGATCCCTCGAAAGATTTATCAAATCAAGTCCAGCTGCTAGCTGATGCGGTAGATAAATTGGACAAGAAATTCGATGGTATTGCACTGTCTCATTCGAATGCAGGTGGTAGTAAAACTAACCTGTTGCTTACACCATCGCGTCGAGCTTGGCCTAAACCCGGAATAAAACGCCCTCGTGTGGAACAATACGACTCGACATCATTGATAACGGATCGCGGAAAAAGATCTATCGACCTCAGTGATCTCTCTATTGGCTCTATTGTACCTGCTGCCAGTCCACCAAAGCTTTGGTTGTATTTGTCGGGATTTCAGCCACTTATCTCCTCCGATGACGTGCAAAAAATTGTGGCCCGGTGTTTTGATATTTCTTCGCCGTGCGACGTGATTCGTTTGGTACCGAAAGGGAAGGATGTCTCGAACATGTCGTTCGTTTCATTCAAAATTGGATTGCACCCGTCATTACAAGAACGAGCTCAACTTGCTTCGACTTGGCTAGAAGGACTAGTATTCAGGGAGTTTATGGACCAGTCAAAAAACTCTCGTCGACCAGCAGCCAAACCTGTGGACAACGAGGCGAGTACCCGTCTCAAAATTTTCCTTCTCAGCCACTCAATCGTCCTATGTTGCAGCCCGTCACCGTTGCCCCCGTTCTTGCCCCCACTGACTGTGTCTGGATCTACTACCAAAACGTCCGAGGTGTAAGGACTAAAATTGACGACCTGCTCCTAGCTGCCACAGACAGCAATTACGACGTCATCATACTGACTGAGACCGGATTGAGTGACTGCATCGACTCCCTGCAAATCTTCGGTTCATCGTACAATGTTTTCCGTTGTGATCGCAATCGCATTAATAGTAATAAAACGACTTTTGGTGGCGTTTTGATAGCAGTTCATCATGGTCACACTTCCACTCTAGTACGTACTCGTCATGGTGAAATACTGGAGCAGGTGTTTGTTGAAGCTATGGTTGTTTGTAATCGGTTGCTGATTGGGGCTGTATACATTCCACCTGACCGCAGCCGTGATCCCCAGTTGATGGACGAACATGTGACATTATAAACATTATATATATAGACCTGCGGACTGAATCGCAGCGAGCCAAAATAACTGTCAAACGTGCGAGCCAAAATGAACATAACAAAAAATTTGTATCAAACAAATAACAAGAATATAAAAAACCAGCGTGGTTATCTCTCTAGCGATTCCAGTGCTGCTGTCATTCACTACGCAGGTCTATATATATAGTGTCTATAGTGATATCTGTTAACGAGCTATGTGACCACGCCTCGTTTGCTGACCAGGTGCTGATATGCGGAGATTATAATCAACCTCGTTTGCAGTGGTGTAAATCGACTGATGGTAACGTACTCCTGGTTGACACATCGACTATATCTTCGACAAGTGCTACTTTATTAGACGGAATGGAATATTTGCATATGACTCAGGCTAATTGGCATCGTAACGAATATGATCACACTCTTGATCTTGTGTTTTGCTCTTCTAACTGCAAAACAACTGTTGACATTGCTGCTGCACCACTGCTGCCCATTGACCCACCTCATCCGCCGTTGGAAATATCTGTTCCTGTTCAACAAACGAGCCGGGTTGACGATCGGAATCCATTTTGCAATGAGCGCATTCTGAACTTTGGCAAGATCGATTACGGTGAATTACGTGGTTACCTCTCTACTGTTGACTGGGATGCCTAAATGCTTGTCAGAATGTCAATGATATGGCTGCCAGTTTTTGTTCGATTTATTCAGCAATGGTTGCAAATGAACGTTCCATCAAAGAGACGGCCTTTTTCGCCTGCCTGGGGTAACCCACTGCTACGTGAACTTAAACGCGAAAGAAATGCTTGCCAACGAAAGCATCGCGTGCTACGATCTTCTGACAGCAAAATTGGTTTTCAGCGCGCCAGCAAAGCGTATCGAAAGCTGAACTCGGCTTTATACGAAGCTTATGTCATGAAAATGCAGTTTAACCTCCGACGTAACCCGAAAAGTTTCTGCAAATTCGTTAATAGTAAACGAAAAAACTCTACCGTGCCGTGCAACGTGGTCTTCGATGACGTTGAAGCGAAATCTTCTGCCGAATCTTGCGAGCTCTTCGCAAAATTTTTTGCATCGGTGTTCGACGAAACTCCTGCCTCTGAGCTCGAAGCTGAATCTGCTGCATCAGACGTTCCTATGGACTGCATTAATCTGACATCGTTTGTGGTTACTCCTGCAATGGTTATCTCTGCTGCGAAAAAGCTGAAAAGTTCTCATTCTCCGGGGCCTGACGGTATACCGTCGGTGATGTTCTGTCGCTGTGCTTTTGATTTTGCTGCGCCACCCGCAGCCATTTTCACCCGCTCCCTCAACGATGGAGTTTTTCCCGAAGTTTGGAAGCAATCGTTCATGTTGCCCGTGTTCAAATCTGGCGACAAGAGAAACGTAAGAAATTATCGAGGAATAACAAGCTTATCGGCAGCGTCAAAGCTATTCGAAATAATCGTTAGTGATGTCATCCGTAGCCAGTCTATAAGCTACATCTCTAATGATCAGCACGGTTTCATGCCTGGGAGATCTGTTACCACGAATTTGTTGGATTTCACCAGCACCTGTATTACTGCAATGGAGAACAAAACTCAAGTGGATGTAATCTACACAGATTTGAAGGCGGCTTTCGACAAAATCGATCACAATATACTGTTGGCCAAACTGTTTCGTCTTGGATCTTCTTCGAGGCTGTTATCGTGGATTAGATCTTATCTGACTGGTCGTGATCTTCGTGTTAAAGTTGACTCCAGTGTATCTTCGAGTTTCTGCAATTTATCCGGAGTGCCTCAAGGCAGCAACTTAGGTCCGTTGTTGTTTACGCTTTTTTTCAACGACATTGCTTCGAAATTGCGTCTGGGTTGCAAACTCATTTACGCTGATGATTTGAAAATATATTTGGTGATTCGTTCAATTGCAGACTGCCACTGTTTGCAAAATCAGCTGAATCTGTTCACGGACTGGTGCTTTCGCAATAAACTAATCGTGAGCGTACCAAAATGCTTCGTCATGACGTTCCATCGCTCAAAAAAACCGATTATATTTGATTATTGCATTAGCGGGACTTCACTCCGAAGGGTTGAGAAAATGAATGACTTGGGAGTCGTTCTGGACCCAATACTGTCATTCAACAACCACTACATCTCGATAATTGCCAAGGCCAATCGACAACTTGGTTTCATTTCGAAAGTTGCCAAAGGCTTCAATGATCCATACTGTTTGAAGTCCTTGTATTGTGCGTTGGTGAGACCAACTCTGGAGACCGCCTGCATTGTCTGGAATCCTGTTGGTTCGTGCTGGATCGATAGAATTGAAGGCGTTCAGCGAAGATTTATTCGACTGGCCTTACGTCACCTTCCATGGCGAAATCCCCTAGCTCTTCCTGAATATGAAAACAGATGCAAACTTTTAAACATGGACACACTTGAAAAAAGGCGAAAAATTCAACAGGCGTTGTTCGTTGCGAAGTTGCTCAATGGAGAAGTTAACTCCCCTCGACTACTTTCCACGCTGGATTTTCGTGTGGCTCAACGTCCTCTCCGGTACCGGTCACTGCTGCAGGAAAGATTCCACCGTACTGCCTATGCATATGATGCGGCGATACCCTCGATGATTCGGACTTTCATGCTTGTGGAGGATCACTACGACTTTAGTGAAACTTCTAGTCGTTTTAGAAATAAGATTTCACGTTCGACAATTTTGTAAATTTTTATTTATTCATTAAGACACTACCCATGTCAGATGAAATACAGACAAATACAAATACAAATACAAATACAAATACAAATAAATAGGTAACACCGATATGCTCTCACCAAATACACAGCCGAACCGATGACGCAGAAGCATGACCGGGATCGTCTAACTACTAATGTCGAATTCGTTTTCGCGGTGTAGCTGCACTGTTCCGGTCTACACTTTGCAGCTTCAAATGAAACATTTTCAGTGTAGTTGCATTGGTATGCGTAATAATGGAATAGCTGTCAATTCGTTTTGTTTTGGTCATTATCGCCATCGTCATTTTGTCTCATTTCCATTTCATATGTCCATCTCGCAAATGTGCTGAAAAAATACCTGAGACTTTACCACGTGGAACGAGAACCAAAACAAACAAGTTTTGACTATACGTGTGAATGTGTTGGTAACTTCCTACAGTACACTCTGTTTTTTTCGGGTGTTGTCCGGGACAGAAAAAGTGTAATCCAGAAAGTCAAATGAAACATTTACGGTGTCAACAGTGTAGTCCGATTGTAGCTACATCGCAGATTCTTGTGCACGTCTCCAATATTTGAAAGATGTAAGAGACGGAAAGGCGCTGAGAGTCAGGGATCGGGTGCTACTCGTTTGTTTTGCGAGCAAAACATACGCTGTTTGGAGACTGCACATAATTTTCAAAGAAATTTTTATTCTTCTCGTGCCAGAGGTTTCTCTTTCTCTTATGTGCAATGAAAGCGTTCGAAACTTGCTAACAGTTTTCAAATAATCTGGAAGAATGCTGAAAATGAAACTGGAAAATACTGGATCCCAAAAATAAGTGAAACCTGTCTAACTATGTGTTTTGAATTTTACTTGAGATGGCTTGCTATAAATCATTGAATCGAGTGTCAGTTTCGCATTCAAGGATAATATACTACAGAAATGAACCCCATTTAATAACAGGAAATTAACAGAAAAATGCGTCAAAATTGTTAACAGAAAAATGCGACAAAATTGTTGGAATAGATCTTACGCTTCAGGCTTGCCCAGAAATTTTCGATAGGACACAGCTTGGGAACGCTGGGCGGGATCGCCAACTTGGGTACCACATCGATATTCAGCTGCTTCATCTCCTCAAAAGATCGCTTCGAGTAGTGAGCCGACGCCAGCTCCAGGAGAAGGCCGAAGCTTATGGTATTTCTTGATGAACGACGCAACTTCCGGCAGGCACTTCGTACTATAAACTCCTCGTTTACGGCCAGCCCAGAGCGAAAAAACAACAGCATTAGAGCAACTTTGACATCTCCTTCTCGCTGATTGTCAGCCACAATGGCACCTTCTTGGGGAACTTGGTGTTTGAAAGAAACTCCACCTTGGTGCCTACTCCCTTGGTGGGGAAGTAAAATACAAAGTGCCCTGCCAGATGTTTCCTCTCAGGGTGAGATAGGTCTTGTTGTCTATCAAACAGCCAATAATGACTAAATACCATCCAATATGGGTATTTCCGGTATCAAACTGATGGCCAGAGGCCAGAAACTGATTCCACACGTCATTTTGAATTTTAAGTTGATGATTATTTTTTTCTGGAGATCAGCTGATTATGACCGAATGTCATCCAATATGGGTATTTTTAGAATCGAAGTGATGTACAAAAGCTGAAAGGTAAACGTGTTCTGATTCCAATAAAACTAATTATTTCAAACGATTGTTCTTTCAGCTGCATCAGCTGACTCTTCTGTGTGTGATGAGACATTCCTTTCAGTCTATAATTAACGCTTGCACAGCAATGTGTGTAGTTAGGATAGAGCAATAGAATAAGTCGGCAGTGGAATGTGATACGATATAGATTGTGGCACAGTACCACCGTCCCCCGCAGTTAATTTGGTCAAAACACCATGCCGGAAACATGGCGATTGCGGGTTCAAGTCCCGTCGGGATGCGGTATGTTTTTCCAAATCTGTATCATATTTCCAGTTCGATTATTTTTCGCTTTCCCTACTGCATATACTGTCTGCTCAATGAACTTGTTCTTTCGTGTTTGAACGTATCCAATGCCTGATTAGTTATGCATTTGTAGACTATAAACAAAACGAATGTTAAATCTTTGAATGCAAGTGGAACCAATTTGAAGCGTTTGAAATTATTTGAATAATGAAAATGGGTGGAACGCAGTTTGACGGGACAGCTAGTAAATAAATAAATAAATAAATAAGTAAAAAAGAGACGAAACCTATCACGGCATGTTGTTCTAACAACAATTGAAAAAATTTCAACTCTCGATGCGCTTCAGCCATCGTTTCATTTGAATGTAAGGAGAGAAGAAATACTTCCCGCAAATGTTTCTATGGTCGAAAGATGCCATTTTGTGCTATTTTTTCTCATTTTTGAGAAGCAATGTAAACGAGGTACTGATGATTACAAATAGTTTGAGAGCTAAAACGGTTTCTTCGACCGGTGTGACGTCTTCGGCAACGTTGTAGATAATAATATTGGCTTTTAAAAAAAACGTAACATTTTATATAGCTTCTCGAAAATAAGTTGTGGTACAAAAAAAAAAACAATAGCACAAAATGGCATCTTTTGCCAATCAATCAAAACACCGCTGACTTCATCTTGGACCCTGAAAACGAAAGCATCCTACTCCCGTTCGTTGGAGATAACATCACTTTGCACTTCATGTTTGACGAAATTGCTAAACTAGGTTTGAACCAGGTTAACCATGTAAGAAACCGTGAAAATTGCTATTTGGACCTACTCTTAACGAATATCCATGAAGATTTCTGTGTGACCGAATCATTTAACCCACTGTGGAAAAACGAAAAGTTTCACACAGCAATTGAATATTCTTTATTTTTACATGAATATCAAAGACCCAACGACTGTGAGTATGAGGAAGTCCTTGATTTCAAACTCGCGAACTATGCAAATATTAAAAACAAATTGAACTGTGTCAATTGGCAACAAACTTTTAGAGATGAAGGAAATGTCGAATCATCTGTTAGCGTCTTTTACAAAGTACAACATCATCTCTCATGAGATTCCATTGAAGAAAAAACGACGCCACGCTTACACTAAATATCCAGTCTGGTTTAACAAACAAATAAAAAATTTAAAAAACCGCAAACAAAAAGCTCACAAAATTTTCAAAAAGCACAATAGCAGTTAAAATCTAGCAATTTACTTGGAAATATGTGATCAACTGAACTTTGCAATCAGTGATGCATTTGAAGAATTCAATACAAAAACTGAACTAGAAATTAAGTCTTGTCCAAAGAACTTCTTCAATTACGTCAAAACAAAACTAAAATCAGACAATTTTCCATCAATAATGCAATTCGATGAACATGTTGGTGATAACTCGGAGAAAAATTGCAATCTTTTTGCAAAATTTTTCCAATATGTCGTTGGAAACTGGAGTCTTCCCAAATATATGGAAAAGCTCATTTTTAGTGCCTATTTTCAAATCTGGGCGTAAATCTGACATACGTAATTATCGTGGAATCTCTATTATCTCTTGCATTCCAAAACTCTTTGAGGCAATTGTCAATGAAAAGATATTTGCTCAAGTCAAAAATCGAATAACTGACAAACAACACGGCTTCTTCAAAGGCCGCTCTACATCCACAAATTTACTTGAATTCGTAGATTACTCATTGAATGCAATGGATAATGGGAACCATGTTGAAGCTCTCTATACAGACTTTAGCAAAGCATTTGATCGTATTGACATACCAATGCTACTTTTTAAACTGCAAAAAATTGGAATTGAGTCTGGTCTCCTGAAGTGGCTTGAATCATATTTAACAAACAGGCAACAAATAATAAAATTGAATGGAAAAAAGTCAAATCCCATTCAAGTTACTTCAGGTGTTCCCCAAGGCTCCCACTTAGGACAACTTCTTTTCATTTTGTACGTAAACGACATTTCCTTCATCCTCAAAAATGTTAAAGTTCTAATATATGCCGACGACATGAAGCTGTTTTTGGAAATAAAAAATCAAGAAGACATCAATGTATTTCAAAATGAAATCCACACATTTTACATCTGGTGTAAGAAAAGCCTACTTGAAGTAAATGTAAAAAAATGCAATGTAATATCCTTTAGCAGAAAATTAACAACACCCAAAATTGCAATTGCATTAGGGGATCAGAATGTGAAGAAATGTGATAAACTTAGGGATTTAGGAATAATCTTAGATTCTAAACTTAATTTCATCGACCACTACAACACTATCATACACAAGGCAAACAACATGTTAGGGTTTATCAAACGCTTCTGTTATAATTTCCAAGACCCGTACACTATCAAAACGTTGTATATTGCCTATGTGAGGTCAATACTGGAATACTGTAGCATTGTGTGGTCTCCTCGTCCTGGCGTACATGAAGAAAGAATAGAATCAGTACAAAAGCAGTTTCTACTATATGCTCTTCGTAAGCTAGGTTGGACCGCACATCGTCTTCCGTCATATGAAGCACGCTGCATGTTGATTGACATTCAAACATTAAAAGAACGGCGAGAGTACGCGATGGCTTCATTTGTAAACGATATCGTTTCGCAGAACGTTGACTCAGCAGTACTACTTTCTAAATTGAACTTTTATGCACCCATTCGACAACTTCGACACCGTAGTTTATTTGCTCTTAACCATCATCGTACGGAATACGCAAAAAATTGACCTATGAATAGTATGATGAATTCTTATAATCAACACTGCGAAGCCATTGACTTCACGATGCCCCGGTATAAACTGAAACAGTATTTCAAGTCCTTGAGGCTGAGGACACAAAATTAATTTGTTTTATGTTCGTGTATAGTTTAGAAATTAATGTAACTAGTCTACATATATGATTGACGAAATAAATAAATAAATTAAATAAGTGAAAATAAACCCGAACTTACAGCAAATAGCGAGAACTGTTTTTCTGTGGAGACTCATTACTGCAACCAGAGATTCGATCTATTGTGATATTGTGATACTGTGTTTCCTCCGCACTTTATATTATTGGCAGTATCAGCATTGAAGTAAATGACACGCTTATCATTCATATACGTGCTTGTGTATAAGTTTTACCTTTCTGTTTCAAGCTCACTGCTCTACTATACCGAGTCTCCTAACAAACCCGCCTAATTACAATTCCCTGGAGAGAACTTTCATCTGTTAATCAGACCAGTTTTATTATAATAGGGACTTATTTTTGTTAGAAGCAGAGTCAACAGAGGTACTGTAGAATTCAGATTGAAGGAAGAGTACGTGGTGGGGAGCATGAGAATACCCATGCTAAAGTCCTTTGACAACCAAATGGCCTGATTCTATTAAGATTCGAACCCACGACCACCCGCTTACCAAAGCGGACTCTGTAACCTTGCGGCTACGGAGCGAGAACTTAGTTACGTACCTAATACGAAATCTGGGTACTTTATAAAATCTAAAAATAAATAATTTTTAATTGATAATTTCCGTCTGTTAAATCTCTTTATTTCTGTTAAACCAGTATTATTCGTACTCCTTTTAATTTATGTAATCAGGTAAGGTTAGTTTCAAATAGTTGTAAAATTTAATAATCTGTGTTAATCAGTGATACTCACACAATTTGCCGGTCAGGTCGTGAACAGATTGAAATTTGTTAACTTGAACATATGTGGGGAAAAATGGATATTTCGTAAAAAAAAATCACACGCCACAAAAATAATCACTTAAATAGTTCTACTAAACAGCTTTCAAGATGAATCAACATTGAGGACATTATCCCTCCCCTTGCTGGTGAACGAGCGTTCGCTACATTCTCCTTCCGCGATTTAAATCGTTAACCGATCATCATCGGGGCGTGCAGTTTTGCTTTCAATATGGTCTCTGTACAGAGCAACTATCCGCTACCGATGTGATTCAACGTTGTAATTTTGCTGTTTGAATTTGCATCACTATCTCTGCGCGGGGTCGGAGAGAACGGAGATTCAGCGTGTGCGACAGTAAATTTATGCAATTGTAAACATGATCCCGTTTGCAATTTAACCCTTATTCAAACTGCAGTCAATCTAGTGAAGCGGAACGACCCTGCCATAGATGGCCCTCGGACAGTAAGTAGCGAATATCCTCGAAATAACCGCCAATGTTTCGGAACGGTTGGTGTGGCTAGAATGTAGCGTTAGGTTAGGAAACCCTTTAAGTTCCGTTTGTTGCTGTGGCTTTACTGGATATCCAAAAACACAAAATTGCTCGTGACCACATGGGACAGATAAGCTAGACTTTGCAAGTGGTTTATGGGGTTATTTTTGCGAGCGAAACTCGGGCCACTATTTAATGTGTACCGGACGAATTACGCTCGACCTTATACGCTGGACAGCTGATGTCAGACAGGACTGGAAGTGACCCGGCCAACTGTCCTGCAGTTCGCAATTTCCTCGTACTCGCTGGTGCCTACAAACATGGACAAAACGGTACCTTGTTTGTTTACGTTTCGCTTCCCTTTCAACGCGCTGTCTATTTGCTATTTGTTTGCTGTATAAGCTCCGAACTCAAATGCTACGTTCCGTTGGCAGCAGGATCTGTGCCAGCAACAGCTGTAAGCCTAATTTGGATGTCAACCGGCTAGAGTTGGTCAGGTTTTCCTTGTACTGAGACAGACTGAGTGTTTCAGAAATAAAAGAATTTTTGTATCATCTCTTAGCTCGAAATTTCGAGAAACATTTTCTATTCACAAAATAGTTGGAAATAATCGCAGCAACTCTATTGTTTTTGTCGCTTCTGAATAAGCCAGGAAGTTGTCGTCAGAGTGGAAAATCTTCTCAGTTCCGGCTTTTATGTACAGTTGCCGCGGCTGCGTCCCGAAACATCAGTTCTGTCATCCTCCGGGTGGCAGCATGAATCATTCGGCAGGGCAGCACTACTGGGATTGTGTTATTGTCATAATAGGAATCTTCCTTCGGAAAAACACAAATGATACTTGGTTGGACAAGGCTGGAAAGCTGGTTCATGCACTAAAAAACGTTGAATACATTTTAAAGCACGCTCTCATATTGAACTTGCAAAAATAGTCAACGTTATTTCGGAAGTAAGATTACAAAAACAAAAGGACAGTGAAAAGAGATTGCGCCATTACATTAGCGATGTGACATTTGACAAATCCCTGGCGAGCTGCTTTCATGCTGTGACAGTTGCACTAGCGCAGCGCCTGTGTCGTTAGTGTTCTCGATGGCCGGTGAATATGCAAAGTGGAGAGTAAACATTTTTAGAAACAATTGCTGCACAATTGGCTAGGTTATTTGCAAGTTTGTATGCTATTGATTCTTGTTTGCACTGCTCGCAAAGAGTAAATAATTTAACGAAAATGCTTCAGAGTTTAACTGATTTTCATTACTTGCAACACCATGCGTCTCCATCACAGACCTAATTATGGAGACGCATTGTCACGCAGTTTCAAAATTTAAAAAAAAATCTTGCCCTTGAGGGTTTTTTCAGCAGTGCAAATCTAACTAGTCGCTAGCACAAAAAGCCTCGACTCGCTGATGAATTATGACAGAGCAATTTATTTTGTTTCTGTTAGACGTTTTTAAATGTCCGTTGGGAATCGTCGTTTGCAAATTCTGAACAATAACAAACTGCATCACATGTACAATCGATTGTACCGACCTCTGGCGATTTGAATTGGCCTCTTTTCGTGATATTCACGCTTGCAGATTGGTAAAAGCTCGTTGCTTCATAGCAGAACTAAGTCTATTGTTGCGAACTATTTGTTTTGATCTCTGCTAAAACTTCATACAGCTAGAAAATTAATAGCCAATTATTGCGTAGGAACGTAAAATTACGACACGCTGTTCGTCGGAGACTTCGATGGCAATTGCGTTGTCATCCGAAATTATTCCCCCGCTTAGCATCCGAAAACTTCACACAATCACTAGCTTACACATCGTTGCACCAGAAGAACTTGTGTTTCGGAACGAATTTCATGACAGGGTGACCTCGACTTTGCGAGCCGCTACGAAATTAATTACTCTAATTGGTAACGACCATTTGCTAAAAGTCGGCGTTGGCGTGCTTTCCGCTGGGAAACAGGCATTTTTCAATAACTTCCGACCGATGAAAATCACACCGCTCCCAGAGCCGCCGGTTTTCGGGAACCCCCGCTCCCCGCCAACGGGAAGTTTTGCCAACCGAACCGTTGACGGCGAACGAAATGGTTTGTTAAGCTTCCAAAGCGTAATTGAATTATGATGGCTAAATGAAAGTTGACGAAAAGTTATCGCTACTCACTTATTCATCTGCTTTCCCTTCCCGTCACGGTACGCTGCTCTCGCCATGGACGGCAGTGTAAGTGCTCTATTCTCTGGCCGGTGCAAAAGTATTTATTAAATTATTAATGAACTTTCTAGTGAAAAAACAGAGGCGGCTTGCGATGCTAAATGTTCGTTTCGGCTGAATAGGTTTTTTGAGAGTGGGAAAGGATGAAATATATTTGTGACGAATAGCTTTGTTAACACATGCTGACTATGCCGGCAGTTTCGTTTTTGTACCGCGTGGAAGGAACTGTTTTGCCGTGAACCGGTTGGGAAGAGAAATATCGAACTTCATCTGATTATCTTTTTTCGCTAGTAAATTGAGTTAGGATTTGGCGGAGGATTCAATTGGGAATATTTCACCGAAACTGGTTAATAACTCACACGTGACAAACACAGGCGAACCCATAAATTATGCTGTTAAAATTGAAATTGGAAAACTTGGCAACAACACTCGTAGAGGTGAGGGTTCATGGAATATTATTGAGTATAACATGGAAAACTTTAATAGATTTTAACATTTCCGACCTTCTAATTAAGCTTCAAATATAAAGTAGAATTTTTTCATGCATCATAGACTCCAGTCACAATAGACTGAATTTTCAACAATCACGCTGCACAGTAAACATTTATTTGACTAATCAGATTTGTTGGCAGCCACAAATGAATTATCAACAAATGCTCTAGAGTTACTTCAATGTGTGAAACCTCGCTCAAATGAAAACATTTGAAACAGTTTGTTCCGATGGTTTTCCATCATCAGAGTCATTCTATTTGCGCCATCGGGAAACGCGTTACAAATTACAATGCGAAACATTTTGTTAGTTTTGAAATTGGCTGGGGCAAGCAGGGCGGAAAACAAAAACAATAACAAACAAACTCCGCCCACGAAGCGCACCCGGGCGTAGCACTTGGCGAACGCGATTCCGCTCCCTGATGAGCTAATTAATTAATCGACAAATACTAAACTGCGCCTGGCTGCCACTTAATTGATTGTAAATATTAAACGCGAAACATATCTGCGGTCGATTTGGTCAATTGGCTAGCGTCAGCTATTTCGTGCCGTGGTTGCTTGTTGCATTGTTTTCGATTGGGCCAGTAATTGGCTATTGGCAGCAAGCCTTTAGCGCCATCAATCATCATGATGATGCTGGCGCTCTGTGGGGGTGCTGCGACGTGGGAAGCAGGGTGGGAGGATTGTTCACCTGGCAATTGATGGGTTTTCTCGTCGTTCGGTTTTCTAGAAAGACTGGATGTGCTTCGATTGGAAACTTTTACTTCAGTTTTTTTTGTACTGTTATGATTGGGGTTGGTTGTAATTGTACATGGCGACCGTAACGGAAGTGAAAATTTTTATTTTCAAAAATTCTGCTATTGTTTTGTGTGGTAAAAGTTTAGACTTGTGTTTTTCTGTTGTGTGCTTCAGGTGCCTCTTGCTAAATTAGGGTTGTTCAAAAAAAAAAACGATTTTAAACTTTCAAAGCAAAAATAAATTTTTGAAACAACTTTTAACTTTAATTATTCTTACATTATTCAAAACGCAGCTCAGAGCTATCACTCGTATAATTCGCTTTCAACTATTTATCCGAGTGAAATGTTTTAGGGAACGTTCATAAATGACGTAGCATTTGAGGGGGGAGGAGGGGGTTTGCAGTTTTGTGACGAAATGTGACGAGGGGGAGGGCAGGGGGTCAAGCCAAGCTACGTAGCGAATATGAAACTAAAAAAAAAATGTTTTTTTCCTAATTGTTTTATTCTATCCCTGTTTTGTCTGTTTGGGGTTATTTTTTCTATTTTCTTGTTTTTTCTTGTTCATTCATGTGTTTTTGATAATAAAAACAGGCAGAAAATATCATGAGAGGGAGGGGGGTTGCTATAAAGCTACGTAATTATCTAGAGGGGGTCTTGACTTTGTGACGAAATGCTACGATGGGGGAGGGGGGATTCAAGAAAACCTATAAAAAAGCTACGTCATTTATGGATGTTCCCTTACCAAAATTAAAAGAATTTTTTTTATAATATCTTGTTTTAAGAAACATTTTACTGATTTTGCAGCTGATTTAAGGCTTAACTCATTGGACAGTTGTGCATTTTGAATTTAGTGTAAGTTTAAATAAAGGTTCAATTTTGACGTTGTATAGCATTTTTTACTGCTTCACAAGGCAAAGGACATAACGACTGTAGAACATGAGAAAATGTCGGCAATTCAAAAAAAAATATTCAGAAAATTCATGAAATCGTGCACTTTAAAGCGAGCTAGCTTTAAATTGTGCGCACGATGGGTGCCGCATTTTTTAACAATTGATTTAAAAGACTAACGCGTCAAACTTCGGACGCAAAATTTTGAATTGATTGCACGTTTTGCTGAGATTCGTACAATTGATAAATCTTGGGTCCACCACCGAACTCCTTAGCTCAATCGCTACTCTGAAGAGTATCCTTTGGCCCAAAAAATAAACATTGAACCAGTGAATTGTTATAGGATTCGCAAACCATAGAATGATTTGACTAACTTGAACGTCAATAATCAATATTTTGACGCTATTGGATCGATTGGATGTTGAAATCAGGATGAAACGGTCGCATATGATGAAGTAAAAAGTGCTCTTTCACCAAGACAGCGCTCCCGATTTATCTGAATTGCACTAGGTTCCTCATCTTCCGTATTTTTCGCTTAAGTTTCGCTAGATTTACCGGTAAGTGTCTTTTTGACCGTGATAAAATCGAAATCCCACCGTATAGCTCTCTATTGATGAAGTGCTAGCCCACATTCGGAAAATTGCAGCTTTAGGATACTAACTCTTGCACTATTGAAAAATGGTATTTGATAAGTTTAGGCAGTTTACCACAAACCGAAAATTACCATCAAAGTAGCTTAACCGTTTCATCTCGATAATCATTTCTATTCCGGGAGCACACATATTGCATGATAACAGGCCACTTTGAGCTGTTTTTCAGAAACCGGAAGCCGCCATCTTGGATTCCATTTTGAACTCTGAGCATCATCCCGGTCGAATACAGTGTAGAAACGAAAGGAAAGGAACAATAGCAATAAAATCAACTTCGTTACGGGATTTCATTTGAAGTATAAAATATATAAATAAAGTATAAGGATTAAAGCATATAGAATAAAGTATAAATTATAAAGTATAAGGAATCAAGTAAAAAGAATAAAGTAAATGAAGCATAAGGAATAAAGTATAAGGAATAAAGTATAAGGAATAATGTATAAGAAATAAAGTATGAGGTATAAAGTATAAGGAATAAAGTATAAAGAATAAAGTATAAGGATTAAAGCATAAGGAATAAGTATAAGGAATGAAGTATACGGAATAAAGTATAAGCAATGAGGTATAAGAAATAAAGTATAAGAAATAAAGCATAAGGAAAAAAGCATAAGGAATAAAGTATAACGAATAAAGTATAATGAATAAAGTATAAGGAATAAAGTATAAGGAATAAAGTATATGGAATAAAGTATAAAGTATAAGGAATAGAGAATAATGTATAAGGAATAAGGTATAAGGAATAAAGTATAAGAAATAAGGAATAAAGTAAAAGGAATAGAGTATAAGGAATAATATGTAAGGAATAAAGTAAAAGGAATGAAGTACAAATACTGAAATATAAGGTATAATGTATAAGGAATAAAGAATAAGGAATGAAGTATAAGGAATTACGTGTAAGGAATACAGTATTTGGGATAAAGTATAAAGTATAAGGAATAAAGTATAATGTATAAGAAATAAAGTATAGGGAATAAAGCATAAGGAATTAAGTATATTGAATAAAGTATAAGGAATAAAGCATATAGAATAAAGTATAAAGTATAAGGAATAATGTATAATTAATAAGGAATAAAGTATTAGGAATAAAGTAAAAGGAATAAAGTATAAGGAATAAAGTATAAGGAATAATGTGTAAGGAATAAAGTATAAGGAATAATGTGTAGAGAATTAAGAATACGGAAAAAAAGAATAAAGTATAAGGAATAAGTAATAAAGTATAAAGCTTAAGGAATAAAGTATGATGTATAAGGAATAAAGCATAAGGAATGAAGTATAAGGAATAAGGAATAAAGTAAAAGGAATAATGTGTAAGGAATAAAGAATACGGAAAAAAGGAATAAAGTATAAGGAATAAAAAATAAGGAATGAAGTGTAAGGAATGCAGTACAGGTCGGACTCGATTATATAGAGTCTACGATTTTTTTTTACTATATATAATCGAATTTTATATATAATCGAATCAAAGAAAAAAAATGTTTTATATATATTTTTCATAAATGGTTTGTTGTTTTCGAATAAATAAGAAGAATTTTGTTGTTGATTCATCCCCCTAAAAGTCAGAAAACACATTTCTCACAAAAAAATACATATCTTGTAGTTATTCCTGATGTAATTGCAGTCAAATGTAAAGAAAAATTATTTAAACCAAATTATAAAAGTATATGTAGATTTGCAACTTTTTTGTATTTGATTTCTTAAATTTAAAAAACCTAAATTAATCCACCTAGCGGTCAGACCCAGCCTTTCTCATTCAAACTAATTATTTGTAAAAATAGATTTACATGAACGCTTCAATCCAATAAATGTATATTAACTCTTAAGGTTCTAAAAAATTGATTTTGTAATCTATACATATAAAAATGCAGTCCGGTCTGTCTGTCTGTCTGATTCATATAGGCTGGAAAACTACCGAACCGTTCGACGTGAAAATTTGTATGTAGGGGTTTTTGGTGCCGATAAAGGTTCCAATGATAGTTTGAGACACCTCCTTCTCCTGGAAGGGAGGGGTCCCATACAAATGAAACACAAATTTCTGCACATCTCGAGAACTAATCAACTAAATGGAACCAAATTTGGCAGGTAAATGTTTTTAGTAGTCAAAAATATGTCCATAATGCTTTGACACCCCTCCTTTTTTGGAAGGGAGGGGTGCCATACAAATGAAACACAGATTTCTGCACATCCTGAGAGCTAACCAACTGAATGGAACCAAATTTGGCAGGTGAATATTTTTAGAGGTAACAAATATGTGTATAATGGTTTGACACCCCTCCCTTTTCTATGAGGGAGAGGTCCCATGCAAATGAAACACAGTTTTCGCACAGCTCAAGAACCAATCAAGAAAACACAACCCAATTTGGTATGAGAATGTTTTTTGAGGTAACAGATATGTCCATAATGGTTCGCCGCCCCTCTCTCTTCTGGAAGTACATGTTTCTGTACAAATTTCTGCACATCTCGCGAACTAGTCGAGTGATATATGCCATTTGGCCCTTTGGAGCACTTTTATACTTTCGGTTTTGCAAGTGATTGCTATACCTTTCTAGGAGAAAGGCAAAAAATAAATTTTTCTATTTTTTTTTTCATTTCTTGCCTTTCTCCTAAAAGGTATAGCAATCACTTGCAAAACCGAAAGTATTAAAGTGCTCCAAAGGGCCGAATGGCATATATCACTCGACTCAGCTCGATGAGCTGAGCATTTTCTGTATGTGTGTGTGTGTATGTGCAGATTTTTATTCTCACTCACTTTTCTCAGAGATGGCTGGACCGATTTTCATGAAATTAATTGCAAATGAAAGGTCTTGTTTCCCCATAAGACTCTATTGAATTTTATTGTAATCGGATTTTTAGTTTAGAGGTTATGTTTAAAAATGTGAAAATCATGAAACATCAATATTTCAGAAACTACACAACCGATTTGAAAAAAATTGGTCTCAAATGAACGGGCTAGCTAGAAAACCCTTAAGTTTTGAATTTTATAAAGATTGAACTTGTGGTTCAAAAGTTATGAAAAGAAACGTGTTCTGAAGACTGTTTAATCTCACTCATGTTTCACAGAGATGGCTGTACCGATTTTCATAAAATCAGTGTCAAATGGAAGGTCTAATTGCCCCATAAAACCTTATTGATTTGTTTTGCAATCGGACTATTACTTTGCCTGTTATGTTTAAAAATGTGAAATCCAGCGGTGCAAAGGAACATATTCCGAAGACTACTTGGACTCATTCACTTTTCTCAGAGATGGCCGACCCGATTTCCACAAAATTAGTGTCAAATGAATAGTCTAGCTGCCTCAGAAGACCCTATTGAATTTTACTGTAATCGAACTGTCACATCATTTGTAATGTGCCGACTTGTGAAAATCACGAAACTTCATTATCTCAGAAACTACACAACCGATTTGATTATTATTATCAGATGAGCGGACTAATTAAGCGTTAACTGATGAATTATGATTGAACATGTGGTTTCAAAATTTGGCTGCCTTATACGTTCCCATTTTATTTGATTATAATCGAACTTAAGCAACCGTTACGTATTAAATTGGTCATAAAACAACGAAAGTCTATTATCTCAAAGATTACATGACTTATTTGAACATAACTAGTGTCATACGAAGGAGTCATCTCTCAAAATTACAAATAACAAACTTCATAACAATTTGATATGTGGCTCAAAAGTTATGGAAAGAAGAGAAATTCAAAGACTATTTAAAACTATACCTGCTTTGATCGATATATGTGGCCTCAACATAATTTAAATGTGGTGTCGTACTATTTGAACGTTCTAAATTCATTGATTCCTTGCGATGTGTTTAAAGTCTGCAAATGCACGACGAATCGGCCATAGGATATGATCAAAGTCAAAAGACAAATCGTTTGAAATGATTGGTTTTATCGAAATGACAACATCCTCGTTTTTAGGCTTCTGTACATCGCCTTAATTCTGAATATATTCATATTGGGTGGTATTCTGTCAGTATCAGCAGACTATCTGGCATCAATCTGACACCGGAAATACCCATATTGGAAGGTATTTTTGGTTGTTTTCCAGAAACTAAAAGTGGTCGTCTTCAAATTCAAAATAGTGTCCGGGGTCAATGTTTGGTTTCTATGCATCATCACGTTTACGGAAATATCCATATTGAGTATTATTCGGTCATTTCCGACTGTTGCCTATAAGTTGCCATTTAGCAATTCAAAATGGTGCCTGAGGTCAATTGTTAGCTCCTTGCATCATTCTGGTTCCAGAGATACTCATATTGGATAGTATTTGTTTATTTTAGGCTGTTTTTCACAAACCGGTAGTCGCCATCTTGGATTTCAAAATGGTATTTAGGATACTGGTTAAAGAAAAACTCGTATTGGGTGATATTTGGTCACTTTCGACTGTTTTTCAGAAGCCGAAAGTCGTCATTCTGGACTTTAAAATTGCCTGTAAAATCAATTTCTGTCATCTGGGCGTAATTCCGAATGGTATTTGGTCATTTCCGGCTGTTTGCCAGACACCGGAAGTCACCATCTTAAAATTCAAGATTGTGTCTGTGATCAATTTTTAGCTTCTGTGCATCTTTCTGGTTCCAGAAATACTAATATTTAATGGGAATCGTCCATTTCAGGCTGTTTTCCAGAAACCGGAAGTTGCCATCTTACGATTCAAAATGTTGTCTGAAGTCGATTTGTGGCTCCAGTGCATCATTATGGTTCCGGAAATACCCATATTGGGTGGTATTTGGTCATTTGCCGCTGTTTTTCCGACACCGGAAGTCGCCATTTTGGATTTCATAATGGCATTTGGATACAATTTCTGGATTTTGAACGGCATACTGGTTAAAGAAAAACTCATATTGGGTGGTATTTGGTCATTTTCTGCTGTTTTCAGAAACCGGAAGTCGCCATCTTAGAATTTAAAATGCTATCTGTGGTCGATTCTAGCTCCTGTGTATTATTCTAGATCCGGATATTATTATATTGGGTGGAAATCGGCCATTTTCGGCTGTTTTCCAGAAACCGGAAGTTGCCATCTTACAATCCAAAATGTTGTCTGAGGTCGATTATGGAACATATTTGTTACCACTAAAAACATTCACCTGCCAATATGGTTCCATTTAGTTGATTAGTTCGTGAGATGTGCAGAAATTTGTGAAGAAACATGTACCTCCAGAAGAGGGAGGGGCGTCAAACCATTATGGACATATTTGTTACCTCTAAAAACATTCACATACCAAATTTGGTTGTATTTTCTTGATTGGTTCTTGAGCTGTGCGAAATTTGTGTTTCATTTTCATGGGATCCCTCCCTTATAGAAGAGGGAGTCGGGTTTCAAACCATTATGTACATATTTGTTACCACTAAAAACATTTACCTGCCAAATTTTGTTCCATTTGGTTGATTAGTTCTCGAGATGTGCACAAGTTTGTGTTTCATCCAACTATTATGGACATATTAGTTACCCCTTAAAACATCCACATGCCAAATTCGGTTTCATTTGCTTGGTTTGTTCTTAAGTTGTGCAGAAAGTTATGTTTCATTTGTATGGGACCCCTCCCTTCCAGAAGAGGGAGAGGTCTCAAACTATCATAGGAACCTTTATCGGCACCAAAAACCCCTACATACAAATTTTCACGTCGATCGGTTCGGTAGTTTTCGGGCCTATATGGATCAGACAGGCAGACAGACTTGAGTGCATTTTTTATATGTAAAGATTACAACATCAATATTTTAGAACCTAAAGTGTGAATATACATTTATTGGATTGAAGCGTTCATGTAAATCTATTTTTACAAATAAAAAATTGAATGAGAAAGGCTGGGTCTGACCGCTATGTGGAATAATTTAGGTTTTTTATTTTTGAAATTGCTTTTATTCAGGTATTATTGTTTAAGTATTTTTAGTTTTAAAGTAAAATTTTTAAAGTTATAAATATTCCAAATTTAATTTTTTTAATTTTTTTTTCTGTTTTCCCCTTTTTATCAAGCTTTACGTATTTTGCAGATATTCTCTTACGATATATTGGCTTTAGATAAGTCATATTTTAAATTCAAGAAAAATTTGTTTTGCTTCTATATATAATCCAGTCTAAAATTATATATAATCGAGTCAATATATGATGGAGTCTCTATATAATCGAGTCCGACCTGTATAAGGAATATAGTATATAGTATAAAGTATAAAGTATAAAGTATAAAGTATAAAGTATAAAGTATAAAGTATAAAGTATAAAGTATAAAGTATAAAGTATAAAGTATAAAGTATAAAGTATAAAGTATAAAGTATAAAGTATAAAGTATAAAGTATAAAGTATAAAGTATAAAGTATAAAGTATAAAGTATAAAGTATAAAGTATAAAGTATAAAGTATAAAGTATAAAGTATAAAGTATAAAGTATAAAGTATAAAGTATAAAGTATAAAGTATAAAGTATAAAGTATAAAGTATAAAGTATAAAGTATAAAGTATAAAGTATAAAGTATAAAGTATAAAGTATAAAGTATAAAGTATAAAGTATAAAGTATAAAGTATAAAGTATAAAGTATAAAGTATAAAGTATAAGGTATAAAGTATAAAGTATAAAGTATAAAGTATGAAGTATAAAGTATAAAGTATAAAGTATAAAGTATAAAGTATAAAGTATAAAGTATAAAGTATAAAGTATAAAGTATAAAGTATAAAGTATAAAGTATAAAGTATAAAGTATAAAGTATAAAGTATAAAGTATAAAGTATAAAGTATAAAGTATAAAGTATAAAGTATAAAGTATAAAGTATAAAGTATAAATTATAAAGTATAAAGTATAAAGTATAAAGTATAAAGTATAAAGTATAAAGTATAAAGTATAAAGTATAAGGTATAAAGTATAAAGTATAAAGTATAAAGTATAAAGTATAAAGTATAAAGTATAAAGTATAAAGTATAAAGTATAAAGTATAAAGTATAAAGTATAAAGTATAAAGTATAAAGTATAAAGTATAAAGTATAAAGTATAAAGTATAAAGTATAAAGTATAAAGTATAAAGTATAAAGTATAAAGTATAAAGTATAAAGTATAAAGTATAAAGTATAAAGTATAAAGTATAAAGTATAAAGTATAAAGTATAAAGTAGAAAGTATAAAGTATAAAGTATAAAGTATAAAGTATAAAGTATAAAGTATAAAGTTTAAAGTATAAAGTATAAAGTATAAAGTATAAAGTATAAAGTATTAAGTATAAAGTATAAAGTATAAAGTATAAAGTATAAAGTATAAAGTATAAAGTATAAAGTATAAAGTATAAAGTATAAAGTATAAAGTTTAAAGTATAAAGTATAAAGTATAAAGTATAAAGTATAAAGTATAAAATATAAAGTATAAAGTATAAAGTATAAAGTATAAAGTATAAAGTATAAAGTATAAAGTATAAAGTATAAAGTATAAAGTATAAAGTATAAAGTATAAAGTTTAAAGTATAAAGTATAAAGTATAAAGTATAAAGTATAAAGTATAAAGTATAAAGTATAAAGTATAAAGTATAAAGTATAAAGTATAAAGTATAAAGTATAAAGTATAAAGTATAAAGTATAAAGTATAAAGTATAAAGTATAAAGTATAAAGTATAAAGTATAAAGTATAAAGTATAAAGTATAAAGTATAAAGTATAAAGTATAAAGTATAAAGTTTAAAGTATAAAGTATAAAGTATAAAGTATAAAGTATAAAGTATAAAGTATAAAGTATAAAGTATAAAGTAAAAAGTATAAAGTAAAAAGTATAAGGTATAAAGTATAAAGTAAAAAGTATAAAGTATAAAGTATAAAGTATAAAGTATAAAGTATTAAGAATAAAGAATAAAGAATAAAGTATAAAGTATAAAGTATAAAGTATAAAGTATAAAGTATAAAGTATAAGGTATAAAGTATAAAGTATAAAGTATAAAGTATAAAGTATAGAGTATAAAGTATAAAGTATAAAGTATAAAGTATAAAGTATAAAGTATAAAGTATAAAGTATAAAGTATAAAGTATAAGGTATAAAGTATAAAGTATAAAGTATAAAGTATAAAGTATAAAGTATAAAGTATAAAGTATAAAGTATAAAGTATAAGGTATAAAGTATAAAGTATAAAGTATAAAGTATAAAGTATAAAGTATAGAGTATAAAGTATAAAGTATAAGGTATAAAGTATAAAGTATAAAGTATAAAGTATAAAGTATAAAGTATAGAGTATAAAGTATAAAGTATAAAGTATAAAGTATAAAGTATAAAGTATAAAGTATAAAGTTTAAAGTATAAAGTATAAAGTTTAAAGTATAAAGTATAAAGTATAAAGTATAAAGTATAAGGTATAAAGTATAAAGTATAAAGTATAAAGTATAAAGTATAAAGTATAAAGTATAAAGTATAAAGTATAAAGTATAAAGTATAAAGTATAAAGTATAAGGTATAAAGTAATAAGTATAAAGTATAAATTATTAAGTATAAAGTATAAAGTATAAAGTATAAAGTATAAAGTATAAAGTATAAAGTATTAAGTATAAAGTATTAAGTATAAAGTATAAAGTATAAGGTATAAAGTATAAAGTATAAAGTATAAAGTATAAAGTATAAAGTATAAAGTATAAAGTATAAAGTATAAAGTATAAAGTATAAAGTATAAAGTATAAAGTATAAAGTATAAAGTATAAAGTATAAAGTATAAAGTATAAAGTATAAAGTATAAAGTATAAAGTATAAAGTATAAAGTATAAAGTATAAAGTATAAAGTATAAAGTATAAAGTATAAAGTATAAAGTATAAAGTATAAAGTATAAAGTATAAAGTATAAAGTATAAAGTATAAAGTATAAAGTATAAAGTATAAAGTATAAAGTATAAAGTATAAAGTATAAAGTATAAATTATAAAGTATAAAGTATAAAGTATAAAGTATAAAGTATAAAGTATAAAGTATAAAGTATAAAGTATAAGGTATAAAGTATAAAGTATAAAGTATAAAGTATAAAGTATAAAGTATAAAGTATAAAGTATAAAGTATAAAGTATAAAGTATAAAGTATAAAGTATAAAGTATAAAGTAAAAAGTATAAAGTATAAAGTATAAAGTATAAAGTATAAAGTATAAAGTATAAAGTATAAAGTATAAAGTATAAAGTATAAAGTATAAAGTATAAAGTATAAAGTATAAAGTATAAAGTATAAAGTATAAAGTATAAAGTATAAAGTATAAAGTATAAAGTATAAAGTATAAAGTATAAAGTATAAAGTATAAAGTATAAAGTATAAAGTATAAAGTATAAAGTATGAAGTATAAAGTATAAAGTATAAAGTATAAAGTATAAAATATAAAGTATAAAGTATAAAGTTTAGAGTATAAAAAAAGTAAAAACACTTAAGCGGCAAGTCAGAAGCCGAAAGACGTTGAAATAAGTGCTAGAAAAGTCGGAATGATCAAAAACGAGTTAGCAAACTGAACGTCAAAAAATGTGAAATGAGTAAAATAAAATTATCAATAGTAGAATTTTGGTAAAAAGTAACCTTTTTTCCCATACTCTTGAGCGAGACTAGCGTTAATCTCTACTCGGTAAAGAGTTTGAACAATTTCATCGAGAGGTTTTTTCCATGCAGTGCAGAATATTGAATAAGTCTTCTCGTGCATGTTTCTTCACTGACTTCAAATATTATTGCAGAAGTTTTTGGGTAAGATTTCGAACTGTTGCTTGTATAACCGATATCATCAAACTGTCAAAGTTTACCGAAATCTGAGAGGATGTTACCACCCTTAAAGATGAGTTTGCGTAAAATCCTTCAAGTTTGAAATTGATTTTTTCAAACGGCAGCTCCAATCGCATTCTATTTAGCGTGTCTATTCCTGCAATCAACCAACATTGCTGAAACCGTATCCGTATGATGCGATAGGATGCTAGTCGACCGAAACACGGTCAACTCCCGCGGTAAGGAAACCGTTACATGTGGAACGACATTCCGCAGCGAAGCGTGATAACATGCAGCTTCGGAATCAGTTAGCACCGTTTCCGAGCAACAATGTGTCCGCGATGCAAGCCGTGGTGCGCTTCGAATCGCATCGGAGACCCGACCTGGGTCGGGGTCAGAACACAGAAGCAGCGTCCCTCAGTCAACACAAAGCTGAAACCCCCCCCCCCCCCCCGTTGGTATCCCGCCTCATATATATTTATTTGGTGGTTTTATCAGCAGTCAGGTCACGTTGCCGATATATTTCAATTATTCTGCCCGAAACATCGCCGGAAGTATGCGGTGTACTAACCTCGTCACAATCGACGAAATTCGGACTCCCCAGGACTCATTCATGGATGCCTTACTTTGCACAATTTAGTGGTTCCTTTGTTGTATGCTTTTACACCGAATGTTTGTTTCGAATCAATTTTGTCCTGCTGGTTTTATACCGCATAGCTTAAACGTTGTTTGAAATTAATCGGAAGGATAGCTTAATGAAGTATCGAATTTATTAAATCGAAAGCCTTCAGTGTAAAATTCTTCGCCCCGCTCGTGCTGTGGTTCAACTTCAAACTAATATACGGCACTGTTTATAGACGACGTTCAATAAAACCTGAAATGTATTTGATGATTCCCGTCGTTTCTCTTCGCCAGCACAGCGTGGTTCAATCACGGGAAGGTGTATAATTCCATTACCTGAATTGCTTTGGAACGGCGCCGTTGCAGACTGACCAACCGAAGGATACCGGGAGCGGATGCGATTTAACGAAGACGCCCAACTTTTCGCCCATGTTTGTTTATCCTGACTTCCCGCCCTCAGTCGCATCCGTCCCTTTCGCGTCCCGATTCTCACTAACAAACTTATCCAATCAAGTAAGTGTCAGAATTCAAACACCGACCGATGTGGCCGCTGGCTCTTGCTACGTTCCGGTGCCGACCCGGTCGCCATTTCTGAAATCACACATCCGGGGGTTCCGCGCTAGGGATGGCTGGACAATTCTGATGAAGCTTCAAATTTTTCGCCTACGTGTACCTCTACGATGGGTGCGGACGTTTCAAACCGGCTATCCGGCTGCACGTGTCGGTCCCGTATCATCGTGATGACATTAATTTTAAACCTCCTGTCAGCGGAAGTGACTCTCGTGTGACGTTTCGTTTTTTCTTTGTTTTTTTCTCGTTCCCAGCTTACACCGTCACTGGATGAGCGGAGTTATTCAGCTCTAGTTATTGCTTTATTTTTTGTAGCTCTTTTTTATTGTCGATTTGAATCTCCGTGATGCGGATTATCCGCTAGGATTTAATCTGTTCATTGTTCTTATATCGATGGGGACAATTAAAGCGTGATCAAACATGGAATTTTACCGACAGTTTTCGGACGTAACGATTGTTAATGTACTTTCTTATATCTTTATTTCTATAATATTATTTAATATTCAAATTTATTAATATGAAATTCATAAAAATGGAACAGTGGAAAATGTAAAAAATGCTACAAATGTTAAAAATGTTAAAAAAGCTAAAAATGTTAAAAATGTTAAAAATGTTAAAAATGTTAAAAATGTTAAAATGTTAAAAATGTTAAAAATGTTAAAAATGTTAAAAATGTTAAAAATGTTAAAAATGTTAGAAATGTTAGAAATGTTAAAAATGTAAAAAATGTTCAATGTTAAAAATGTAAAAATTGCAAAAAAATGTTAAAAATGTTAAAAATGTTAAAATTTTAAAAATGTTAAAAATGTTCAATGTTAAAAATGTTAAAAATGTTAAAAATAATACAAATGTTTAGAATGTTAAAAATGTTAAGAATGTTAAAAATGTTAAGAATGTTAAAAATGTTAAAAATGTTAAAAATGTTAAAAATGTTAAAAATGTTAAAAATGTTAAAAATGTTAAAAATGTTAAAAATGTTAAAAATGTTAAAAATGTTAAAAATGTTAAAAATGTTAAGAATCCCAATCCCAATCCCAATCCCAATCCCAATCCCAATCCCAATCCCAATCCCAATCCCAATCCCAATCCCAATCCCAATCCCAACCCCAATCCCAATCCCAATCCCAATCCAAATCCCAATCCCAATCCCAATCCCAATCCCAATCCCAATCCCAATCCCAATCCCAATCCCAATCCCAATCCCAATCCCAATCCCAATCCCAATCCCAATCCCAATCCCAATCCCAATCCCAATCCCAATCCCAATCCCAATCCCAATCCCAATCCCAATCCCAATCCCAATCCCAATCCCAATCCCAATCCCAATCCCAATCCCAATCCCAATCCCAATCCCAATCCCAATCCCAATCCCAATCCCAATCCCAATCCCAATCCCAATCCCAATCCCAATCCCAATCCCAATCCCAATCCCAATCCCAATCCCAATCCCAATCCCAATCCCAATCCCAATCCCAATCCCAATCCCAATCCCAATCCCAATCCCAATCCCAATCCCAATCCCAATCCCAATCCCAATCCCAATCCCAATCCCAATCCCAATCCCAATCCCAATCCCAATCCCAATCCCAATCCCAATCCCAATCCCAATCCCAATCCCAATCCCAATCCCAATCCCAATCCCAATCCCAATCCCAATCCCAATCCCAATCCCAATCCCGATCCCAATCCCAATCCCAATCCCAATCCCAATCCCGATCCCAATCCCAATCCCAATCCCAATCCCAATCCCAATCCCAATCCCAATCCCAATCCCAATCCCAATCCCAATCCCAATCCCAATCCCAATCCCAATCCCAATCCCAATCTCAATCCCAATCCCAATCCCAATCCCAATCCCAATCCCAATCCCAATCCCAATCCCAATCCCAATCCCAATCCCAATCCCAATCCCAATCCCAATCCCAATCCCAATCCCAATCCCAATCCCAATACCAATACCAATCCCAATCCCAATCCCGATCCCAATCCCAATCCCAATCCCAATCCCAATCCCAATCCCAATCCCAATCCCAATCCCAAGCCCAATTCCAATCCCAATCCCAAACTCAATCCCAATCTAATCCTTCATTTTAGGTGAAACTTCTGGTACTCTTTTATCCTTTCAAATGTATGTAAGATACTACTCCAAGTTTAGAGAATTTGGAAACACTGCTGAAGCTGTATACTATAACTTATTTCATTATCATTTATCATAGAATCATGTGACATCAATCCAAGCTCTGTTGAATCGATCCTTCCTCGCTGATTAGCATCAAGACACAACACCAAAGAGTCTCAAATTGCACTGTCTTCTGTCTTCCGAGAGGAAGGACAAACTCCGGCTGGCGTGACGAGTAAAGTGTACTTAAGTGCTACATCAATTAATTCTCAGAATTTTCATCTGGATCATCTTTCAGCAACAGCAGCAGCAACAGCGTACATCGAAACGAACCAATTGGTCAACATTTGTCATCTGGCATGTTGCTGGCACTTAGTACATCCTCTCATCCAGGTGTCAGCGAGGAAGTATCTGTGCCACACTTGAAGCTGTTTAATCGACATTTGCAATTTGATACTTTGGTGATGTGTTAGCTGGCACAGTTCTAGTCCTTTTCGGCCCATGCCATCTAATCTTGTCGACAATAATTCATTAAGGCTTGAGACAATCGGGGCCATAAGAAGAGCGAATTCGAGGAAGTGTGAGCAACTGTTCGACGTGTGACATAAATCGAAGACACGCCTAGTGCCGCTTGCTGCTGACGGTTGATGCGATTTCCTTCAAGAACTAATTAATCTTGTTGTGTAAACCTCGTTTGAGTGCAAGTGCGTTGTAAAATTAATGGCATTGGAAATAATGGAACTGGCGATGCAGAATTTTGCATAAAGAACAAAGAAAAAGTTGACAACTGTTGTTGTTTCCATTGTACACAAGATTCAGAGCGATTCAGCCGCAGGCGACCCGCCGTCTGCAAATTTCTATTGATTTTTTCGCTCGAACGGAACAAATTGCAAGCATCAGCAAACAAGCCCGTCAGCAGCCACGAATAATAAAACGTCCCATCACATCGAACAAAATCACTCCAGGGGGCGCTGCTGCTTTAGGGTCACAATTAGCAAGAACCGAATGAAGTCAACAATCTGTTGCCGCATGAGTGGACAGGTTCAAAAAGGGATTTGCGTCGTCATCTAGCGCTCGGTAAGCCACAATGACCAACCGGCCCGCCCCGTGTCCACTCCCACTTCATCACAATCAACTTGGTCATTTGCACTGCGCTTGGCTTGGCTTGGTACGTCCGAAATTTGCAAACGCCTTTGATCAAACATTTACTTTTAATTGTAATTTGCTGACTGGAAGCACCAAACTGATCGGAGTGCACGGAAAAAAAGATAACGTTTTCCGCCGCCTGTTTCTACATTAGCCAGTCGATGCGACGCACGGTTCTATGCGCAACCATTCGCTTACCCCCCGCCCCCTCACCTGGTGCCGGGTCATAGGTCGATTCCCTGTCTGTCTGATGATGTTTGCCTTTCTCTTGGCTGGCCGAGGCTCGGTGGCAATTCATCTGTATTCAATTAACGTGCCACCGATTCAATTATCAGCGAGCTATAACTAATGGGCGAAAGAACAGCGCCCGGTGCTTAGAATGCTGATTGCAAACGAGACGCAGCTTTGAAGTTTGCATCGCAATGAGGGGCGGCAAGACAGTTGTGGAAAATATTCCACGGGGTAAATTCTTTGGATTCACAATGTAGATTAATTTCTCTGCAATAAAAACAGCAGCTTTGTTGATGTTAACAGGCTCATTGGTTGTTAAAAAATATTTGGTTGTGTTTTTCATAATTTCGCCGCTTGTTTTAGGATAAGATCTATTTATGCAATGTACCTATGGTTTATCAACTCAAATCTACGAAAAAATGTACAAATTTTACCACTGCCTAGGGCTAGGATTAAACGGAAACGCATTAAACGTATATATTCCCATTGATATCTGCAATCGCGGAGGATTTTTGACGAAGGACTGCGTTTTGCTTTAGTAGGGTGGTATGCTCGAAGAATGGCCTAATCAATAAGTGAAGTTTTCCTCGAAGTGTTGGTATAATAATTAGTATTAGTATTAATTAGTACTAATATATAAAAAGCTCGCTTTCTATTCGCGATAAACATCGATGAAAGATTTATGTTGTAAGCGGCTCCGCTTTTTTTCAAGTTATATCATTTTCCCAGTTTCGCAAGATGCAAAGAGATTTTATTTCGTTTCGTATGTAACGTTTGCGGTAAAAATTGAAATTTTTTCAGATGATGATGAAAAAAAACTAAGACAGATGCAGTTCATCGTGGCGTGTTGGGATACGGGAACACAACAGTAGAGGGTGATTCGACTTTGGCTTAGAATGAGTTTTACTTTACGAACTAATTTCATTTTTGTCATATGACTTACATTTTAAGTTTAGTAAAGCGGGCAATGTATGCAGTTTGCGAGGATGCGAAAATGAACGGGAATAGAAGGTGTGACTTTTAAGCTTAGAAAAAAAAATTTTTTCTAAGCTTAAAAGTCACACCTTCTATTCCCGTTCATTTTCGCATCCTCGCGAACTGCATACATTGCCCGCTTTACTAAACTTAGAATGAGTTATACCTTTCCCAGTAGTACTAAGACAGATAATTGAGTTGGATAAATTTCCCATTAATGGTAATTATATTATCTTATTTGCAAGAAAATTCTACGCCCTTGCGAGCGGCCTTCCGGAAGTCTACCGGAACATTCGCTATGGCGGACGAAAACCATGCGTGTAGGTATGTTTTTAAGCACTTTCTACGTTATTTTTTTATTAATTCCTCCTCAGTTTCCGCGACAAAATTGTCAAATCTGGCCAGAACACCGTGTCTTCGCCCTTATGATATTTCTTGATGAACGACGCAATTTCTGGCAGGCACTTCGTACTATAAATTTTCCTATTCACGGCCAGCCCGGAGCGAAAGAAGAGCGGCTTTGACATCCCCTTCTCGCTGATTGTCAGCCACAGCAGCACCTTCTTGGGGAACTTGATGTATGTGAAATAAATTTCACTTCGGAGCTCACTTCCTGAGTGGGAGAAGTGAAATACGAAGTACCCTGCCAGTCGTTGCAATCCAGGGTGAGATAGGTCGACCAGAATTTTTTGGGATGTTGACGTAGACTTCTTTGAGCTCGATCAATGTACCGAGAGTACAGGAATTGATTGTACATTTTATATGTGTTGCTTGCGAGTTTGAACCGGAACTTGGCTAGAAACGTGCGATTTGTTCTATAGTTACGTTGAGCAGCTCGTCTACGACGTTTTAGTTCACGGAGATGTCAATTCGCCCAAGCCGGTTTCATCGGCGATCGTTGCAGTGGTCATGAGCTTCAATTACTGTTCGAATTTTCTCGGTGAACGTGTGGACAATGTCTGTCAGACTCCGTTGCGAAGCGATGAACTGCCAGTCAATTGCTGATAGCGCTTCGTTCAATGCATCGTAGTCAACCTGCTTAAAATCGAATCCACGATGTTGTGGAGCTAAATCAAGTGCAATAGGCACTACTTCGGCCACGGTCACGTCCAGAGCAGGATGATCAATTTTCACCATAGGATCGTCGGCATCCATAAGGATCACAAAGAAGTTATGGAGCGCTGGCTCGTTCACCAGTACTAGGTCGAGAGTTCGAGCACGAGCGTTCTTGACTAAATATATTTGCGTCAAACCGTTAAAACAGAATGCGTCGTGCAGAGCACTTCCAGCTGCGGTAAGACGCGATTTACTCGTATCAACAACAAGGCCACCGCTTTCCGAAGGTACACAATGTAGCTCTCGATGGTTTTAGTCCCCGAATAGAACAGCAACGGCGTGTGGATTCAAGCGGGATAAAACGGATCCAATTGAGTCAGCATGTTTCTGAACAACATCAAGATCATTTCGACGATCGGGGGGGCAGATACAACACTCCAATGCTTACGGATGACCTATCCAGATGGACTTTCACCCATAGCTGCTCGAGCGTGTTGCTTATCGGCGCTGGGTTTAAGCAGCAGCAGTGCCTGCAGGAAACGGCAATCAATACTCCACCACCACGCGATTTTCGACTGTTTACTCTACTGCGATCTGTTCTAAATACAGTGAATGAACTACCAAAAAGCTGAGGCGATAAAATGCAATCGTCCAGCCATGTTTCAGTGAGAACGATAACATCGTACTCAGAGTCGGAAGCAGCAAGGAAGAAAGTGTCGATTTTTGTCCGGAGTCTACGAACGTTTTTGTAGAAGATGCGTAACTTTCGTACATTGCCCGAAGAACGTCTTAGCTCGGTCGTAACATAAGGCGGATGAGATATGGTAGGCGGTAACGAGAAAATGCTGGGAGCGATGAGCAGATCAGATCTTGTCAAGTGTGAAACAGAATCTTACTTGCCTTGTGTATTTGGAAGACGGCAACATATATAGGGGTACAAATCGTAACACCGAAAACATCGAGAGCGTCACGAAAATTGCCCACTTTCAAATGTTTTAAACTCAGTCAGTTTCTAACGGATTTCGTTTATTTTCAAAGCAAAAATAATATACGGAAAAAAAAGATTCATTATGTCAGAGCGGATATTACACGCGATCATGAAGCATTTATTTGTTTATTTGTAAAAAATACATCAACAGGCCTTGTGGCATAACTGATTTTCTTAATCTAAGTGCTACGTGATAATGTTAAGAATCGATTCTTCAGTATCTCGCGGCTGGGGTCAAATTCGAAACATGATGCGTAACGGTTAAAATGGCGCTGTAGACCGGCTATCGTGCCGAAGCTACTGTAGTTTGTTCGCCTACTTTGCACGTGAAGAAACAGACTAATTCGCAACATACGTGGTCTGACATAGATGTTAAGTTGTTCGAGAATCGCCGGACAATCTATCCGTGAAGTCAATACGTTCGAGATGAATATAGCTCTGATCACATCCGGACGAATTTGCAGGGTGTCTAAATCGATAAGCCTGCAACGCTGTTCGTAGCTTGGTAGTTGAAATGGGTCAGTCCACGGTAGTCTACGGAGAGCAAAGCGAATGAACCGTCGTTGTACTGCTTCGATTCTGCTTACTGCGTTCAGGTAGTAGGGACTCCACACTGAAGCGCAGTATTCTAAGCTAGATCGTACCAAAGCGCAATATAAAGATTTTAGACAATACCTAAATGTCGCTGAAATTTTTTGCAATGCGCATTGCGCATTATGAATCCCAGGTTCTTGCTGGCCTTGTCGACGGTGAAAGTCATGTGTTGTTTGAATGTTAGTTTTGAGCAGCGTTGTTAAACTCGCTCGCAAAAAGCATGCGATACTCCAAGTGGCGTTCTCGCCGCTACCGAAATCTCACACTAGAGATACTCCTGTCGTACTGTTTCTCATTCTCTTTTCCTTTTTTCATTTCACACTACCGAGCGTTGATGCTTGCGAGTTTTCTCATAGGCCGACACGCACTCTCGCTCGCGTACTTTCCCACTCGCGTGTACCTCCCTTTCTCGCGAGCACAACCGTCAAGACGCATTATGACGATACGGAGTGACAAGGTACGACAAAGCGGAGTGGCGAAAAAAATATTTCGATGGGTAGGCAGGGATGCCACATATACAGATTTTTCAGTACTTATACAGATTTTTGCGTATTTTTTATACAGATATCTGTATATACAGATTACAGATTTTCTGGAAATAGTACAGAACTATACAGATTTTTTTTTTTTTGATTTTCGTGGATCGCGAAACAAACTTTTCGATATAGTTGAAAATCGAAAAAGAACTCAAATGCTATTGAGCGTATTGGAGGTTTCATTATATTTATATGTTACGCATAAACGTGTGCATAATTGTGTTTTTTATTTTAAGGGATATGTCCAGTACATATGCAGATATTTATACAGATTGAAATACCACCAAGGTGATTTTCTGAGATTCGAAATACAGTTGAAATTGTGGCATCACTGCGAGTAGGTGGTCGAATATCATACACGTTCAAGCATGCGATTCTATATAGATTTATCACCCCACTTTCGCTCGTCGGTGCACGATGCAAAACTGCTTGGCATCAGTTTAGCGATGGACAAGCCGCATGCGTGAGTCGGTGAACGAAGCATTTTCGTTTTCGGGCACATTTTTTCAAGCACTCCTAGTCAAGTACTCTTATTCGAGTACTCGCGTATTTGGCGTGAGTAAAAAAGCAAAAGAGAATTCGCGAGCGGCTGTATGCTGGCTGCTGCTCTGGCAAATGCATGGATAATAAAGAGTTTCTCGAAAGTGTGTGTGCGAACGACTGGAGAAGCGTAGCACACATCTCAGTCTCGAGCAGAAAGGAGTGGATATGTTTTGCTTCTCGCTCGTTTAGCAACGCTGGTTTTGAGTCTAGCAGTACTCCCAAGTCATTAACACAGTTTGTGCGTCGTAGAGGAGTATTTGATAACTTATAATCAAAAGTCAGTGGGCTGGGCTTCCTCGAGAACGTTATAATCTCACATTTGTCGACGTTCAATTGCATGCGATTGTCGACACATCATTTCGCGAAAATCGATAACTGCTCCTAGAGCGCAGCGGCATCTGATGAGACCTTCACTTTTGCAAATAGCTTTAGATCGTCAGCGAAGGACAGTCGAGGGCCCTGAAGCCAGAAGTTGACATCGTTCAGGTAAATAAGAAAAATCTGTGGCCCGAGGTGGCTACCTTGAGGGATGCCGGAATGAGCGGAAACGAATTCGAGGAAACACCGTCGATGTTCACTGCTAATCGCCGATCAGTCAAGCAAATTTAAACCATAGTAGTAGGGGGCCTCCAATGCCGAGCTTTCCAAGCTTCGCAACGGCGATCTCGTGATTCAGTTTGTCAAAGGCGGCGGAAAGGTCCGTGTAGATAACGTCCGTCTACTGATCGTCAAAGCTGTTTATTACGTAAGATGTAAGCGTCAGGAGATTCGTGGCCGTGGATCGCTTGGGCATGAAACCGTGTTGTTCGTCTGCGATGTACTGCTTGAAGAACGAGAAAGTAGGCTCGAACACGCTGAGCTCAAAAAGCTTCGGGATAGAGCAAAGCGCTGAGATTCCTCGATAGTTATTAACGTTTCTTCTGTTCCCTTTCTTATGTACTGAAAACATGTATGCCGATTTCCAAATCGAGGGGAAAACACCCGAACTGATGGATTTAGTGAAGAGATTACTCATTGGAGCAGCCAGACTACTGATACAGTTTTTCAGGAAAAAGGATGGTATGCCATCTGGCCCAGCGGATATGGAAGACCTGAGCTTTGAGGCGGCTAATGTAACCATGCTAACGTCGATGGAAATGTTAGTCAATGCACGACCGAGAAAAGGAACACGTGCCGTCACAGGAGTAACCTTAACCTTTCGTCTACACACACGCTAGAGAATTTCTGCGAAAATAGTTGCCAGATCTGTTCGTTTACATATTTCCAAAATGATTTGGGGTTACGTTTGAGCTTGCGCACGACATTCAGAAGAACGCCTCGAAAACAGGAACGACTTAGCTGTTTATAACGAGTGTTGATCGATAGGTAGTGGTTCCGTAGAGGTAGAGTTCTGTGTTTTGGAAACCTTCTCAAGGCCGCTTTCCTCTCTGATTTTAGACGTCGTAGCGTAGTGTTCAGCCAGGGCAATCGATGCAGGACGTGTTTAACGAGCGGAGAAGGAGCCAATGTCACTTCAGGGGCTTGGCAGTGCACAGTAGCGAAACAGAGATCCAAAAAGCGCCCATTTTCGTTGGTGATTCTGTTGCATTGCTGAAGAGTAGCGGTACTGAGTAGCTATCTAGCAATTCGTTAGTGGCTGGTGACAAGCTGAGCGAGCCAAAATCGGCGTACATGAAACCATTACCCCGCTGTTGCCAAGTGATACCAGGTAAATTAAAATCGCCTAAGATAATTACGTCATCCACCGCGGACGTCTTCGAGATGATGGTGTTAAGCGAAGACATGTGTGCGCGAAGAAAGTCTGTATCGCGGGTACGATCAGGGGGAACATAGATAGCACACAAAAATAACGAGCGGTCCACGAGTTTAATTGTTGCCCACACCTGTTCGGCGGTCGACCAATCATCGTGTTCGAGAATAGAAGCATTGAGTTGACGGTGAACTGCGATCAAAACTCCACCACCAGAAGTTTTGCGACTATTTTTAGGGCTCCGGTCACAACGAAAAACTTCGTAATTGGGTTTGAAGATTTGACGAGAGAGTGTTCGAATGTCGAGCGAGGATTCGGTCAGAACAATGATGTCATATGGACTGTCGGCGCATGCTAGTAAGTAGTCGGAGACGCTAGCGTTCATACCACCCACGTTTTGGTAATAAAGATGTATATCATGTTCATGGTCAAGAACGTTGTTCGTCTTCGGATTGGTCGACGGGCTAAAAACGGGTAGCGAGTCAGTGGATGGTCTAGGGTTAACGTTTGCGCACTTGCCTGATCTGGGATTATGGATGCTCCGTGGAAATGCTCGACTGCGGCGGGGAGGTAGAGAGCATCCATGATGCCAACATCGATGCATTCCGATGTCACGGTATTTATAAGTTAATTGATACAATTTCTTTTCATTTTTCTTTCAACAGAGTCAACTTAAGCACATCGATTAGTTCGCTTTCGAGGTAGAATTACATCTTACGGCAACCCGATCAGTCAAAAATATCAGGATTATAACAAATCTTGTTATATTGTTACGCACCTTGTGCATCAACTTGTGTTCTAAACTTGTTCTCGTTAATAGTTAAAATATCAAAATTTCTATCAAAATTACTTGCTGAATATAACAAATTATAGCAAGCTTTGTAAGGTTTTTGGCAGAAAAAGATCAGAATTAGTTAGAATGTACACTATTTTGTCAATTAAATAACAAATTCTGTTATGAATATGCTTTAGAAAAATACACTTTTGAACATTCAAGTGTGTGATAACAGAACTTGATAAAATTCTGTACTTTTTATCATTCTGGCATATCAAGAATATTGCAGGCTTTGTTATTTCTATCAAGTTCAGATATATTTGTGATACCCGCTTGTTATAATCGTTTGATCGGGAACCCCATCGAGTGTATTTCCAAACCTATTGCAAAAAAAAAAATATTGACATAAGACAGGCTGTCGTAATTCTACGTTAACCTTGCGGTCGTGTCTTATAAACAACCCCATCAACTATTTTTTACATTTTTTAAACATGTTATAGCTGTATTTAGCAGGAAATTTTCTCAGTTTTCAAATGAAACCATTAAAATCACTCTAAGTGGCATACACTTGGAGTTAGAGCTACTTTATGAAAGAGAAGTCAGGAAAATTGAAGTAGAATAACTCCGAGTAGAATAACGTTAGGGCATATGCTCTTTATCAGCCGCTGAAATACTTCCAACAAGAAACCTCTCACTCTCTATAAAAAGGCAACGAAAAGGTACTGAGGATTGAAAATATTTTTTGTCGGTATGACCTCTTTGGCAAAATAATTTTAGTCTTAAAAAAACATCAAAAAAGATTTATTTTAAGAAAAAATTTGAAAAAATATATGAAAACTTATTATCTAAACAAGTTCAGTTTTCAAAAACCAATTTTTTTGATGAAACTGCCGAATGGTAGCTAAACAATGATAGCTGTTCGATCATGGGGAAATTAGAAACAAAAAGAAAATTAAAATTAAAATGAAGAGAAAAAAGCCCGACTGGTTTGATTGGTATAACGTTCTGTAAAGTTGTAGGCAGCGTTTCCAGGTATCCAGATTTATCTGGATTATCCAGTATTGTGTCTAGATTGGCAGATTTGATGTCCAATTTTCCAGGTTTTCATAAATGACACGGTTTTTACTTCAAATTATGCACAAAGTTTTGTAAGATTGACACTTCGAATGTTGTGTACCTCATAAATTCAATTCGAAAATATAACTGCAGACAGAAGTCTAAGCTGAGTTCCAAGCATGTGTAAAGTTTTATAGTTAAAGCAATACGTAACCAGATAACGATGCCAGCTTCGTACACTTGCGAAATTTTTAAGGTCATGCGGCGCTACTGTACACGTAAATGATGATGTTCTTGCTTGAACGTCTGTCTGTGATATGACCTTTTTCCCATAAAATGGCATCCAGATTTGTTTTGCCTTTTACAAACAAGCCGTTGCGGAACAGAGTGGTATATGTGCCATCGAGCAAATTTTTCAGGAGAAGCAGTTTTCGAAAAATCTCTGAATAAAATTCTGTTCAACGGATTTCTCCAAACAAAATGTTTGAATTCGTGAGAACTTTGGTTGCAACGCGGGTAACTTTCGCAATCGAACGAACGAACAGCCAACGGTTTAAAAAGGATTTCGGAAGATATAATAAGCGGGTGTTATCTTTAACAATTGAACTTTGTCTATATTCTAATTTTGGCGGGGATTGGGTTTTTATAGGATTTTATTACAAAGCAATATAGTGAAGAGAGGGAGAGAGCTAGTAGCTCTACGCCAATTATGTAGCGATGCACTTTTGTCGCGCGAGAAACCATTTATACCACTCTTGATCGAAGATTGTAGGGTGGTTCGATGTTGCGGCCCCAACAACGTTCTAATATAAAGGTTATGAAGTGGTTTAACATGTGAATACATAATATTAACAGTTTTTTTGCGAAATCGGTGATTTTATCTCACCAATGTACATAGACCACTCTGACTTCATATATATATTCACTGGAATCCTCGAATCGTTTCGGAACAGAGAGGTCTATGTACACAAACCTGATAAATGATAAAGGAAATGACTGTAACTCGTATAAAATGGCTAGTGTCACATGTTATATGTTATACGATACAAATAGCATGTCACATGTAAGATCTCACGTGTAACATTACATGTAACACAACATGTTCCATACTACATAATATTTCACATGTTACATTTTTCGTGTTACATTATGTGTAACATGTTACACATCACATGTGACATGTACAGAACAAGGGACATGTTACTTATCACATGTAATATGCAACATGTTACGTGTTACATGATAGTATTACATCGATTTATGTACATAGACCACTCTGTTCCGAAACAAACCGTCCATTTTGTTTCGGATGAAATTTAAACACGGTAAAAATCAGCTTTAAAGTTGGATTTTTCGAAATTTTCTCGATTTCCCAACTTCAGCTTTTTGAGTAGATGCGATTTATGCAAAAAACTTATTTTCGAAAAAAAAATGGTCTTTTGACCACTCTGTTCCGCAACGGCTCAAATATTGACGAAATCTACTTGGCAACGCTGGTTGTAGATAGAAACTTGGTCTTTCTAGAAAAAATATACACCATTAGACAAAACAAAAAATTTTAGAAAAAAGCATAAAAATATAATTATAAATTAGATATTGAAAAAACGCACTTTTTATGCATTTAATTTTCTTCCACAAAAGCTCCACATAATAAGCTAACTAAAAATAGTTAACTGAGCTTGAAGAATTAAATTTTTGGAAGGACAAACCTATTATCTACAAGTTTGCCAAAGACACTATACCGATTAAACGAACTGTTTAAATGCTATAAATATTTTTTATCATTAATAAACACTCGGCGCAGGATATAATCCCAAAACTTGATGTTCCAGATTTTTTGCTGACGTAAATCTAACGTCGTGACTATTTCCTGCGCCTTGCGTTATTGATAATAAATGATTATTTGTTTGCAGTCCAGTATTCTTACCTCGGGAAGGCTAAGAACATGAAACAGCCAACAACATTCTTCAAGAGGCACTTGACGGACAGATTCGGATCGGTCACAATACATTCGATGTCCTTGTAGCATGACACTGAGTTTTGAATTTCGGTCCTGCTTTGGACCGGAAGTATATAATTAGAAAACTTTCTGTTTCGTTTGGATAAAGCCGGTCACGACGGATGACTAAAACGAGGACAGGAGAGGAGTGAGCTGGAGGGGCAGTTTCGGGAGGGTTCAGGGACGAAGAATCCAAGGGAATGGGATCTACATATATTAAGCTTAAGCTAGCGCAGAAAGAGACAAAAAAGTTGTCATTCTTTTTTTCTCCTTGGACGTTTCGACTTGCAGTTAATCAGCCATCGTCAGGTCTAAAATTTTATTTAAATATTAGTCACCCTAGACGTACAACACAAATTTTCATTTTTAAACTGCATGACAAACAACATTCTTCTGCCATTAGTGTGTTTCACTTACCAAGTATTGTGTTTTAACGTTCAAATTTAATGCTTATATACTACCCTTGACCTCCCAGTTGGTCTCGAGGTACGATGCTGGTCTAACAAGCCAGTTGTCGTGGGTTCGAGTCTCGACTCGGGAGGTACTGTTAGTGTCAGTAGGATCGTAGCGCTAGCGCCGCAATTGTCCTGTACACTAAACAGTTGGCTGCGAAGTCTGTGTATAAGAAACAGAAGGTCGAGTTCCAAATCGGAACGTAGCACCAAGGCTTTGCTTTTTTTACTACCCTTGTCTTAATAACTTTCAATATTCTGTTACGGTGTACGATATCGCTCGGTATGGTCCTCTATCTCGTTCCACCACCAATAGAAAAAGGCAATTGCCGTATCGGCGATCAAATTAGTATTGGAATCTGGGTTCTTTGTGCATAGAAGTGTCTTCTGTAGGAAAATCAAAAGCACAAACGTCGAAGATGTATTCTATGAAAGTTTTCTTCGGTGTCTTAAAATATCTGAATGTGATGAAGTTGAAATGTATTTTTGATTAAAAACAATGAACGTATTAAGTTTCTATATGTTACTATATGTTTCTTTGATTTAATATTTATTAACATATTCTAGAAAATTTTTTGTGTCGGTGTTTGCTTCTTTTGATTGCTTGTTGATTGGAGATTCCGTACCTCTTTCTTACATTCCTTTTTACAATTTTTGCAATCTAATTGCTTTTGATCTTCTGTTTGACATCTTTGGATATTTTTTTCCTTCGGCACTTACTCTGGCATCTCCTGACTTTTTGACTCTCAAAGTTATCGACATTTTTTTATCTTTTTAATGATTTGAGTTTTGGTTTTATTTTTAAATGTTATTATTTTTTTTTTTGACATACTTCCTTATTCCTGTGCTTTTTTTATTCATATTAGTTTATAGTTTATAAGATTCTATAGTTTTTATTTCTAAAGTAGGACTACGTCTTTGTTTCCCATACTAGACAACATTTTGTTAAATTGAAAATGAAAATGGCAAATGTTGCGTCAGATTTTAAACGATTACCTATAGCAAGCGAACGACTTAATGCATCTTAGTCATTTATATGTCGGTGGATAGATAAAATGTGTGACAACTGTTTGATATAATGTTTAACATTGTTTCTTTACTGCTTAATGGTGAAAAAAGGGGAAAAGTTCCAAGGTCAAGCTTGCCCATACATTTTCCTTGCTATTGCCTTGCTTTCCAAGCACGGATAACAATAACATAGACGGAATAAATTCCACTGCCTGCATATTCTGACCTAACAAAGTCTTTTGTTTCATTTCTCTTTTTCGAGACTGCGTGGCCACGCTTTTAATGCAAAAATCTACGCTAAACTCGATACAAAAGACTACGAGTAGAAAATTCAGCTTCATTTGTGTTCGTCACACGGTGGCGAGTGGAGTGTTGCTGTTAGAGGTACGCGACATCAGGAAACGAGAGCTGCTTACGAGACAACTTCCAGGCCCTGCGGAATATCTTACCTTTATTTTGCATACGGCAGAAACATGTACCATCGTATGTTTCAGGATATTTTGCTGACTCAGCTACCGGAAGGCAGAGCGGAGAGCAAATTTATTACATGCGATCAAGCAAAATATCCAATGCTACCGCTGGTGCGATCATCAGCGTTCTGAAGCACACATTTCTAGTTGAAAATTATGGAATCGATTCTTATCAGAACTATAAATGCTGGAAGATAAGTTATGAGAATTTTCACAGCTACTACTAGAGTGACAGTAGTATCGAAGGTATTTGTTTCGTTTCTCTTCCTCAAAACTGCGCGGCCACGCCTTCATTGCAAAAATCTACACGCGATTCGACACAAAAGATTGCGTGTAGAAAATTCAAATTCATTCTTATTCTTGACAAGATAGCAAGTGGAGCCCTTATACCTGTGTGAGATACACGATTTATAACAGGCGTAGTGAAATCTGTAAAGGCGTCGTACACAAATTACGTAACGCGTGAAGGGGGGGAGAGGGGTTGAGTCCGCGTTACTTTTAGTTACGTAGAGGGGAGGGGGGGGGGTAGTAGTAATCGTGAGCAACACACGGGCGATCAAATATGCTATGCTATGCTAGGGGGGAGGGGGGGTAGTAGAGACAGTTACGTAACTGTGATGTTTGCTCGGAATTGAAAATTTCGGAGGGGGGTCAGGCTGATCAACGTTACGTAAATTTAGGGGGGGAGTCATGTCGAACGTTACCTAACGTTACATAGGGGGGTAGGGGGGAGGGGGTCTGAAATCTAGATTTTTAGCGTTACGTAATTTGTGTACGACGCCTAAACAAGTGTTAAAATCAAGATTTATAATTATCCTACGTCACCATTTCATACAACCCCTAGGGATGTATTTCTTGTAGTATTTTTATTAGTTTTCAAGATCCTCAGAATTCTATGATTCTATAGATAAAGCACTATTTGAAATCAACATTCAAGGTCGAATGTTATGCATCGTTGATAGTAAATTTTGATGCAGATCGTATTTGTTTCCAAAACCAGCTGTCTAAAATCAAGACGAATTTTCTGGCCAAGTTCAGTCCAGTACCGTTTGAAACAATTTCGAAGAAAGTCACCGATACTCAATTTTGTTGTTGTTAGCTATTTATAACTAAATCATATTTAATATTTCTGTTACTGCAGTTAAGAATAAATTGGGATCGAATTTTGTTTTTCTCGTACCGACTATGACCGTTACATTAGAGGGCAAAAGTATTCTCAATGCGTCATCTCCCTGCGTCGGGCGAGCCTTCCACACCCGAAGCATTTGCTGCCGCAACATTGAACATCAGATGTTTATCGTAAACTGCACATCGTTCATCCGAGTCAAGCTTTTGTCGGTCCCAAAGTTTGCTTGGCAGAGCATCAACATTTATGCCGCTTATTTACGATTATTATCGAACGCTGCAAAATGTGCACGAGCTTGCTTCCAAAAAGGGGAACGCATTTGCCGACAACAAATGCTCCCTTCGAATGCGTCATGCAGGGTTCGCGTGGAATTCGTAAATGATAATTTGAAGAAACTGCGTGGTATTTCTAAATTGGATACTTTTTGGGTAAAATGTTACAAAATCTATGGATTGAAAACACGAAAGACATTTTATTTCGTAAATCACCAAAAAATAGATCAATTAAGTTTTTGAAGTAATTAAAGCAGAACTAAGAACCATACAATGTCATACTTTTTTTTCCCAATCGACAAAGCGGAACACGCCCAGGATCAGCCGGAAATACTCCAATTAGTACAGAAGCGTGACAAATTGCTTGCGCAGAGCATTTCCCATTCAGGAGCGACCCTTGTGACGCGGCACTGGATGTTGTACGTCATCCAAAAGCTATCAATTAAACGAATTTCAATCCTGGTCGAGCCAGGCAGGACAGTAGCACCCGACCCGGGTCAACCTCCCGAGAAGGGCGAATTGGTGTGAGCCGCCTTTTGTGTTCGTGTGTCCGCATGTAGACCTTGGGTTGGAGTTTTCTTTGCCCACTTTTAATTTCCACTGATATTAATTTTCCCCTCGTCAATAGCTAAGGACAGATTTGCGCTCCATTATTTTTTCTTCTTTTTTTTTCTTTCTACTATTCCATCAATTCATTTTGCTCGTTGGAAGATTTTCAAGACCACTCAGCGGAAAGGCTCTTTCGGGAAAAAAGGGATGACCTGAAATAGATCTCGGAAGGCGCTTAATGTATTCCACCTCATGACACCCGGTAAGATTTATGCAAATTATTCAACGGGAGAAATAGATTTTTCGATGAACCTTTGCAGGTCTCGATTCTATGGACTCCATACTGTTCGATTTATCTTGGCTGGATTTCGTTTTTACTCGTCGCGTTGGTAAAAAAACATTGGCTTGGGGAAAGATATTGGAAATTTCATCACCACATTCCACAGTCGCGCTGAACAAGCAAAATGCAGCGCACATTTTTGCATATTAGAATTAAACGGATTTATGGGACTTTGCTGATAAAATTGGAAAAGATAAAAAAAAAACTCGAAAATATTGTGTTCTCCGCTAAACGACACCAATTAGCAGAGTTCGCAGTTCGACAGCAGTTCGCAGAAAAAAGAGAACATTTTTGGTAAGCGTTCGCACCGAAGCGTAAAGTGCCGAACCCGAAATGCCGCTAACCGACATCAGCTTGTAACGCAGACCAAGCCGGATTTTGATATTTGCTTCCAATCAACCACCGGGTGATTAATGGCCACTGACACAAAAGCGGCGAATCACGTCTCCTATCGGCAAGAACAAGCCGGCGCGCGGCAGACGAAACGAACGGAGGAAGATCGCTCTCGCAAACCGATAGGAATTCTAACCAGGCCGCACGTTACTGTGGCGTGTGCCACCAAAGAGCGAACCATTTTGCATGCTGGAACATGGACAGCACGAAGAATGATTGCTTCTGCCATCCAGCGACCGATGCGATAGTTCGGAAGGATCAAAGGAATCGCAATATGGAAATTGCTTGATTGAAAGCGCCCTGCGGACTCGGGCCAAAGCCGTGGTTTTCGCACATTGTTTCCGGTTCCACACGCTGCATGCCGCAGCCCCGCTCCGATGGTGGCACGTGTGCCGTTCACTGGGAGGACGAAAAAAATGTGTCCTCTCCTGGATCACAATGGCAGCCGTGTAAATTCTAGGGGTTACCGAATGTCGCTCTCACAGATGGTATTAGTTTCGCATAGTTTTATCTTCAACTGATAAAGTGACCACTAAAAAAACTAATTTACTTGATCCCAGGTTAAAACAATACTTTATTTTCTTCCCCTTCTTCAACAAAGTAACTTAAATAAATGACGGAATGAAGGGTAAATTTTAGAACAAACAAAAAAAAAAAAACCTTTTTAAAGTACCCCTCGCACCAGCAAGGCCAATGTTCAACAAAACCGCAGAGTATGCGTGAGGATTCCCAGCATCTGTTACGGGCCTGCTGCCGTTGCTGCTACTGCCGCTGCACAGACGCCCGCTTTTCTTTTCATCTAACTGCCCCACCCACTGATGATTTCAATTAAGTTACAAAAGATTGTTAATGGAGCTGAAAAAGGGCTGAAATATTATCCGTCACGTTCGTGTACTTCACTGCCTGCTGGAAGTGCCACCCCCACCCGGGTTTGGGGTTATGTCTATTATGCGTCACTGATGGCAAGGATGAAGATGTACAATGACACTCCCCAACCCTAGTAGCATCGGATAGCATCAGCGGGAGCAGGAGCAGAGGCACCCACACCAGCAGTCGTCAGTGATAAGTGATCGTTAATTTGGCCGCAAGCAACTGTGGCAGCTGCCTGCCGGAAGACGTTGCCAGCAGCGGACAACAGGCGGGTAGAAGATTTATGGTGATGGACATCGTGTCCGAGAAAAGGAATCTGCTCGTCAGCACTTACCAATAACTGATGATTTCTATAGAGGGATTCCATTATAAGCGTGGGAAAAGCTGTGCGCTTTGCTTTATTAGAGAATTAATGGACCGACTCCGGTGCAGCAGTGACTGAGTGAGCCATAAATTTGAACCCACCTATGATGTAGACGGCGTACGGCCAGTCTGGTAGCTGTTACTCTGCAGCCGCAAAACACTTGTAAACCAAGACCTGGGTTTAAGTTTCCAGATGTGGTTGGGATGGAAATTGTGTTTGAAACACCTTTTAGTGGTTTGTTCAGATGGCCAATCTAGTAGATCCTTATAGCTCACAGGTAGTGCCGGCGGGGAGATATATTTCTTCACTAGACAACGTGAAATGTGAACAATATGGCTTGAAAAGTATTTGTCTATTGGTAAATAAATCAGTAGCTGATTGTGGAAGACTCCAGAACTATTGAGCGCAAACAATTTTTTTAATTTTTAGTATAATATGCCATTTGATCGGTAGATTTTAAATTCAGGAACTCAAAAAATCAATCACGTTTAAAAAAAATTAAGCTACAAACATTTAAACTGCACAATAAATAAAAATATCGATTTCTTAAAAAGTTTAATGCAATTAAAAATTTAATAAAAAACTGAAAGTAGATAGTATGATACTGTAGGATTAAAATCAAAAAATTAAATAATGAAAATTAAATTAATAAAGAAATGAATCAAACACTCCAAATAAAATAAAGATATTTTATGTATATTTACCCAAGCTCGACAAAAAAATGTAAAAAGTTGGCATGAAACCTGCATGATTGAAGGATTCGAGAATGTTGAAATTACTTACAAAAGATTACTTGGAAGAAATAGAAAAGCTATTAGCGTTCACAATATTTTGAAAGGTTTCGGTCGTAAAATCAACAATTTAAATCAAACTAGAAGGTTGATGTGTTATAAAAGAAACAATATCGCACGCTAGGCTAAAGGGCTAATGCGGTCTCGATAAACTAGATTAGTTGAGAGAATTCGTTATCGTTATTGTTTTTGGCACATTTTGCATGTTGTAGGATAAGTACAACGATACACCGTGCCCCAGTGCTGAGTCGAGAAAATTTCCAGCTCGAAAAGATCCTCAAGCTGATCGGGAATCGAACCCGACATCACAACCGTGTGGGAGAGCTAGCCGACCGACATCGCTAAACACAGAACCACGGGGACCACCATTGATATAAACACGTACTGTTTAAATTGGTTACCTTGTGTGTTCGTTTTATTTTTACAACCCTCTAATAACAGGGTTCGCCGGTGAGTTACGAAAATTCAATTTCAACAGGGCCAGCATGAAAATGTTCGATTATGGTATAAAAGCAGCGCGTTTGACTGGTATCATGCTGTTAGTAATAAATTCACAACATTGTAAGGTGTAGCTAGAAAAAAAAAACACTTTAAAAAAGTTCGGAGTGAAAATGTCAAAATACTCAAACGTTTATAATTTTTTTGTTATTCAATTAATCATCACCAGATTTTGACAGACAGTAGAACATATTGTTAATGTGTAGAAAAATGAGATTTTTAAAAAAGGTACATTTTTGCTATATTCAATATTTTGTTACAATTTGGAAAATGTGGCACAAAAAAAATTTCTACGATGCATATATGTTTTCTAGAACCGCAATTTTATTACCTAAAGCTTATCATTAAAAATCTGTCCACGTGGAATGTGGATGGCCCTTCATATGTAATTAAACAGAGACTGAAAAAGCTACTGCAATGAAAGCCGTATTTTTGCCGCATTTTAATGGAGACGCATAGTGGTTGAAAATTAAAAAAATCTATCTCCATAAGGAGTCATTCATAAAATGTGTAGAGACTTTTTCCGAAATTTTCGAAGAATAATAAGGCTTAGTAAGATTTTGCATTTTCCCTCTCTCCCTCCACAAATCTTATGTAAGATTTTCTTTTTAGAGAAAAATCTGTTTTGAAAAAGAAATATTTTTTACATATAGCATGTTCTAGTTAAATTTATTATTTTTAGTTTTGTAAGTTTGTGTTTGTGTTTCAAATTTTCCAGAATTACTTAAGATATTCTCGAATACCACTCTTCCCATTCGTAAGCATTCGTGAGAAATTTGGATACCTAACTTCATCTAAACGTCATTTGTTGATGACCCCCAATGAGAAATCTACCTCCGTAATTTTTTTTGGTTTATGTAAAATCAAACGATAGGGCCTTTAGTGTCTCGAACCAATAGGGCAAAATACGGTTATTGTTATGTAAAGTACAATTCGATATTTTTCCTCGGAGAGCCCATTATTAACCTTCAATTTTTAAATTTCTGAAAGCTGTTATTTTTTAGAGTTTTTGGCCACTCTATTTAAGAAAGCGTCACTCTGAGGGTCAAACAAAATTTGTTTTTGTGACAAAGATAAAATTTAGCGGTTTTAAGTATGATTAAGTATGAACTCCCAGATGGCCTCGAGGTACGATGCTGGCCCAGTGTTATGAAAATGACTGCAAGACAATGACAGCAAATTTTCAACTGATCCGGCTCTCATTGTATTGCACAGCTCTCTCTGCTCCCCACACGTTCGGTGAACAGTTCGACAGCAGCTGACGACAGCACACATGCAACTCCATACGGACTGTTATTTTTCAGCTTCATATAATCTTCCGACATCCTTCAACATAAATCCGAGCGAAGCACGTTTTTTCTTACGTGGGGAATAATATCAACAATGGAAACGGTTTGCTTTGTATTCAATATGTCACCGGCCTGTGGAAAAGGAGAAACGAAAAAATGCAAGTCGACGACAGCCGCGGCCGATCAGCAGGCTGTCAACAGGAACAGGACATCCTCAAAATGAGCAAACTAGGCTGTCATGTCCGAACGAACAAAATACATGCGCAAGAATGAGCTGTCGTACGCAACACGAGACAGTTTCTTTGCCTTGTTTAAGCTGTAGCTGTATGTGAGCTCTCATGAATAGCTCATGCATGAGGCTTTTAGAGTGAAGAGAGGGAAAAGTCGTCAGTATAGTGTCGCTCTCCAGTCATTTTCCTAAGCTGGTAGCTGGCCTAACAAGTTACTCGTCGTACGTTCGAGTCTCGGCTCGGGTAGCGCTAGCCCCGCAATTGTCCTGTACACTAAACAGTCGGCTGCGAAGTCTGTGTATAAATAAACAGAAGGTCAAGATCCGAATCGGAATGTAGCACCAAGGCTTTGCTTTGCTTAAGTATGGTCGGAACAAAAAAATCTTGTTACTAAATATATTTACCTAAGTTTGACGAGAAAATGCAAAAATTGCCATGAAACCTACATGCTAAGAGGAATGAATAATTATGAAGAAAAAAAAAAACAATTGAAAGAAACAGAAAACCTACCAGTGTTCAAAACAATTCGAAAGTATTCGGTTGAAACTTCGAAACAACTTGAATCAAACGAAGTTAGTTACAAGAATATGAGTTATGTTCTCTACAAAAATCAATCATCAGAAATGAAACAAAATCGTAAAAAAATTGATTAATGTGCCAAAAATGTTGTGATAAGTTAATCCAAAATGAATCCATAGAAGTCGTCAAAAATCAGATTACTGAAAAGTTGAAAAACCGCGTAAATTCCGAAATCCGCTTCCAAAAATTTCATTTGCTAAAGGTTTTCAATTATTTCTGCTAAAAATTTTCGTAAACAATCAATAGAAAAATATAAAAAGGTTAAGACAAATCAGTGAATTAAGAGCCAGTTCGCAAAGACCGCAACTAGGTCTTGTTTCGAGGTTTTCCGATTGGACTGAAACTTTCAGGGTTTGTTTATCTATATAATAGTACAATGTTTTGCATAATATCAGATTTTTTGAAAAGGGGTCAGTGGGGTAAAAAGCACGTCAAAAATTGATGTCCAACTCATAGGACATTCTAAATAAACGATTTGATAAAGGAAAACCATAAAAAACATGTTGCGTAAGAACATCTTTTCTACTAAATCCGCGGAAAAAAACGCGTAGGAGAAAAGATTTTAAAGCTAGCGAAAATAGGAAAATATGTTAAAAAGTCGTCACAAAAATATCGCTCGAAAAACGATAAAAAGATGTTATTAAATCATCCAATCGGTCGGCTTTTGACAAAAAGTCGTCAGAAATCGTCAGGAGTCGAAATAAAAATAAATAAAAGAAATCTTGATAAAACTCAGTCAAAAAGTCGTAAGAAGACGTGATGAAAAAGATAAAAATGCCTTCAGATTATTTTTTGTTTGTATTTAAAAGACCATCAAAAGAATGTCAAAACATCTTCAGATTTCCCTAGCACAATAGACAAACTATCTTAAAACGTATTATAACAATGCATGGTATCCTCGTCGACAGAACACATCCAGCGCGTGCGAGGTCTCGAAACTTATTGAGGATCTGTCTCAAGGTAAACATCTGGTCCGTTGTAGATCGCTCCACTCGAAAACCGCATTGGTATTTTGCAACGGCCTCAGTCGCTGGAACAGGATACGGGAGAGAATTTTGTAAGCGGAATTGAGGAGGGTTATGCCTCGATAACTACTACAGTCGAGTCTATGTCCCTTCTTGTAGATAGGGCATATAAGCCCTTCCAACCAGTCCGTAGATAGTTATTCCTCAGACACCTTTAGGATAATCTGGTGAATTGCACTACACAGCCGCTCACTCCCGACTTTGAAAAGTTCGGCCGATAAACTGTCCTTCCCAGCGGCTTTGTGGTTCTTTAGCAAGCATTCTTCACTTCGTCCAGTGTTGGTGGGTCCACAGCTTGTCCGTCCTTCCCAATTTCTATCCTGTTCCCCTTGACGACTCTCCTACATTCCTCACCGTTCAACATCACTTCAAAATGTTGCTTTCAACGCCTGGCCACCTGCGATTTATCGGTAATCAGATTCCCCTCCCTGTCTTTGCACATGGCAGGTACTGGCATGGTCTGGTTCCTGATTCCGTTGATCGTCCTATAGAAGCTCCTCGTGTCGTGCCTGGTGAAGTTATTCTCCGCCTCCGCGAAAACGCGATCGTAGTGCTCACGTTTCTTACGGCGATGAAGCCTCTTTTCGGCAGCTCTGGCCTCCCGGTATTTCTCCCGCATTAGGCGCGTTACACGATTAGCTGCTAACGTGTTGGCGTAGGCTCGGTTCTTCTCCTCCGTCACCTCTAGACACTCAGCATCGAACCACCCACTACGCGTGGTTTCCGTTGTCATGCCTATAACTTCTCGCGCTACTTGCACTGCTCGTTCAGATCCACTCCAGCTGGTTTACCGATCCGTCTATCAAATTTCCGAGTATACTCTTCAGCAGCTCCTTCCGCTGATAACCTCTGGATGTTCAGACGTATCTTTCTCGCCGATTTCGATTTCAATACGTTGGGGCAACCAGGCGCAAATCTTGCCTACCACGGAATAGTGATCCGAGTCGATATTTGGCCCTCGAAAGAACCGCACATCTGTGACGTCTGAAAAGTGCCGGCCGTCGATCAGCGGGCCTCTCCATTGGGGTGTCTCCAGGTTTGCTGCCGAATGTTCAGACGTGCAAAATGGGTGCTACAGATGGCCATTGACCTGGGCGCGGCGAAGTTCACTAATCTCAAGTCGTTATCGTTGTCAGGGTCGGCGGTTGATGTGGGTAGTATGGGTAGTAGTACCCACACACTATATCCCTGTGTCTACTTACCCACACGGAATTATCGGACGAAGCCCTAAAAAATGAGACTTTCACGACTGGAAGGCTTCACTTCCAGACGTCTAATTAAGCTTAAATTTTGACCGGAGACTTTTCCGAAAAGACGAGCCCTACTGCTGAACGAAATTAAAAGATCAAATTTTTTGTCCATACATTCCATTGGCATTCTTTTGTTGTTGCTCTGTCGATTTTTCGCAAAATTTTGTTCAGGTATCAGCAGGTATCAACTCCTGGCTACTTCTTTGTCACCCATGGACCACCCGGGCTGGTCCTTACTACCCAGTCGGGCAAATAGTGTGACGTCGGCCCTGGTCGTTGGTGATAGAGTGAAGGCTTTCCCTACCAATAACGGGACGAAAGAACTCCTCTCGTCCGACTTGTGCATTCATATCTCAGATGACGATCCACTCTCCGTACGTTTTTCCAAAAAATTTTCAAAGAACTATTTAAAATTATCAAATTTTCAATACATGCAAGTACAAAAACTTGCTTAAAATGCTGTGCAATACCAACTGGCTAAAATGGGTAGGAAAAACATGTTAATGATTTGATGAACAAATTTTCACAACTTTTGGGTTTAAAACCAAGCATCATTAAACCAAAAATCGTTGAAAAGTCTTGATATTTTTTAAAAAGTTGTCTCAAAGTTATCGCAAAATAAAATCATGAAGTTAGCACAAAATATTACCATGAATAAATGAGATATCATAAAGAAGGTACCAGAACATTGTCTGAAAGGTCACATAAAGTCATCAAACAAGTTGTTGAGTTTGTTGAGCTTTTTTTCAAATTGTTATTTGAATTGGAATTAATTTGTGTTCGAAATCAAATATAGAAAAAGCTTGCCAAATATTGTAAAAACCCGTCACCATATCAATCGAAAATCAATTAAAAAAAACACCAGTAAGCGTCCATAAATTGGAAAAAATTGCTGAAAGTCACCAAAAAGTATAAAAGATGTCATGGAAAATTCATTAACCGACGATGAAAACTAAAAACAAGTGATTAGTGAAATATCGTTAACAATCAGCAGAAGATTGTGAAAAAGCTAAGATTTTTTTTCTAAGATTTGTTAAAAGATAAAAAAATCTGTTGTCGAAGATAAATGGAATTTTTTGTAAAAAAGCTTAAATAGTGTAAGTAAAATAAAACAAAATTAGAAAATTCGTTTGAGTACTATCAAAAATATTCGTTTGACAAACCTGGTTGAGGAAATAATTATTCAAAACCACTATAAAATCATTTTCAAAAGATCTTTGCCAAAAAAACTTTGGAATGATCTCAGAAATTTGATTAAGGTGTAATATCTACCAAATGCTAAAAAAACAAGGCTTTTTCATTTTTTTTTTTAAGGACATTTGAGATGTAAGGTATATAAATAATATATCGTTGGATTAAGCAACTCTTGGAGAATAGAAAAAAAAATCATTGCTATTTTTTTACAAAATGGCGGCTGTACCGCGATTGTTGCGAACCGCTTTTTTTGCAAGTTCTTCCGCGGCGAGACATAGAAGTCGTGCCCAACGCCACCTATAACCAAAACAATTTTTTTTTCTCTATCTACATAAGTGTCGCTAGTGAAGTACACATGATTATATTTTTAGAATTTTTCTTCGCAGAATGGCAACGGTTTGAAAAAAAAGTTCTGTTTCGACAAACAAAAACGACTTTGATTGTTTATAACTTTAGTTGTTGTTAATCAATCGCTAAAATCGTATGTACTTCACTAGATAATCTAATGTAGAAGCTACAGTTAAAATTTCAAGTCAATCGGATATGAACTTTTCAAGTTCTACTGCTCGCCAATTTTGAAAACATGGTTTAAAATGCTATAAATCTTAAGAATCGCGATAATAAAGTCCCTTAATATTTTTTTTACCTTCGGTCAGCTATCCCTGCGCCGTAAAATTGTCATTCCTGGGCTTTATTTTCCTCTTCTTCGTTTTTGTTATCTGATGTAAGGCTGCGCCTAGCCTCTTTCGCGATATCAGACATGCGATGCTCAGCGACTTTGACGCGGTTGGCGTCCGATCTCACGCAAAACTCAAACTTGTCACTCACATTTAAGAACTTTTGAATATAACTCACAGTTAAAACGTATAGAAAAACTCAAACAAAGAACATACACAACGAGAATGGCTGGATCGAATAAACAAAGGGAAATTGTGAGTAAACACGTGCTGTAGAGACGCTATAACGGTCGAAACTTGATGCAGCGACTTCATACTTATACTTTATACTTCAAATTCGAATTACTATAACGATCATAGGTAACTTCTGTTAGTTTACAAAGCCTCAAAATAAAAAGAAAAACGAGCATCGCCAAAATAAAATGTTATTTTGAAGTTTTTCGGTAAAAATTTGTTTAAACGAATTTTGAGTATAGATCAGTACTTGGGCGATGTAGATTTTGATTCTAGGATAGTTTTAGCATGATTTAAGCCAATAAAAAATGACAATAAATTTTTTTTTGGTGGATATTACCCCTTAAGATGTTAGTTTTGGGCTGTTTCCGAAAGTTACCAATTTAGGTTTAAAAATAAAGTTTGGAGATGATTTCCGATTTCTGTGCAGCGTTCCGTTTCTGGAATTCCCCATATTAGGTGGCAGTTTTTCATTCATTGTCCGTCACGAACCGGAAGTTACCATCTTGAACTTTAAAATGGCGCCTGGAGTTGATATTTGGTAGCTCGGCATCATCGTATGCTGACAGGAAAGGGGAAAGGGGGTTGACCTTCTTGGAGGAAAGCCCAACCTTTCTGAAAGTCTGTTTACCAGGTTACGGGCGGTTCAAAACAGCGTCTGACCTGGAACGGACGGCTGAATATAGAAATGTGTTGTCTCAAATGCAGTAGCCAAGATGGCGGCACATCACGAGACTCGGTAGTTTGGCCTTAGTAAGGCAACCTACCTAAACAATTTCACTGCGAACAATCAAGAACATATAACTCGGAATATTCGACCAGGATCTAGGCAACGAAAAACAGAAAACGAATGGAATCTCGGTACCGAGAACTGCAAGTCTCTAAGCTTTGTTGGTGGAGACAGGGTGCTGCTTGAGTAGTTAGAACCCCGTGAGCTCGGCATCGTGGCTCTGCAGGAGATCTGTCGCAAAAGTAAGAAAGTGAAAAGAGTCTGTGGCACCAATGAGCTTGTAACGGTTTTTCGTTTGCTAGGCAGAATGCAGCATCGCGTGATCAACTGGAAGACGTTCAACAAGAGTATGTGTTTGTCGAGGATAAATGGTTGTTTCTTCAACTATAGCAATATCAACGTGAAGGAAACGTTCTACGCGCAGTTGGAGGCAACATACGACAGCTGCTCGTGTCGGGACATCAAGATCGTTATCGAGCCAGCAAAATGGCTGGTGTGACAGAGAGTGCCAGCAAGTGAAGGAGACGAAAAACTAGCTTGGAAAAGCTATCTAAGCATCGCCACAAGAGAGAACGCGGCCTCGAAATGAGTTGACTACGATTTTAAGGAGAAAAATAAAACGCCAGCACGAGGACAGATATCGTGAAGAGCTGGAGCAATTGTTTCGGGCCAATGACACGAGCAAGTTTTACCCCGTAAGGGCTACACACCGAATCCAGATATGTGTAGGGACGGGGAAGAAATCTGATCATCAGCGAGCGTGAGGTGGTCGACAAGTAAGTGCAGTTTTTCGTTGAGCGCCTCAATAGCAAGCAACGGAAGAAGGCGGTGTGGGAGATGAATCGAGATAACCAAATAAATACACAAACAAGGGTAATGAACATCCAAAAAGAAAAATCGATTTATATATATTTTATAATCACTCAAGAAATAATTAGAGTGTAGCCAAATTCATGCAACATATATACACCTTGAAAATTGTTTGACTTGTGTGTAAATCGGAATGATCGTGTGAAAGCGGAGTCGAAAAAACCTATTCTTTCGACGAAGTTTGCAGCGCATGGACGCGTTTGGAATGTGAAAAAAAATCACCACAATGGCGCAGTTGCTCCCAGAAGGTAAGAAAAACACTCAAACTTTGAAGTTCGGTGAATAGTGAAAGAAAAGTGATTGAATGATTCGAAGATCCTTGGTGGTTCCTGTAGACACAAAATTCGTGATTGAATTTCCGAAAAGAATGGTCGCCATTTCGATTGTGCGGGGTGGGAAGTGATTGTAACTGTTTTGAGTTTGATGGAGGCAATGTTCAGCTTTTTTCTGATTTCAAATTCCCACGGAAGAGCGGATTGGCACACTTCTGACTCCGACGTAGCAATGGGCGAGATCAATCCGTTTTTTGCAGAATCAATTCTCGCAGGTCGATTAATCGATGTTTAAAATCAATGTCTTTTGTACGATCTCTTGCTGAATCGATTCTTTACAGACAAATTTGACAATAAACGAGGTCGATCCGATTTTCAGCGGTATCGATATTTTTAGGTCAATTATTCTTGTTCTAGAACCGATCTTTCAAATATTGAATAATCGATTTAGGCGAAACGATTTTTTTTACGCAAGTTGCTAAATGAAAGGTTGGTAAGCAAAAAAAACGAGGGAAGGGCGGTAAGCAAAAAAACCGATGGAAGGGCGGTACGCAAAAAAAAACCGACGGAAGGGCGGTAAGTAAAAAAAAAACAGTTGGAAGGACGGCACAAAAAAACACCGACGAAAGAGCGGTAGAAAAAAAAAACGACGGAAGGGCGGTAGGCAATAAAAAACCGACAAAAGGGCGGTAAGCAAAATAAACCGACGGAAGGGCGATAGGCAATAAAAAAACGACGGAAGGGCGGTTAGCAAGAAGAAAAGCCGACGGAAGGGCGGTAGGTAAAAAAATCCCGAGAGGGCGATAGGCTAATAAAAAAAAATTACGGAAGGGCGGTGAGCAAAAAAAACTATTGGAAGGATGGCAAAAAAATTGACAAAAGTGCCCTAGCAAAAAATAAAACGACGAAAGGGTGGTAGGCAAACACAAAAAAAATAACGTAAGAGCGGTTAGCAAAAAAAAATCGTTGGAAGGACGGCAAAAAAAAACGACGAAAGGGCGGTAGGCAAAAAAAAAACGACGAAAGGGCAATACAAAAAAACCGACGGAAGGGCGGTAAGCAAAAAAAGCGATGGTAGGGCAGTAGGCAATAAAATAAAACCGACGGAAGGGCGATAGGCTAGGCAAAAGAGAAAAACAACGGAAGGGCGATGCGCAGAAAAAAAAACTGTTGGAACGACGGCTAAAAAAATTGACGAAAGGGCGGTAAGCAAAAAAAAAACGATGAAAGGACGGTAGGCAAAAAATAAACCGACGGAAAGGCGGCAGGCAAAAAAATTGACGGAAGGGCGTTAAGTAATAAAACCCTTGGAAGGACGACAAAAAAATCCGACGGAGGGCGATAGGCAATAAAAAAACAGAAGGGCGGTAGGCAATAAAAAAACGGAAGGAAGAGCGGTAGGCAATAAAAAAAGACGGAAGGGCGGTAAGCACGAAAAATAACCGACGGAAGGACGGTAGATAAAAAAAACGATAGGCGATAGGCAAAAAAAAACTGCGGAAGGGCGGCAAGCAAAACAGAAAACTGATTAAAGGATGGCAAAAAAAAATTGACGAAAGTGCCCTAACAAAAATAAAACGGCGAAAGGGCGGTAGGCATAAAAAAAACTGACGGAAGAGCGGTAAGCAAAAAAAAACCGTTGGAAGGACAGCAAAAAAACCGATGAAAGGACGGTAGGCAAAAAACCTGTCGGAAGGGCGGTAAGCAAAACAAAAAAGCGACGGAAGGGCAGTAGGCAATAAAAAACGACGGAAGGGCGATAGGCAAGAGAGAAAAACAACGGAAGGACGGTGCGCAGAAAAAAAAACGGTTGGAAGGACGGCTAAAAAAAAAGTTGATGAAAGGGTGTAAGCAAAAAAAAACCGACGGAAAGGCGGTAGGCAAAAAAAAAGACGGAGAGTGGTAAGCAAAAAAAAACCGTTGGAAGGACGGCAAAAAAAAACCGACGGAAGGGCAGGAAGGCAAAAAAAGAACGACGGAAGAGCGGTGAGCAAAAAAAAAACGACGGAAGGGCGGTTAGCAAAAAAAGCTATAAGAAGGCCGGTAAGTAAAAAAAAAACAGACTGAAATTACCGCACAAAAAGTACCGAAGAAAGGGCGGATTTGCGTTACGCAACTAGCGATTGCACCCTGGTCCGGATTTGGGTGTTGAAGTCTAAGGACAGATATTTCAGGCAGATATTGTGAAATAACTTCAAGAAATGCTGGAAGATAACGAGCAAACACAAGAGGATTTCACTTGATTTTCCCGTCTGTTATGCTTTCGAGTGGTGGTGTGCATGTCTGGTCTAGGGCAAGGAGGTCCCGGATCATTTTCCCCGTTGACCGCTCGTAGCCTTAAGATTACAGAGCTCGCTTCGACAAGCGAAGGTCATGAGTTTGAAATGAAGATAATCAGATTGTTCGGTGTTAAAGAGACTTTTACGCATGGGTTTGTTCTCAGATCCCCCGCAAATAAATGTGAAATAAAACAATGGGAGAGCGACGATTGCCGAGTAAAATAGAAAAAAAAGGATTACAATATTTTGTTTTGTTTTGGTGAATTTTCAAATGGAAAAACATTCGAAAATGCATTCGAAATACTCTATTGTCGCAAATAACTACTGTATATAAAAGCCTTTAGCAGAACTCATCGATTTAATGAACTATGTAAATGCAATAAATTTGTAATTTAATATGTAATTTAGTATGATTCAATTTATACTTGAAAATTATAAAAAAAACGAAACGAAACAACAAAGCGGAGACAAAACCAAACGACATCCGATAAATTGAAGATTGTTTGGGGCTCCAAATGGAACAAAAAAAAACTTTGTTCTGGCTTTGTGCTATCAAGTTTCTTTTTTCCATATAACGATTCACCACCCTAATATATATAGACCTACAGATTAAACAACAACAAGATACAATGACGTCAAATTGATGAACAAAATTGTCATATTAAAAGTGTTTATAATCTGTATAACGAATTTGAAATATCTGTACTAGTTTGTATTCCGTATTTTATTCTTACACCATTACTTTCTGATGAAATGTTCATCGGGATAGTAGTTGCAAAGATCGATACGCATCACTGAAGTAACAAAGAAAATCTATAAAACCTGATGATCAATTTATCTGCACATCATTATGTTGACAGTAGACAAGGCGGATAATGTGGGAGATGAATCGAGATAACCAAATAAATACACAAACAAGGGTAATGAACATCCAAAAAGAAAAATCGATTTATATATATTTTATAATCACTCAAGAAATAATTAGAGTGTAGCCAAATTCATGCAACATATATACACCTTGAAAATTGTTTGACTTGTGTGTAAATCGGAATGATCGTGTGGAAGCGGAGTCGAGAAAACCTATTCTTTCGACGAAGTTTGCAGCGCATGGACGCGTTTGGAATGTGAAAAAAAAAATCACCACAGGCGGAAGGGGAAGTTAACCATGAAGTGCTTACAAACGATATTTTTTTCATTCCGACATCATGATGGACGACAACACGGCTGTCAGGACAAATTGAGGCGTTGTCCAAGGTGATGTGCTACATGCGTGCTTCAGGGATACTCTCGAGTCCCTTTAATTCGCGCAAAGGGTTAAGACAAGGTGATGGACTCTCCTGTTTGCCGTTCAATATAGCCCTTGAGGGTGTGATCCAGAGAGTGGGAATGCGTAAAAAATTAAATATATGCGAGCTAGGGGCTCCAGTGAGAACAGCATCAGGCTCCCAACTGAAACCTTGACGAGCTCGTATATTTGGGGTCACTGGTGAACACCGACAACAACACCAGCAAAGAGATCCAGAGACGCATCTATACTTTACGCCTTCAAACCCCTGCACATCGTACAAACCTCTCACCAGACCAGTAGTCTTTTATGAAACCGAGAAAACAACGTTTCTCGCGGAGGACCCAAATACTTTTGGAGTTTCGAAACGGAAGGTGAGCATGAGCATGAGCATGAGCATGATTGACCGCCCGCGGTTGCTTCTCCGTTATTGCCAGATCAGCTGTAATTACACAGAGAACCAATAGATGATGCTTGGGATTAACATTCATCCTCAATGTGTAAAAACTGGTGACCTTAATCTTTATATTAGGCAATACCAGCGCCGGCCGCATCCGAATGCAGGTCAAAGAAGGAGTGTGTATAGGAATATGTTGACGTGATACTCGCTTTATTGGAAGCCGAGAACACCTCTGCACTTCCACGAGAAATCACTGGGATGTTGGAGAAAAGGGTAAGGTTTGCAGCAGATTCCCTAATACCGGGTTCGTAATACCAAATATCGTGCGTACGAGTTCATTATATCTTTTACGGAAATCATAACGCGATCCAAACTCATTCCGGTTGATGATGTAACACCGCAAAAATAAAGCGCACGCAAGGATACCGGACCTATAACCTAATCAAGACAGACTCAAATATTCGAAAATCTGTTTATGAAGTCATTATGCAACTACCGAAACGTATCTCTCATTGATTTATCTCAGCTGACTACCCAATGTTACGAAGCAACCATATATGCATTAACCAAAAACAAGAAAAAAGTAAATATATAGGCCCTCAACACATACTGCAAGCGGTCAGCAAGAGAACTTCAAAAACGGCCTATTTGCTTGGCCATCGCCGTTTGAAACGAACGAAAAAAGAAATAAAAATAAAAAAAGGATGTGTGCGTTGACAGACGAGTCGCGTATAATCCTGATATTAATTGCAAATAATTGCGATATTTGGTGGCGATTAATTACGATGTTTTGTCGCGATTAATTATTTACGATATTTATCGAACGAACGGAACCTACACCTACTCACTGCGTGCTGGAATAGAACCTACGGGTGGACAGTCTGCGAATAAATGGTTTGGTACACCTCGGAAGTCACAACACACCGGAAATCCATATTCGAGCAAAGCTCACCTGGGCCGAAAACACGTTTACCCCGGAAAGTTATGCGCGACCGCTCTATTCCCTCTTACCGACGCATACGCGGAGACACGGAATTTCGCGTTGATTACCACTTACTTCTTGAATAAGGAAGCGAAGATACCTACTGAGTATGAAAAACTGGCAAAGTTGCATGCATTCATAGCTAGAAAATTTAAAAAAATGCAAATATGCATATCTAACAAAACCGAGTACTAATTAGATTCAACAAAATGCCAAAATAATCGCAATCAAAATTTATTTGCCATGCTAACCGACAAGATTTCTACTTAATTAAATTAAGAATTGTCCATGTGTTTCAGTATTTACTCAAAAGCTAGAAAAATCATAAAACAAGGGCATAAAACTGCTCAAAATGAAAGCAGAGAAAAAAACAAAAAAAAACATTGGTTCCCTTTTGCCATGCAAATCAAACAAAAAACACAGGCAAAACGTCACCAACACCAACCCGGTGGCATCGGTCTTGTTTCCTGAAGCTGCCGTGAAAGACAGTGGCGCTAGTCTCATTTATGTTCTTGAAGGTTTGTTCACACAGCAGTGTAAGCGTGACGAGCAATGCATAATATATGTTGTAGAGAGTTATGCGGCTTGAATCAATTTAAATATTAAAAAATAGCTTGGCTTAGCTTTGTAAATTTGAAACACACAGGCATTGATACGCTTTCTCTTTTACACATACATTGAGATGGTATTCTTGAAGTCATCGCACGTTTGCCAGCTACCTGCAAGAAACACCGCCATTCGCAATCGGCAAGAGCAAACGTTGTGTACATTCTATAACAATGCAACGCATTTATTTTTTGTTTTATCAAGTAAACCTCTCGACGTTATGTGTAATAAACATATCATCCGAAAACAACACGTAAGTACACTGCCGCTGAACACCGACACTGTGTGCACGTATGAACAATGCTTTTTTTCTTGTTTCGATGAATCAGCTGTCAAATTGCATGTAAAATTGATCCAGTGATCCAGCTAATGCTGGCTTCACTTATGTTGTACGTAAACGTCAGTGATGCCACCGGGTTGACCAACACTAATACTTATCCTTTAATTCCCGCGTCCTCTCTGAACTATCATGCTAGTGCGAGAAAGTGCCGCACGCAAGAGCAACGGTCATCCTGCACTCGCACTTCTCTCGCTTTTCCTTGTTCACCTTGCACTTACTCACACACACACTTATGACAAGGCAAGGGCTAGCGGGAAACGTACTCCGCCACCGAAAAAGAAATGCAGCTCTCACAAATTAGCCACAAAATTGCACGAATCTTTCACGGATTTCAACATTGACGTCACTCTCACCGATAATACGAAACCGCACTTCAAATATAACGATTACGCGACGGGAAGGCTAAATAAAATACGTCGACATTATTGCACTATCCCCAACCGTACTCGACAATGCTCGGAACACTTCAACGCGATTCAAATCAAACACTCGGAATTCACACCGAAACAATAGCGGCCTTCATTCAATAAACGTAGACACATCACTTTTCCAGATAGAAAATATATAACTTATAAAAACTTGAAAAAACGATGAAATTCCGACGAGAAACATTTTCACGTCCGTTCTTGATCACAGCTTGCTTCGATCTTTCTTTGGAGTTTCGAAACGGAAGGTGCTGCGGAATATCTACGGTGGAGTACAGCCGAACGACGGAGAATGAGCTGCACAAGCTGCTAATAGAGAATCCCATTGCACACTTTGCAAAAGTCAATAGGTTGGGCTGGACACGTCGCGAGGATGCCGGATGACAACCATGTGAATTCGTTTAGGTTCAGCAACACTACCACAACCAGAAGTGCGCAGCGTGCACGATGGCTCGCCCAATTCGAAGGGGGCTTGCGGATGGTGAGATGCCCGGAAACTGGTGAAGCACAGCCCAGGAGCGAACAACATGGCGACAACTTTTTCATACAGCATTCATGTTCGTATATAGTGTATATAAACCATTTTTAAATAATATAAAAACTATCTAAACCGTCAAAGTAGTGTCCGAAATCGTCTGTTCAGAAATCGACTCGAGGCAATTATTGTTCATAATCGCTAAAAAGCCCTCTTTAAATAATCTTTGCCAAAAACCATCAGAAAAAAATCAAAAAATTGTTAGAGTTGTACCCAAAATTGCAGAAAAAAGTTGAGAAGAATTACAAAATTGTCAAAAATCATCAAACATTATATCAAAATGAGTCAAAAATTGGAAAAAAGTCGTCGATGGATCGACATAATAAATATTTAAAGCATTTGAAATTATTGATTATTGTACAAAATTTTCATGAGCTGTGGCGAGTGTACTGAAAATCTAAATAAAGATCTTGATTCCTCATAGTGTACTATCCTATTCTGCATTTCTCCACATTTTTTAAAATTGTCCGTTCAAATTGAAAAGCAAAATTTTGTTCCAAGGCAACACTTTTGCATAGTTTTTCATTAGCGTCATTGCTAGAGCAAAAGCACTCGTTAAAGGCGAACTCACCAAATCGGTATCGATTTTACATAATAATCCAAGCGCAAACAACCGTACACAAGTCGATATTGAAATAATTTTTACGATGAAACAAGCTTGAACATTCCCCAGTGGAAGATTTCCATCGCCAGCAGCAGTAGCAACTTTAATGACTAACTTTCTCGCTGCGAAAAGGGTGAAAACGTTCACTATGCAGCATGATTAAATCCTTCGATTGCAAACGGAAATTCTCCTTGTTCGGCGCCATTAGGAGTCCTCGAAACCGCAATAGTCAGCCGTAACAATCAACGATTACATGAAGTGAAACCATCGTCGTCGTCGTCGCAATCCAAGATTACCTTCTACAGTACCAGCAGCAATTGAGACGCATTTTTGGCAGGGAAGACGCCAACATACACACAAAGTTTGCGCTGTACACACTCCTCCTGCTGAGAGTGGAGAGAGCGGCTGGGGGGCGTATGGCAATAAAAGTTTAAACCACTTTCCTGTTACGACCCAATCAGCCGATTGGTGCTGCGTACCGTCGGAAGGGCGACCGGATCTTTCCAGTTCCGGCTCCAGAAAGCCCGTTAACGTTATGTTTGAAGTAGCAAGAGTACGGGAATCCGTAGTGCAGTATCGCGTCTCGCTACACTAGGAATTGATATTAGATCGGGATGTACTAACAAGCGGTTCGTGTTTGATTGTTGGGGGGCCACCGCTAGGGTATCGAACACTGTCCAATGTATTCAACTCTCGCAGCAAACAGACTATTACCATTTTCCGGAATGACTCCCCGGTGGCGATGGCAGAGTGCAAATACCAAACCGCCGAATTCGTGCGGTTTGGATACAGCAGGAATAGCGGACATAAACGAGTCACTCCGAAGAGGGAACGAATGGTGGGGGTTTTGGTGTTGTTTACCGTTTTAAAGAAATTGTTCTCAGAACTTGGCTGTTTCCTTTGCAGATGTTTTGTTGCAGAATAATTCCGGCAATACAACGATAGCTATAAAAAGTAATCGCTGTTGAATAAAAAATTACCCAGAATTATATCTATCACTTTTCGTCCATTACCCAATTTTTTGGTGGCTTTTTCCGATACCTGGTTGGTTAAATTCACATACTAAACAGTATTGAAGCATGCTTTTCCGAGAAAATTTCTGCCTGCTCATCCGTGAAGCATTCGGGAAATGTTCTGCATCAGTGGAATGCTCAAATGCTCACTGGCCGAAATAGTAGGTACACATATTTTTTCCAGCTATTTTTCCCCATTTCCAAAGCCTTTACTTGGAAAATATTTGAACACTAAACTGAATGGGATCAATTTCTATCCTTCTGTAAACAATTCCAATCAGCCTGTCGGCATACTTATACATATTTTTCCCCGCCAGCATCAATCAGAGATCAACATCAGTCAGCTTTTTTTCGCTATATTATATTATGCCGAGTTGAAAATCAACAACGAAAGTTAGCCCAGCGGACCGTGTGACAACATTGTCACGAGAAAAATCAACATTCCCTGGTGCGCCCGACTTCGGCTCTGCCCATGTCCGGCATCAGGCTTGCTATTGCTTGATGATGAAAATGATGACGATGATGATGATGCAGCTGCACGAAGCGTCAGACCAATCTGCATCATCCACTTTTTGACAAATGTTTTTTATTTCGTTTTTCGAGGTCGGCAAGCATTCTGGTTCTATGGAAGGCGGTTTTTCTCCCCCATAACCCTTAGAGTTTTAGTCCGCTTAACATCCCAACCGTAAATTTCACCACGCATTGCCATCAAGCGAGTAAGTATAATGCACGGTTTATCCGTAAATAATATTTTTCCTGCAGCTTACAACATGCTGTCAGAGTAATAGGGTTCGAGTGGCACGTTATCCACCACCCGTAAGTACAACATACGAACCGACAGTTTTCGGGCATATATCAATGTTGAAACCGATCTACACCTTGTTAAATACGGAAGCCAAAGAACTATCTCGTTGCCGGCAGTCGTCCTGCGCTAAAACGAAAGCCTTGGCAATGGCAGCAACTTGTCGCTCACTTGTTCAGCCAGTGCACCAAAGGTAAAGCCACATATACACACACACACGCTCTCACATCACTCCCACCTAAACCCTATCCTGTGCCACCATCTGAAAGTATGACAAATTCATTTTCAAACAACCGCACTTGCATATGGCTAGAGGGCACCTTGTTCTGCCACTCTCTTATGATTCCTAATACTGACTTTCCTCTGCGATAGAATCCGGATACCTCTGTGGGGGAAAGTAACTCGTTCTATCGAGTGCAGGGAAAATGCATTTCGAGAGTTAGGGTTGCTAGTAACTTTGGACTGGTTGAATGATGTTCTAAGTATGATATTTCTCTACGAAAATGAAAAAAAAATCTAATTTGAATTTCTTTTTGCTTGTTTAATACAAGTTTTAAATCAACAGTGGATTTTTTATGCATCCCAACCGCAATCAGTAAGACGTCCGAGTGAAAGCCGGAGCCGGAAGACTGTCATTGCAGAAGGCTAACAATTTGCATAGAAAAATATTTTCCTTGAACATGACTGCATCGACTCTATCCGCAGTCCGGGGAGCTGCAAGACAGTGACAACGGCAAAGTTCAAATATTCGAAATTGGTCGACTGCCGGGCATGACAGTATCCCCACAAGGACAAACTGGTGAGTTATCGTGGGAGCCCACCGCTCTGCTGCTCCGTCTGGCCGGTGTGGAGTCCTTGCAGCAGCAGTTCAAGCAAATTTGCTTTCAACGTGAAGCCAAAGTGAAGATTTATTTGCCCTGACAGCTGCAAGGAACTGAATGCTCCAGTTTGCTGATTGATTTGGGCTTGCCGGTTGAGTTGAATGGGATTACGGTGCTGGCGATTCGCACATAGCAATTCGGGACGACAATGCATTCGAGTGATGATTTAGATTTGATTTGTCTTGCTGGAAAGGGCTTAAGTATCCACTCCGAGGGCGACACTTGGCTGTTAATTGCAGATGCCTGCATTTCAACTCCACTAATCATATTAAAGCATTTTTAAGAAGCATTTTTAAATCATTATGAAACTAGTTAACAGTTTCAAATCTCTTCCGAAATTAATTCAGCATCATTCATAAATCATTTCAAAATCATTCTAGAGTCATCTGATAATCACTCCAAAACAAACGTGAAATGTATTTTTTAAATATTTTGTAGCGTACGAGAATAATTTTAAAATCAATCGAAAATACAAACCATATCGGTGTGAAATAATTTCAGAAACTTTCGAGTAGAGTGTGAACTCAAAAGACAACGTTTAGGGAATTGTTCATATTGGTCGGTATTTGGTCCCTTTCGGATGTTTCTCAGAAACCGGAAGGCAACATCTTGGATTTCAAATTGACATGTGGAGTCAATTTCTGGCCCCTGCGCATCATTCTGGTATCGAAAATACTGATAATAGATGGTCCCTTACAGAAGACGTAGGGTTGTCGAACCACCTTGGCAATATTTCTGGCGCCCAAGAATCTTCACACACCAAATTTGGTTTCCGTCGCTCGGGTTGTGAAGAATTTTGTGTTTATTTGTTCTCATTCTTTTCTAAAGAGGGAGGGCTGTTAAGCTACCATGAAAATATGTTTTAAATTTTCACGCCGATCGGTTCAGTACATTTTAAGTCTGTAGACAGACAGACAGACAGACAGACAGACAGACAGACAGACAGACAGACAGACAGACAGACAGACAGACAGACAGACAGACAGACAGACAGACAGACAGACAGACAGACAGACAGACAGACAGACAGACAGACAGACAGACAGACAGACAGACAGACAGACAGACAGACAGACAGACAGACAGACAGACAGACAGACAGACAGACAGACAGACAGACAGACAGACAGACAGACAGACAGACAGACAGACAGACAGACAGACAGACAGACAGACAGACAGACAGACAGACAGACAGACAGACAGACAGACAGACAGACAGACAGACAGACAGACAGACAGACAGACAGACAGACAGACAGACAGACAGACAGACAGACAGACAGACAGACAGACAGACAGACAGACAGACAGACAGACAGACAGACAGACAGACAGACAGACAGACAGACAGACAGACAGACAGACAGACAGACAGACAGACAGACAGACAGACAGACAGACAGACAGACAGACAGACAGACAGACAGACAGACAGACAGACAGACAGACAGACAGACAGACAGACAGACAGACAGACAGACAGACAGACAGACAGACAGACAGACAGACAGACAGACAGACAGACAGACAGACAGACAGACAGACAGACAGACAGACAGACAGACAGACAGACAGACAGACAGACAGACAGACAGACAGACAGACAGACAGACAGACAGACAGACAGACAGACAGACAGACAGACAGACAGACAGACAGACAGACAGACAGACAGACAGACAGACAGACAGACAGACAGACAGACAGACAGACAGACAGACAGACAGACAGACAGACAGACAGACAGACAGACAGACAGACAGACAGACAGACAGACAGACAGACAGACAGACAGACAGACAGACAGACAGACAGACAGACAGACAGACAGACAGACAGACAGACAGACAGACAGACAGACAGACAGACAGACAGACAGACAGACAGACAGACAGACAGACAGACAGACAGACAGACAGACAGACAGACAGACAGACAGACAGACAGACAGACAGACAGACAGACAGACAGACAGACAGACAGACAGACAGACAGACAGACAGACAGACAGACATTTTTCGTATATTTTGACAGTTTTTGTAATTTTGTATATTTTTTTCTATTATTTTACACATTTCACATTCCCTCGTAAAAATGCTTTATCAACAAATTTCCCTTTTTCCATGTTTTCCTGTCAGCCTTCATTTATTTTCACGTTCAAAATTTTTTCTCTTCGTTTCAACATTTTATTGGTCTATTCTTTCATCTGTATTATTAGTTATCTATTTTCTGGTTCTTTTTTATTTGTTACTTGCAGTTCAAATCAGTTTTTTAATGCATATTCTTCTTTTTGCCTTGCATTTAAAGTAGCATTCCAGTTTCTATGACATTCTATGCATTTTTTCTCTCTATTTCTTTTTTTCTTATGTATATGTTCGGTTTTTTTTTTAAATTGTACAACTTTTTATTTCGTTGTTTCGTTTTTATTTTTATATTATGAGTATTTGTTTAGTTTGCGGATAATTTTAGCCAGTCTGTTTTTATTCTTTTATTAGGAGGGGGTATTACTTTTCCTCTCTGGACGCATCCAAAATGTTCGATATGACAAAAAATAATAGAAATGATGAAAATAACAAATAGGGTATCGAACGTCTTCGTCAGTGGTTTTCTTCGGCAGCTTTTTGCATGAGATCGCAGCAGAAAAGCCGAAGGAAACCACTGACGAAAACGTTCGATATCCTATGACAAAAATTGCAAAAATTACATTAAAAAAATGACAGAAATGACAAAAATGACGAAAATGAAAAAAATATAACAAAGATGACATGAAATGTCAGAAATGACAACAAATACCATAAATGACATGAATGACAAAGAATGACAAAAATGCCAAAAATGCCGAAAATGTCATAAATTACGGAAAATGCCAAAAAAAGACAACGATGACGAAAAATACCAGAAATAAATAACGAAACATGACAAAAAATCCGAAAATGACATTAATGACCAAAAATGCTAGGAATGACAACAAATGCCAAAAGTGACAAAATTGACCAAAAGTGATAAAAAATGACAACAAATACCAAAAGTAACATGAATCACGAAAAATGCCAGAAATAACAAACAAAATGCTAAAAATGACATAAATGACGAAACATGACAAAACATCCAAAAATGACATAAATGACAAAAAATGCCAGGATTGACAAAATATGCCAAAATTAACATAAATAACAAAAAATAACAAAAAATGACGAAAATGACAGAAAATGCCAAAAATTACATTCATGACGAAAAATTACATAAATGACATAAATGACAAAATAAGACAAAAAATGACAAAAAGTGACATAAACGACGAAAAATGACAAAAGAATGCCGAAAATGACATAAAATGTAATAAATAACAGAAAATGCCAAAAATGATATTAATGACAAAAATGACAAAAAATGATAAAAATGACATGAATGACAAAACAGGCAAAAAATGACATAGATAACATAGACGAAAAAAATGCGAAAAATGACAAAAAAATCCAAACATGACATAAATGACAGAAAATGCCAAAAATGACAGAAATGACGGAAAAGGCGTCGTACACAAATTACGTTACGCTTAAAATCAAGATTTCAGACCCCCTCGACATGATAACGTTCGGTAACGGTAACGTTCGACATGATTCCCTTCCCCCCTAAAATTACGTAACGCTGATCAGCCTGAACTCTCTCCGAAATTTTTAATTTCGAGCAAACATCACATTTACGTAACTGTCTCCACTACCCTCTCTACCCCTACGTAACAATAAGTAACGCAGACTCAATCCTCTTCCCCCCATAATTTATGTACGACGCCAAATGACGAAAAATTTAAAAATGACTTAAATGCCAAAAAATGCCATGGAATGACAAAAAATGCCCAAAAATTACATAAATGACAAAAAATACAGAAAAATGACAAAAATGACATAAATGACGAAAAATGACAAAAAATGACAAAAATGACATAAATAAAAAATAATGTATTAAATAACAAAAAATGCCTAAATGATATCAATGACATTAATGACAAAAATGACATGAATGACAAAAAAAAAACAAAAAATGGTATAAATGACATAGACGATATAAACGCTAAGAATGAGAAAAATGCCAAACATGACAAAAATGACAAAAACTGCCAAAAAAAACAAAAAATGACGAAAATGACAGAAAATGCCAAAAATTACATTCATGACGAAAAATTACATAAATGACATAAATGACAAAATAAGACAAAAAATGACAAAAAGTGACATAAACGACGAAAAATGACAAAAGAATGCCGAAAATGACATAAAATGTAATAAATAACAGAAGATGCCAAAAATGATATTAATGACAAAAATGACAAAAAATGATAAAAATGACATGAATGACAAAACAGGCAAAAAATGACATAGATAACATAGACGACAAAAATGCGAAAAATGACAAAAAAATCCAAACATGACATAAATGACAGAAAATGCCAAAAATGACATAAATGACGGAAAAGGCGTCGTACACAAATTACGTTACGCTTAAAATCAAGATTTCAGACCCCCTCGATAGGTAACGTTCGACATGATTCCCTTCCCCCCTAAAACTACGTAACGCTGATCAGCCTGAACTCTCTCCGAAATTTTTATTTTCGAGCAAACATCACATTTACGTAACTGTCTCCACTACCCTCTCTACCCCTACGTAACAATAAGTAACGCAGACTCAATCCTCTTCCCCCCATAATTTATGTACGACGCCAAATGACGAAAAATTTAAAAATGACTTAAATGCCAAAAAATGCCATGGAATGACAAAAAATGCCCAAAAATGACATAAATGACAAAAAATACAGAAAAATGACAAAAATGACATAAATGACGACAAATGACAAAAAATGACAAAAATGACATAAATAAAAAATAATGTATTAAATAACAAAAAATGCCTAAATGATATCAATGACATAAATGACAAAAATGACATGAATGACAAAAAAAAAAAAAAAATGGTATAAATGACATAGACGATATAAACGCTAAGAATGAGAAAAATGCCAAACATGACAAAAATGACAAAAACTGCCAAAAATGACAAAAAATGCCAGGAAAGACATAAAATGCCAAAAATGACATAAATGACCAAAAATGACAACAAATGCCAATAAAAACATGAATGACGAAAAATGACAAGAATGCCAAAAATTACATAAACGATTACTTAAAAAATGCAAAAAATGACAAAAAAGACATGAATGACGAAAAATGACAAAAAATGACATAAATGAAAAAAAAAAATAAATAATAAATAACAAAAAATGCCTAGTTGATATAAATGACAAAGAATGACATGAATGACAAAAAAAAAAAAACAAAAAATTACATAAATGAAATAGATATTAATGCTGAAAATGATAAAAAATGCCAAACATCACAAAAATGACAAAAACTGCCAAAATAACAAAAAATGCCAGGAATGACATTAAATGCCAAAAATGACATAAATGAAAAAAAAAAAAAAATTTAATGCATGACAAAAAACGCCTAAATGATATAAATGACATAAATGACAAAAAATGACATGAATGACAAAAAAACCAAAAAAAATGACATAAATGACATAGACGATATAAATGCTGAAAATGATAAAAAAATTCCAAAAATTACAAAAACTGCCAAAAATGACAAAAATGACAAAAAATGCAAGGAATGTCATAAAATACCAAAAATGACAAAAATGACCAAAAATGACAACAAATGCCAATAATGACATGAATGACGAAAAAGGACAAGAATGCCAAAATTACATAAACGACAAAAAGTGCTAAAAATGACACAAAATGTCATAAATGAAAAAGAATGCAAAAAATGACATAAATGACCAAAAATGATAAAGAATGACACAGAAACTAATAGTTATATAGAGATATAAAATTAAACTTCCTTCATTTTGTAATAAATAAAAAAGGAAGATCCCTTAAGTTACTTAATACATAAATTACTATGACTTAAGTTAAGTTACTATGACATAAATGACAAAAACGACATAAATGAAAAAAAAAATGACAAAAAATGCCAAAAATGACATAATTGACAAAAAATGATAATAGATGATAAAAAATGACATTAATGACGAAAATGACAAAAAGGCCAAAATAACATATATGACAAAAAAATTCTTAAATAACAAAAAATGCCAAACATGATATTAATAACAAAAATGACAAAAACGACATGAATGATAAAACAGGCAAAAATGCCGAAAATGACATAAATGACATGGACGACAAAAATGCTGAAAAATACACAGACAGACAGACAGACAGACAGACAGACAGACAGACAGACAGACAGACAGACAGACAGACAGACAGACAGACAGACAGACAGACAGACAGACAGACAGACAGACAGACAGACAGACAGACAGACAGACAGACAGACAGACAGACAGACAGACAGACAGACAGACAGACAGACAGACAGACAGACAGACAGACAGACAGACAGACAGACAGACAGACAGACAGACAGACAGACAGACAGACAGACAGACAGACAGACAGACAGACAGACAGACAGACAGACAGACAGACAGACAGACAGACAGACAGACAGACAGACAGACAGACAGACAGACAGACAGACAGACAGACAGACAGACAGACAGACAGACAGACAGACAGACAGACAGACAGACAGACAGACAGACAGACAGACAGACAGACAGACAGACAGACAGACAGACAGACAGACAGACAGACAGACAGACAGACAGACAGACAGACAGACAGACAGACAGACAGACAGACAGACAGACAGACAGACAGACAGACAGACAGACAGACAGACAGACAGACAGACAGACAGACAGACAGACAGACAGACAGACAGACAGACAGACAGACAGACAGACAGACAGACAGACAGACAGACAGACAGACAGACAGACAGACAGACAGACAGACAGACAGACAGACAGACAGACAGACAGACAGACAGACAGACAGACAGACAGACAGACAGACAGACAGACAGACAGACAGACAGACAGACAGACAGACAGACAGACAGACAGACAGACAGACAGACAGACAGACAGACAGACAGACAGACAGACAGACAGACAGACAGACAGACAGACAGACAGACAGACAGACAGACAGACAGACAGACAGACAGACAGACAGACAGACAGACAGACAGACAGACAGACAGACAGACAGACAGACAGACAGACAGACAGACAGACAGACAGACAGACAGACAGACAGACAGACAGACAGACAGACAGACAGACAGACAGACAGACAGACAGACAGACAGACAGACAGACAGACAGACAGACAGACAGACAGACAGACAGACAGACAGACAGACAGACAGACAGACAGACAGACAGACAGACAGACAGACAGACAGACAGACAGACAGACAGACAGACAGACAGACAGACAGACAGACAGACAGACAGACAGACAGACAGACAGACAGACAGACAGACAGACAGACAGACAGACAGACAGACAGACAGACAGACAGACAGACAGACAGACATTTTTCGTATATTTTGACAGTTTTTGTAATTTTGTATATTTTTTTCTATTATTTTACACATTTCACATTCCCTCGTAAAAATGCTTTATCAACAAATTTCCCTTTTTCCATGTTTTCCTGTCAGCCTTCATTTATTTTCACGTTCAAAATTTTTTCTCTTCGTTTCAACATTTTATTGGTCTATTCTTTCATCTGTATTATTAGTTATCTATTTTCTGGTTCTTTTTTATTTGTTACTTGCAGTTCAAATCAGTTTTTTAATGCATATTCTTCTTTTTGCCTTGCATTTAAAGTAGCATTCCAGTTTCTATGACATTCTATGCATTTTTTCTCTCTATTTCTTTTTTTCTTATGTATATGTTCGGTTTTTTTTTTAAATTGTACAACTTTTTATTTCGTTGTTTCGTTTTTATTTTTATATTATGAGTATTTGTTTAGTTTGCGGATAATTTTAGCCAGTCTGTTTTTATTCTTTTATTAGGAGGGGGTATTACTTTTCCTCTCTGGACGCATCCAAAATGTTCGATATGACAAAAAATAATAGAAATGATGAAAATAACAAATAGGGTATCGAACGTCTTCGTCAGTGGTTTTCTTCGGCAGCTTTTTGCATGAGATCGCAGCAGAAAAGCCGAAGGAAACCACTGACGAAAACGTTCGATATCCTATGACAAAAATTGCAAAAATTACATTAAAAAAATGACAGAAATGACAAAAATGACGAAAATGAAAAAAATATAACAAAGATGACATGAAATGTCAAAAATGACAACAAATACCATAAATGACATGAATGACAAAGAATGACAAAAATGCCAAAAATGCCGAAAATGTCATAAATTACGGAAAATGCCAAAAAAAGACAACGATGACGAAAAATACCAGAAATAAATAACGAAACATGACAAAAAATCCGAAAATGACATTAATGACCAAAAATGCTAGGAATGACAACAAATGCCAAAAGTGACAAAATTGACCAAAAGTGATAAAAAATGACAACAAATACCAAAAGTAACATGAATCACGAAAAATGCCAGAAATAACAAACAAAATGCTAAAAATGACATAAATGACGAAACATGACAAAACATCCAAAAATGACATAAATGACAAAAAATGCCAGGATTGACAAAATATGCCAAAATTAACATAAATAACAAAAAATAACAAAAAATGACGAAAATGACAGAAAATGCCAAAAATTACATTCATGACGAAAAATTACATAAATGACATAAATGACAAAATAAGACAAAAAATGACAAAAAGTGACATAAACGACGAAAAATGACAAAAGAATGCCGAAAATGACATAAAATGTAATAAATAACAGAAAATGCCAAAAATGATATTAATGACAAAAATGACAAAAAATGATAAAAATGACATGAATGACAAAACAGGCAAAAAATGACATAGATAACTTAGACGAAAAAAATGCGAAAAATGACAAAAAAATCCAAACATGACATAAATGACAGAAAATGCCAAAAATGACAGAAATGACGGAAAAGGCGTCGTACACAAATTACGTTACGCTTAAAATCAAGATTTCAGACCCCCTCGACATGATAACGTTCGGTAACGGTAACGTTCGACATGATTCCCTTCCCCCCTAAAATTACGTAACGCTGATCAGCCTGAACTCTCTCCGAAATTTTTAATTTCGAGCAAACATCACATTTACGTAACTGTCTCCACTACCCTCTCTACCCCTACGTAACAATAAGTAACGCAGACTCAATCCTCTTCCCCCCATAATTTATGTACGACGCCAAATGACGAAAAATTTAAAAATGACTTAAATGCCAAAAAATGCCATGGAATGACAAAAAATGCCCAAAAATTACATAAATGACAAAAAATACAGAAAAATGACAAAAATGACATAAATGACGAAAAATGACAAAAAATGACAAAAATGACATAAATAAAAAATAATGTATTAAATAACAAAAAATGCCTAAATGATATCAATGACATTAATGACAAAAATGACATGAATGACAAAAAAAAAACAAAAAATGGTATAAATGACATAGACGATATAAACGCTAAGAATGAGAAAAATGCCAAACATGACAAAAATGACAAAAACTGCCAAAAAAAACAAAAAATGACGAAAATGACAGAAAATGCCAAAAATTACATTCATGACGAAAAATTACATAAATGACATAAATGACAAAATAAGACAAAAAATGACAAAAAGTGACATAAACGACGAAAAATGACAAAAGAATGCCGAAAATGACATAAAATGTAATAAATAACAGAAGATGCCAAAAATGATATTAATGACAAAAATGACAAAAAATGATAAAAATGACATGAATGACAAAACAGGCAAAAAATGACATAGATAACATAGACGACAAAAATGCGAAAAATGACAAAAAAATCCAAACATGACATAAATGACAGAAAATGCCAAAAATGACATAAATGACGGAAAAGGCGTCGTACACAAATTACGTTACGCTTAAAATCAAGATTTCAGACCCCCTCGATAGGTAACGTTCGACATGATTCCCTTCCCCCCTAAAATTACGTAACGCTGATCAGCCTGAACTCTCTCCGAAATTTTTATTTTCGAGCAAACATCACATTTACGTAACTGTCTCCACTACCCTCTCTACCCCTACGTAACAATAAGTAACGCAGACTCAATCCTCTTCCCCCCATAATTTATGTACGACGCCAAATGACGAAAAATTTAAAAATGACTTAAATGCCAAAAAATGCCATGGAATGACAAAAAATGCCCAAAAATGACATAAATGACAAAAAATACAGAAAAATGACAAAAATGACATAAATGACGAAAAATGACAAAAAATGACAAAAATGACATAAATAAAAAATAATGTATTAAATAACAAAAAATGCCTAAATGATATCAATGACATAAATGACAAAAATGACATGAATGACAAAAAAAAAAAAAAAAATGGTATAAATGACATAGACGATATAAACGCTAAGAATGAGAAAAATGCCAAACATGACAAAAATGACAAAAACTGCCAAAAATGACAAAAAATGCCAGGAAAGACATAAAATGCCAAAAATGACATAAATGACCAAAAATGACAACAAATGCCAATAAAAACATGAATGACGAAAAATGACAAGAATGCCAAAAATTACATAAACGATTACTTAAAAAATGCAAAAAATGACAAAAAAGACATGAATGACGAAAAATGACAAAAAATGACATAAATGAAAAAAAAAAATAAATAATAAATAACAAAAAATGCCTAGTTGATATAAATGACAAAGAATGACATGAATGACAAAAAAAAAAAACAAAAAATTACATAAATGAAATAGATATTAATGCTGAAAATGATAAAAAATGCCAAACATCACAAAAATGACAAAAACTGCCAAAATAACAAAAAATGCCAGGAATGACATTAAATGCCAAAAATGACATAAATGAAAAAAAAAAAAAAATTTAATGCATGACAAAAAACGCCTAAATGATATAAATGACATAAATGACAAAAAATGACATGAATGACAAAAAAACCAAAAAAAATGACATAAATGACATAGACGATATAAATGCTGAAAATGATAAAAAAATTCCAAAAATTACAAAAACTGCCAAAAATGACAAAAAATGCAAGGAATGTCATAAAATACCAAAAATGACAAAAATGACCAAAAATGACAACAAATGCCAATAATGACATGAATGACGAAAAAGGACAAGAATGCCAAAATTACATAAACGACAAAAAGTGCTAAAAATGACACAAAATGTCATAAATGAAAAAGAATGCAAAAAATGACATAAATGACCAAAAATGATAAAGAATGACACAGAAACTAATAGTTATATAGAGATATAAAATTAAACTTCCTTCATTTTGTAATAAATAAAAAAGGAAGATCCCTTAAGTTACTTAATACATAAATTACTATGACTTAAGTTAAGTTACTATGACATAAATGACAAAAACGACATAAATGAAAAAAAAAATGACAAAAAATGCCAAAAATGACATAATTGACAAAAAATGATAATAGATGATAAAAAATGACATTAATGACGAAAATGACAAAAAGGCCAAAATAACATAAATGACAAAAAAATTCTTAAATAACAAAAAATGCCAAACATGATATTAATAACAAAAATGACAAAAACGACATGAATGATAAAACAGGCAAAAATGCCGAAAATGACATAAATGACATGGACGACAAAAATGCTGAAAAATACACAGACAGACAGACAGACAGACAGACAGACAGACAGACAGACAGACAGACAGACAGACAGACAGACAGACAGACAGACAGACAGACAGACAGACAGACAGACAGACAGACAGACAGACAGACAGACAGACAGACAGACAGACAGACAGACAGACAGACAGACAGACAGACAGACAGACAGACAGACAGACAGACAGACAGACAGACAGACAGACAGACAGACAGACAGACAGACAGACAGACAGACAGACAGACAGACAGACAGACAGACAGACAGACAGACAGACAGACAGACAGACAGACAGACAGACAGACAGACAGACAGACAGACAGACAGACAGACAGACAGACAGACAGACAGACAGACAGACAGACAGACAGACAGACAGACAGACAGACAGACAGACAGACAGACAGACAGACAGACAGACAGACAGACAGACAGACAGACAGACAGACAGACAGACAGACAGACAGACAGACAGACAGACAGACAGACAGACAGACAGACAGACAGACAGACAGACAGACAGACAGACAGACAGACAGACAGACAGACAGACAGACAGACAGACAGACAGACAGACAGACAGACAGACAGACAGACAGACAGACAGACAGACAGACAGACAGACAGACAGACAGACAGACAGACAGACAGACAGACAGACAGACAGACAGACAGACAGACAGACAGACAGACAGACAGACAGACAGACAGACAGACAGACAGACAGACAGACAGACAGACAGACAGACAGACAGACAGACAGACAGACAGACAGACAGACAGACAGACAGACAGACAGACAGACAGACAGACAGACAGACAGACAGACAGACAGACAGACAGACAGACAGACAGACAGACAGACAGACAGACAGACAGACAGACAGACAGACAGACAGACAGACAGACAGACAGACAGACAGACAGACAGACAGACAGACAGACAGACAGACAGACAGACAGACAGACAGACAGACAGACAGACAGACAGACAGACAGACAGACAGACAGACAGACAGACAGACAGACAGACAGACAGACAGACAGACAGACAGACAGACAGACAGACAGACAGACAGACAGACAGACAGACAGACAGACAGACAGACAGACAGACAGACAGACAGACAGACAGACAGACAGACAGACAGACAGACAGACAGACAGACAGACAGACAGACAGACAGACAGACAGACAGACAGACAGACAGACAGACAGACAGACAGACAGACAGACAGACAGACAGACAGACAGACAGACAGACATTATTCGTATATTTTGACAGTTTTTGTAATTTTGTATATTTTTTTCTATTATTTTACACATTTCACATTCCCTCGTAAAAATGCTTTATCAACAAATTTCCCTTTTTCCATGTTTTCCTGTCAGCCTTCATTTATTTTCACGTTCAAAATTTTTTCTCCTCGTTTCAACATTTTATTGGTCTATTCTTTCATCTCTATTATTAGTTATTTATTTTCTGGTTCTTTTTTATTTGTTACTTGCAGTTCAAATCAGTTTTTTAATGCATATTCTTCCTTTTGCCTTGCATTTAAAGTAGCATTCCAGTTTCTATGACATTCTATGCATTTTTTCTCTCTATTTCTTTTTTTCTTATGTATATGTTCGGTTTTTTTTAAATTGTACAACTTTTTATTTCGTTGTTTCGTTTTTATTTTTATATTATGAGTATTTGTTTAGTTTGCGGATAATTTTAGCCAGTCTGTTTTTATTCTTTTATTAGGAGGGGGTATTACTTTTCCTCTCTGGACGCATCCAAAATGTTCGATATGACAAAAAATAATAGAAATGATGAAAATAACAAATAGGGTATCGAACGTCTTCGTCAGTGGTTTTCTTCGGCAGCTTTTTGCATGAGATCGCGGCAGAAAAGCCGAAGGAAACCACTGACGAAAACGTTCGATATCCTATGACAAAAATTGCAAAAATTACATTAAAAAAATGACAGAAATGACAAAAATGACGAAAATGAAAAAAATATAACAAAGATGACATGAAATGTCAGAAATGACAACAAATACCATAAATGACATGAATGACAAAGAATGACAAAAATGCCAAAAATGCCGAAAATGACATAAATTACGGAAAATGCCAAAAAAAGACAACGATGACGAAAAATACCAGAAATAAATAACGAAACATGACAAAAAATCCGAAAATGACATTAATGACCAAAAATGCTAGGAATGACAACAAATGCCAAAAGTGACAAAATTGACCAAAAGTGATAAAAAATGACAACAAATACCAAAAGTAACATAAACTACGAAAAATGCCAGAAATAACAAACAAAATGCTAAAAATGACATAAATGACGAAACATGACAAAACATCCAAAAATGACATAAATGACAAAAAATGCCAGGATTGACAAAATATGCCAAAATTAACATAAATAACAAAAAATAACAAAAAATGACGAAAATGACCTAAATGACAGAAAATGCCAAAAATTACATTCATGACGAAAAATTACATAAATGACATAAATGACAAAATAAGACAAAAAATGACAAAAAGTGACATAAACGACGAAAAATGACAAAAAAATGCCAAAAATGACATAAATGACGGAAAAGGCGTCGTACACAAATTACGTTACGCTTAAAATCAAGATTTCAGACCCCCTCGATAGGTAACGTTCGACATGATTCCCTTCCCCCCTAAAATTACGTAACGCTGATCAGCCTGAACTCTCTCCGAAATTTTTAATTTCGAGCAAACATCACATTTACGTAACTGTCTCCACTACCCTCTCTACCCCTACGTAACAATAAGTAACGCAGACTCAATCCTCTTCCCCCCATAATTTATGTACGACGCCAAATGACGAAAAATTTAAAAATGACTTAAATGCCAAAAAATGCCATGGAATGACAAAAAATGCCCAAAAATGACATAAATGACAAAAAATACAGAAAAATGACAAAAATGACATAAATGACGAAAAATGACAAAAAATGACAAAAATGACATAAATAAAAAATAATGTATTAAATAACAAAAAATGCCTAAATGATATCAATGACATAAATGACAAAAATGACATGAATGACAAAAAAAAACAAAAAATGGTATAAATGACATAGGCGATATAAACGCTAAGAATGAGAAAAATGCCAAACATGACAAAAATGACAAAAACTGCCAAAAATGACAAAAAATGCCAGGAAAGACATAAAATGCCAAAAATGACATAAATGACCAAAAATGACAACAAATGCCAATAAAAACATGAATGACGAAAAATGACAAGAATGCCAAAAATTACATAAACGATTACTTAAAAAATGCAAAAAATGACAAAAAAGACATGAATGACGAAAAATGACAAAAAATGACATAAATGAAAAAAAAAATAAATAATAAATAACAAAAAATGCCTAGATGATATAAATGACAAAGAATGACATGAATGACAAAAAAAAAAAAACAAAAAATGACATAAATGAAATAGATATTAATGCTGAAAATGATAAAAAATGCCAAACATCACAAAAATGACAAAAACTGCCAAAATAACAAAAAATGCCAGGAATGACATTAAATGCCAAAAATGACATAAATGAAAAAAAAAAAAAAAATTTAATGCATGACAACAAACGCCTAAATGATATAAATGACATAAATGACAAAAAATGACATGAATGACAAAAAAACCAAAAAAATGACATAAATGACATAGACGATATAAATGCTGAAAATGATAAAAAAATTCCAAAAATTACAAAAACTGCCAAAAATGACAAAAATGACAAAAAATGCAAGGAATGTCATAAAATACCAAAAATGACAAAAATGACCAAAAATGACAACAAATGCCAATAATGACATGAATGACGAAAAAGGACAAGAATGCCAAAATTACATAAACGACAAAAAGTGCTAAAAATGACACAAAATGTCATAAATGAAAAAGAATGCAAAAAATGACATAAATGACCAAAAATGATAAAGAATGACACAGAAACTAATAGTTATATAGAGATATAAAATTAAACTTCCTTCATTTTGTAATAAATAAAAAAGGAAGATCCCTTAAGTTACTTAATACATAAATTACTATGACTTAAGTTAAGTTACTATGACATAAATGACAAAAACGACATAAATGAAAAAAAAAATGACAAAAAATGCCAAAAATGACATAATTGACAAAAAATGATAATAGATGATAAAAAATGACATTAATGACGAAAATGACAAAAAGGCCAAAATAACATAAATGACAAAAAAATTCTTAAATAACAAAAAATGCCAAAAATGATATTAATAACAAAAATGACAAAAACGACATGAATGATAAAACAGGCAAAAATGCCGAAAATGACATAAATGACATGGACGACAAAAATGCTGAAAAATACAAGAAATGCCAAACATGATAAAAATGACAAGAAATGCCAAAAATGACATAGGTGACAAAAATGAAAATAAATGTCAAACAAATACAAACATGACATAAATGGCGAAAAATAACAAAAAATGCCAAAAATGACATGAATGAAAAAAATTTCTCAAATCTAAAAATTACAAACAACAACAGAAGTGATAAAAATTACCTAAATGACAAAAATTTAAAATATAAAATAAATAAAGGAAAAGCAATAAATGGCAAACACGACCATTGAGAAAAGTAATAGAAATGAAAAATATAACAAAAATTACATATGTATATGGAAAAAAATACCAAATAAGTAGATGATTGAATAAAAAAAAGGTGGGACTGGATTATCCAGAACATAAAAAAAAATCATTTTTTATCGAGTTTTCTGGATAATTGCGCCACAGAAACATTTTTTATATTTTTTTTTTTTTTTTTTTATTTTACTTGAATGATGCAGTGGCGCAACCAAAAATTATTTCTGAGGCGAAAAGGGGTAAAATCTTGAGAAGGAAAAAAAAAACAAATTGAACATTGAATATTTCCACTCAATTCGAACATGTCTTGAACATGCCGGAAGTGACAAAAATGGTAACAAATATGCCAGAAGGGATGGTAAAGGACAAATTTCGGAATAAAAAACACCTAAAAAATTGATTTCGGATAATCGAGTCTAAAAGCCCGGATACTCGATCCCGGATCATCGAGTCTCGACCTGTACATACAGTGTCGGACAAAACATTAAGACCAGTGCTCAAACAAAAAAAGAAAGTGACAAAACTTTTAGAAAAAAAATCCAATCCAGTACTTCAATCAATTTTTAATAATTTATTTGCATTGTTCGAAGAAATTTATAACATATGTAGTTGAAACAATAGTAGTTCATTGAAAAATGCGTTTCAAGCATACTTAATAACTAAAAAGACGCGACAAAAATTAAGACCGGTTTTGAAATTTATGGTAAAAAAAAAATGAAACAAGGAAATTAATACCGTGAAAAGCTTCTAGGGTTAGTATTTGGTCGAGTAACCTTTGTTACGCATCACTTGACGCACCCGGTTCGGCATGGATTCCACCAGCTTCTGGCACGTGGTGACCGGGATGGCGTACCAACAGGCTTGGATCCTATCCCACAGTTGCTGCTTATTTTTCGACTTTTCCATGTACACCGACCTTTTCACGATCTCCCATAGGTTCTCTATAGGGTTCAGATCGGGTGACTGCGCTTGCCACTCCATGACGTCGATTTTGTTCTCCTGGAGCCAGTTTTTGATAGTCTTGGCGGTGTGCTTCGGATCGTTATCCTGCATGAACTGCCATTTCAGGGGCATCTCCCATTCGGCATGTGGCAGCATAACATCCCTTAGAATTTGGGCGTAGAGGTACTGATCCATGATCTTATCCACCCAGTACAGGGGGCCAACCCCGTACCAGGAGAAGCACCCCCACACCATAATGTTCCCTCCTCCATGCTTAAATGTCTTCGTTGTATACTGGGGCATGTAAGCGCAACATATTGGGCGATGGACCCAAGTTTTTCCATCTGAGCCAATGAGGTTTACCTTCGTCTTATCCGACCACAGAATATTTCGCCCCTTCTTTTCCATCTCCGGACCAATCCAATCAAAGTGATCTCTCGCAAACTTCAACCGCGCCTTCAGATGCTTCGGCGTCAGCATCGGGACGTTCCGGGGGCTTCTACCGCCTAGCCCCTGCTCCGCCAGCCGCCGCTGAACTGTCCGGGAACTCAAGGACAACTTCAGTTCGTCCCGGCTCTTTTTTGAGGCCTTGAAGGGATCTTTCTGGGAGGCTCGTTTAATGGCAGAGTCATCCTTCGCGGTCGTTTTCCTTGGGCGTCCACTTGTTTCGGATTTTTTGCGGTTGTGGAGGGCATTAAACACGAAAGTTTTGGATCGTCCCAAGTACTCTGCGATTTCGCGTTGGCTGCTGCCTGCCTTGGACATTTTGCGAATGACCATCCGTTGTGTTTCTGTGCAATTCTGAGCGCGACCCATTTTTCGTTGACTGCAACAGAAATTTGAGAATTTAAACCTCACACACTTCTTGTTTATATGATAAACACTTACCAGGACCCGAAAAACATAAAATATCACCGAGAAATATTGAGTTTTCTTCAAAAATCAATCGAAATAACACTCGAAACAGCCGAAACGAGGAACTGGTCCTAAATTTTGTCGCACCGGTTTTCAACCTTTGACAGCCCTTAGTGCGTCTTGCTAAAACGGGTTGCTTTGATTGCGTTAAACTTGCGGTTTTCAAAATTGTCATTCTAGTATAAGTGCTCGCCGCTAAGTTTCGCATATACTATATATGAATTGGCAGTTGAAAGCTTATTTGAGTTTTTCGCATTGGAGTGGTCTTAACGTTTTGTCCGACACTGTACATGCTTGAACGACAGAGATGACAGATGTAACAGAAAATTAAAACTAACAAAAAAAATAATGAAATGACAAACAAAAATGTAGAACTTGAAAAATTAAAAACAAATTACAAGAAGGCAGTAAAACACAAAAAAAGATCGAATTGCGGACCGTCGATCGAAATGACAAACAAGAAAAAAATTTAAATATATATATATATATATATATATATATATATATATATATATATATATATATATATATATATATATAAATATATATATATATATATATATATATATATATATATATATATATATATATATATATATATATATATATATATATATATATATATATATATATATATATATAAATATATGTGTATATTTGAACCTCAATATAAGTCAGCTTTATTTTTATTTTCGTTACGTTATATCGAGTTATATCGATGCAAAAAATTTTTTTTTTTAATTATTAGTTTATGCAAGAATCGCGCATCTTTGAGTAACCATTAACTTACTCAAAGATGCGCGAAAACCTATTTCCTATCACCTATCAGTATTTTCCAAGAACTCTGGAAAACCTCATATTTAGTGCCAATTTTCAAATCTGGCGCTAAATCTGACATTCGTAATTATCGTCGAATTGCCATTATTTCATGCATTCCAAAATTATTTGAATCAATAATTAATGAAAAAATCTTTCAACAAGTAAAACACCAGCATTCTGTGCCGAACACGCATCAGTACTGGACGTGTTTGGTGATCGGTCCGATAGAGTATAAAACAAAAGACGTGTGAACAAGTGTTGGCATTGTTTGCCTGGTCGAGTGAAATAAATCCGGGTTCAAGGTCGTTCCTTTGTGCAACTGTTTCGCATCGTGACTGCCAGCTGGTGCGTAAGCCGATTTGGCTGCTGGCTGGATTGTGCTACAGCAGTGGACGAGACACAAACGAGTAAAAAGAAGAAGCCATCAGTGTCAGCGAGTCGTATCGCTGTGTGGAGTGATCTCACACCTGGCTCGCTGCTGGTGGCTGTTTGGTGCTGCTGTATTGGTGCTGCTGGCTGTAACGGCTGCTACTTCGAACGATCGGACAACCAACCTTACTGGAAGGGAGAAATAAAAAGGTACGTGTTCTTGTCAGCGCTAGTGCGCTAGACTTAAGATGGATGTAGATCCCTCGCCTCCCGCGCCACCATCCCCGAACCCCTCTGACCCTGACCCCTCTGTTACCCCCTCCCCTGTTCATTCTTCAGTCCCCCCTCGCCCCAGGCTTTACCCAGACGGAGCCCAGGGCAGCTATACTGTTTATTTTCGGCCAAAGGCAGGACCCAAATCGAAAAAGTTGAACCTCTTGCAGATTTCTAAAGACCTGACGAAGGAGTACAAGGGCGTGACCGAAATTTCCAAGGTCCGGCCTAACAAGCTCCGTGTCGTGGTCGGTAACCTGAAAGAGGCCAACGATATAGCTTGCTCTGAGCTCTTCACACGCGAGTATCGCGTTTACATACCCGCACGAGACGTGGAGATCGACGGTGTCATAACCGATTCGAGTCTGTCCGTCGAGTGTATACTGCAAAGTGCCAAAGGGTGCTTTAAGAACAAAACGTGTCCCGAAGTAAAGGTGCTCGACTGCAAGCATTTGCGGTCAGCATCGATCATCGGTGGCAAAACAGTATACACTCCGTCAGACTCGTTTCGAGTTACGTTCGCCGGGTCTGCACTACCAAGCCACGTCTCGATCCACCGGGTTCGTCTCCCTGTGAGGCTCTACGTGCCCCGCGTCATGAACTGCCTGAATTGCAAGCAGTTAGGCCATACAGCCGCCTACTGCTGCAATAAGACACGTTGTGGCAAGTGTGGGGAGTCTCATGCGGAAGATTCTTGCAGTGTTAACGCTGAAAAGTGTATTCACTGCGGAGAAAATCTGCATGAGCTCTCGACATGTGCGGTGTACATGCAGCGCAGGGATAAAATAAAACGGTCTCTCAAAGAGCGTTCAAAGCGTTCCTACGCTGACATGCTGAAGAAGACCGTTACCACTTCTCCCGTTACTTCGAACCCCTTCGATCTGTTGCCCTCTGAGGAAACCGATTCTGACGATTCACCAGCGGGAGCATCTTACGCCAATCCTGGGGAGTCTAGAAAGAGGAAAAGTGTTTCCTCTCCTAAACTTCCCAGAAAAGGTCCTAAGATTTCTCAAAGTGAAATGAAGGTTACAAACAAACCAAACAGTGCTGCGGAAAAACCGAAGCAAACTCCTCCTGGGCTGGCAAATTTAAAGTCCCAGAAGGAGTTCCCAGCACTGCCAGGAACATCTAAAACCCCAGTTGCTCCTTTTACACTCCCAGTTGATGAAACAAACTCTGGATTAGTGAAATTTTCTGACATTGTGGACTGGATTTTTGAAACTTTCAATGTACCCGATCCAATTAAAATTTTTCTTACAGCATTCCTCCCAACAGTTAGATCATTTTTGAAGCAGTTGACTGCCCAATGGCCTCTCCTTGCAGCGATTGTATCCTTCGATGCCTAATTCAACTGCGTATATGAAGGATTCTATCTCTGTCTTACAGTGGAATTGTAGAAGTATTTTACCAAAAATTGATTCGTTTAAAGTTTTGATAAATAAAAACAAATGCGATGCATTTTCCCTTTGTGAAACTTGGCTTACTTCAAATATTGATCTCAACTTCCATGATTTTAATATTATTCGCCTTGATCGAGACACCCCATATGGAGGAGTACTTTTAGGGATTAAAAAGTGCTATTCTTTCTATCGTATTAACCTCCCCTCGATTCCAGGCATCGAAGTTGTCGCATGTCAAATGACAATACAAGGTAAAGAGCTTTGTATTGCCTCAATATATATTCCCCCCAGAGCACAGGTTGGGCAACGGCTGCTCTTTGATTTAATAGAACTTCTTCCCTCGCCACGTTTGATTTTGGGAGACTTCAACTCTCATGGCGTGGCTTGGGGTTCCCCATACAATGATAACCGCTCTTCTTTAATCTATAACCTTTGCGATGACTTCGACATGACTATTTTAAACAACGGTGAAATGACACGTATCCCGAAACCTCCAGCGCGCCCAAGCGCTTTGGATCTATCCTTATGTTCGACGTCGCTACGGTTGGATTGCACATGGAAGGTAATCCTCGATCCTCACGGTAGCGACCATCTGCCTATTCTTATTTCAATTACTAACGGGTCAACTCGCATGCGACCAATTGACATTCCGTATGACCTCACACGAAATGTCGATTGGAAGTTATACGAGGAAATGATTTCAAAAGCGGTCGAGTCGATTCAACATCATTCACCACTTGAAGAATACAACCTCCTCGCGGGCTTGATTCTCGACGCCGCGTTGCAAGCCCAAACGAAGAAATATCCCGGCGTAACGATCAAAGAACGGCCTCCCACTCCGTGGTGGGACCAAGAGTGCTCCGATGTCTACACGCAAAGATCCGACGCGTTTAAGGCCTACCAGACGGGAGGTATACCTGGCGACTATTTACGGTATTCGGAGCTTGATACCAAGCTTAAAAGCTTGGCTAAAGCAAAGAAACGTGGATATTGGCGTCGGTTCGTGAACGAGACGTCGAGGGAGACATCGATGAGCACTCTTTGGAACACAGCCCGAAGAATGCGGAATCGCGTAACGGTCAACGAAAGCGAGGAGTCTTCAAGTAGGTGGATATTTGATTTTGCCAGGAAAGTATGTCCGGACTCTGTTCCTGAGCAAAATATTGTTCGCGATGCGTCTCCGGGCCACGACGCGATAGAATCACCTTTTACGATGGCAGAACTTTCAGTTGCCCTCCTGTCCTGTAACAATAACGCGCCTGGATTAGATAGAATCAAATTCAACTTGTTGAAGAATCTACCCGGCAATGCCAAGAGGCGCTTGTTGAACTTGTTCAATAAGTTCCTGGAGCAAAACATTGTACCGCAGGATTGGAGGCAAGTGAAGGTGATCGCCATCCAAAAACCAGGGAAACCAGCTTCTAATCACAACTCTTATAGGCCGATTGCAATGCTATCCTGTATCCGGAAATTGATGGAAAAAATGATACTCCGTCGTTTAGACCACTGGGTCGAATCAAATGGTCTACTATCAGAAACTCAATTTGGCTTCCGCCGTGCCAAAGGGACGAATGATTGTCTTGCGTTGCTTTCAACAGATATTCAGCTGGCGTATGCTCGTAAAGAACAAATGGCGTCTGCGTTCTTGGACATTAAGGGGGCTTTTGATTCCGTTTCTATTGACATTCTTTCGGGTAAACTTCACCGACAAGGATTTTCTCCAATTTTGAACAATTTTTTGCACAACTTGTTGTCCGAAAAGCACATGCATTTTACGCATGGCGATTTGGCAACTTTTCGCATTAGCTACATGGGTCTTCCCCAGGGCTCATGTTTAAGCCCCCTTCTTTACAACTTTTATGTAAATGACATCGACGAATGTCTGGCAAATTCATGCACGATAAGACAACTTGCAGACGACAGTGTAATCTCTGTTACAGGAGCCAAAGCTGCCGATTTGCAAGGACCATTGCAAGATACCTTGGACAATTTGTCTGCTTGGGCTTTACAGCTAGGTATCGAATTCTCTCCGGAGAAGACTGAGATAGTAGTTTTTTCTAGGAAGCATGAACCTGCTCAGCTTCAAACACAATTAATGGGTAAAACGATTTCTCAGGTTTTGGTACACAAATATCTTGGTGTCTGGTTCGACTCTAAAGGCACCTGGGGTTGTCACGTGAGGTATCTGATGAAAAAATGTCAACAAAGAGTGAATTTTCTTCGTACAATAACCGGACAATGGTGGGGAGCCCATCCAGGAGACCTTATAAGGCTTTACCAAACAACGATATTGTCTGTTATTGAATACGGGTGTTTCTGCTTCCGCTCCGCAGCAAACACACATTTGATCAAACTGGAGCGAATACAATATCGTTGTTTGCGTATCGCCTTAGGTTGCATGCAGTCGACCCATACGATGAGTTTGGAGGTTTTAGCTGGAGTACTACCATTGAAAAACCGCTTCTGGAGCCTGTCTTCTCGTATTCTAATCAAATGTGAGGTCTTGAACCGTCCCGTGATTGAAAATTTTGAAAGGTTAATCGAACTTAATTCTCAAACCCGTTTTATGACATTGTATTTCAATCACATGTCCCAAAATATTAACCCTTCTTCGAATATTCCAAATCGTGTCGACTTATCAAATACTTCTGATTCTACTGTGTTTTTCGATACATCCATGATAGAAGAAACTCGTGGAATCCCGGATCATTTACGCGTGCAGCAGATCCCTAAAATTTTTTCCAATAAATATCGAAACATCAACTGCGACAATATGTACTACACTGACGGATCACTTCTTGATGGGTCCACTGGCTTCGGTATCTTCAATAACAATTTAACCGTCTCCCATAAGCTCGATAATCCTGCTTCTGTTTACGTCGCAGAATTAGCTGCAATTCAGTACACCCTAGGGATTATCGAAAAAATGCCCACGGACCATTATTTCATCTTTACGGACAGTCTCAGTTCCATTGAGGCTCTCCGATCGATGAAAGATGTTAAGCACTCTCCGTATTTCCTGGGGAAAATACGGGAACATCTGAGTGCTTTATCCGAAAAATCTACTCAGATTACCTTAGCGTGGGTCCCTTCTCACTGCTCGATACCGGGTAATGAGAAAGCGGACTCTTTGGCTAAGGTGGGCGCAACAAACGGTGATATTTATGAAAGACCAATTGCCTTTAATGAATTTTTCGCACTTGTACGTCAGAATACGATCATCAGTTGGCAAAATGCTTGGACCAGAGGGGAATTGGGAAGGTGGTTACATTCCATAATCCCCAAAGTATCGACGAACCCGTGGTTCAAGGGGTTGGATGTAGGTCGGGATTTCATTTGCGTGATGTCCCGGCTTATGTCCAATCACTATAGATTTGACGCGCTCCTCCGTCGTGTTGGGCTCGGGGAAAGTGGTATCTGTGCCTGTGGTGAAGGTTATCACGACATAGAGCATGTGGTTTGGTCATGCCCTGTACACCGTGACGCCAGGTCTAAATTAATAGCTTCCCTGCAGGCCGAGGGTAGACAGCCGGCTGTTCCTGTTCGTGATGTCTTGGCGAGCCGTGACCTATCCTACATGTCCCTTATATACGTTTTCCTGAAATCCATCCACGCCCCAGTCTAGTCCCGTTCCCCTCCGTCTACACCCAACAAAACGACAAGAACACGTTTGAACCTTAAGCACAAAACCAGCAACCAGACCCCGCACAACAGAACCAGGACCCAAGGACTACGAGCCTCTGTCCCAACTCACGACATCGTGGCTCAGCAGAACGAATCCATACATGCCATTCGACGATTATCAGACGACCATTGAACAACAAAACACTGATTGGAAATCCCATGCTAGTTTTAAGTTAGACTTAATTTCAGCTCGTAGTCGGCAGCGAGGATAAAAAATTTGCTTTAGTTTTTAAGTCATCAGATATAATTGGCGCCGTTAAACATTAAATTGTATTTGTGCCGTGTCAAATAAATGTTATGTGAAGAAAAAAAAAAAAAGTAAAACACCAAATTACAACTCAACAGCACGGCTTTTACAAAGGCCGATCAACTACCACAAATCTTTTGGAATTCATAACTTTCACTCTGACTGTAATGGACAACGGTAACCACGTAGAAGCTCTTTATACGGACTTTAGCAAGGCATTTGACAGAATCGACATACCATTATTGCTCTTCAAGCTCGAAAAATACGGAACTGAAACAAAATTTTTGGAATGGCTGCAGTCATACTTAACAAAACGAACACAAATAGTCCGCTTTCAAAATTCCTTTTCGAACCCAATAGAAGTAACTTCTGGGGTTCCTCAAGGTTCCCACCTGGGCCCTCTTCTTTTTATATTATACGTAAATGACATTTCCTTTCTTCTTAAGTCAATACATGTGCTTGTATATGCTGATGACATGAAGCTCTTTATAGAAATAACCAATGCAGAAGACTTCGAAATATTCCAGAATGAAATTAATGTATTCTACACTTGGTGCAACAAAAGCCTATTACAACTCAACATTAAAAAATGTAATTCAATAGCCTTTAGCAGAAAAACAGTAACACCACCAACAAACATTTTCTTAGGAAACCAACCAGTAGAAAAATGCAAAATCGTTAGGGACCTAGGCGTAATCTTAGACTCCAAACTCACATTCATAGAACATTATAATACAATTATCAACAAAGCAAATAGTTTGCTGGGCTTCGGCCACAATTTTCAAGACCCATATACAATCAAACTATTATATATTACATACGTCCGACCAATTCTGGAATATTGTAGCATTGTATGGAATCCCTATATTGCCACACATGAAGAACGCATTGAATCTGTCCAAAAACAATTTCTTTTGTACGCGCTTCGTAAGCTAAATTGGACATCATTTCCCTTACCATCATATGAAGCACGCTGCATGCTTATAGACATACAAGCACTTAAAGAACGCCGCGATCTTTCAATGCTTTATTTTATCAATGACATTATTTCTCAACGCGTGCAATCTACTCAATTATTATCACAACTAAATTTTTATGCACCCAGTCGTCAATTAAGAAATCGTAAAATATTTTCGGAAAATTCTCACAGAACAAACTACTCAAAAAATGGCCCAATAAATCGCATGATGCGTCACTATAACCAGCACTGCGAAAATATCGACATCACCATGGGCAGAAATCAAATAAAAAAACGACTAACTACTGGAAATAATGTATAGAATATAAGAAAACATTGTATTATTATAACTGTAGTCTACATTTGCTTGACGAAATAAATAAATAAAAATAAATAAAATAAAAATTTTGAACCGTTCTTATGACCATTTATGATAATTTTCAACAAGCAAAAAAAAAGTTTTTTAATTGATGCAAGATTGTTGATGGGTACTCAAAGATGCTCGAAAACCTATTTCCCATCACTTATCAGTATTTTTAAATGTTTCTTATGCTCATTTAGAGAAAATTTCAAGAAGCAAAAAAAAAAAATTTTTTTTTATTGATGCAAGACTGTCAATTGTTACTGAAGGATGGGTGGAAACCTATTTCCCATCTTTAAGTTTAGTAAAGCGGGCAATGTATGCAGTTTGCGAGGATGCGAAAATGAACGGGAATAGAAGGTGTGACTTTTAGGCTTAGAAAAAATTTTCCCTCGTCCAGACGGAGATTGCGGGTTCGTGTCCCGTCTGGACGAGGGAAAATTTTTTCTAAGCCTAAAAGTCACACCTTCTATTCCCGTTCATTTTCGCATCCTCGCAAACTGCATACATTGCCCGCTTTACTAAACTTAAAATGTAAGTCATATGACAAAAAATGAAATTAGCTCGTAAAGTATTTCCCATCACCTATTATTATTTTTAAACCTTTCTCATGCCCATTTAGGACAATTTTCGCATTGGTTTCATTGGCTTCAAAACTTACTACAAACATTTTTCTGAAGCATTTTATACACCAAAAACAGTTGCTGTATCATTTATTTCCAATTTCAATACATTTCAAAAAGTTACGTTATATCGAGGTAAAAGTTACGTTATATCGAGTTACGTTATATCGAGGTATGACTGTATATATAAATATGTCAAAAGTGATATAAATATCAAATAATAGCAAAGGTTTGAAAAATATCAGTAAGCTAAAAAACCAAAACGAAAATGTCAAACGAATTACTCACTGTTACGTACGCGGGTATTAGGTATCTGCATTCCTATCGTTCGATACTTACTTATTAGCTTTTCACGCACTAGCTTGTAACGCTGCTGTCAGCATCAAACAAGCAAAAAGCACATTGTAAATTATTATTCATTTGCTTGACGGAACAGCAAACATTCAGAATGGCGTACAAACTTCGCCCGCTGTTGGGTGAGATTTTTCCTGGGATGAAAACGATGCTTTGTAGTAAATATACAGCAGCTTCTACAGTCGTTGCTGCTTCAGCTAAGACGCGTTAACATAGGATCACATTCTGGGAGCAGTGTCGAATAAATTCGCTGGAAAATTTATGCAAATTAATAGAATTTCACTTCTGAAGCATCGCCGTTTGCTCTTTGACGCGTTTCTGGACGGGCGCTCATTTTCACATCCTGATTCGGAAAAGAAAAGGTCGAACCAGTCGTCGTAATTAAAGAAGGTTATGGCCGAAACAGATGCGCAAAGTCAGACCCTGAAGTGAAATCCGTCAACGACTATTGGTGCCCTGGCCTCTGTGACAAAATAGTGTCACTAACGAAAGGCGCGTTTGTTGCTGCCGCCGGATCAAGACGACTCAGCACTGCTCAGCAAAAAGTTTAGACAACAAAGTAATGAGTGGCCGCAGATAAAAGCGAAGAACGGATAGCACTTCGGCAGTGATTCTGAAGTGGCTGAGTGGCCGATGCTGCAGCTACCGGCTCGGTTTGGCGTTCCATGGCATTCTGGACCATTTCTCATTTAAACGAGTTGAGCTCTGATTGAATTTTATGAAGCAGAAAGTTAATTATTGAAAGTGCAGACGATGGAGTGTCGAAAACTGAGACGCAGGATGGCAGGGGTTCCGGGCGGGAGGATGATATTATTTGCTTTTAGAGAGTGCTGCCGAAGTTGAAAATTTATGTTCGTGCCGAAATAATAAAACCGGATTATCTATAGATATGCATAAAGCAGGTGAGGTATTGGGATTGGGGGATATAACTTCGTAAGTTCTTTAAAAGTCAAGAAGTCAAAAATCCAAAAAAGCAAAAATTCAACATAAGCTTCAACTTTTGTGTTTTTAAGTATGGTTTTCATTGATTGTCTAATTGCGACGAGAAAAAAAAAGTAAGCCTACACTATCACGAAAGTAAACTTCATAAAAAAACCCAACTGTGTGCGGTGCCGCAGAACAACTTAAAAGGGCCCCGTCGTTTGCTGCTTGGTACGCCAAATGTTGAGGACAAACTTTTCTTGACAAGTGCTTTACCATGTTGACAAGTTGATCGTGGCACATATATGTACCAACGTGAAAGTATGTAGGAGCGCAAAAAAAAAACGGAAAATAAAACAAGCGAATTCTCCTGCCACTCATACCGTCGTCGTCATTTTATTTATCTGCTCTTAAGCGTTCTACCGTGCTTCCACCGTGTGCGCTGTGACATGACTGAAGGTGAGCAAGAAAATTGCTGCCGACTAAGGATGTCTTAGTGGAGGCTATACCTGAGCGAGTGCCATTCTGACCTCTGGAGGGGAAAAAAATCACAACGGTAAAACGTTTCAGATTTACTTCCACTGGTTAGTTCGAATTCTTTCAGCGAACCGTGAGCGAAATATATTCTGGCAGTTGCACTATTTGAGGACACGACTGCTGTAGACACTTGCTACGTGATTTGGGAAACTTTTGAACGTGTGATTTTAGAAAACCACCAGTTTATCAACACACGGGATAATAGCAAATAATTTTCGTTAAAAGAATACGCTTAACGTAAACAGCATTTTCGATGGCAGAAATGGGAACAAAACAATTTCTACTGCAAATAAACAGAATATATTTCAATTAAAATGGCGACCATGGCGGCAGGCTAAAGCACTCCAATAAATTTCGTTATTTTACGAGCGCCTGGCGCTGCGGCAACAGCGAGGTTTTAAGGCGGCAAACATAATGGAGCAAGACAAACAAATATTATGTCAGAAATAACAGCAAATGGGGGCATTACGTGAGTTTGCTGGTTTGGCTTCCGCAGCGAATGAATTGGCTGTAGTGCAAACCACAGCATGTTATTGGACCCAATATGGTGCAGTTTATACCTAAAAACAAAAAAACTGATGTACCGAATGTGTACCGGGCTATCAATCGTAAACATAAAGTGCGCATACAATTTGGATGATTTTTATTGCTGATATTCATCCTGACTATCATTCAAAATCGTGTGTTTCTAGTGCTACGAATCAAGCTCCAAATTATTCTTCAAATTTGTTTATCAGCAATCTTATGAAAACTTTCGCTCTACTGATTCGAAGTTCATAAGTAACTTTTCGCTTTCCATACTTACAAAGCACTTGATTCTGCTCAAAGCTTTTTACGTTCTCACCCAGCACCACCCAACCGAGAATAACCCAAAAAAGGCAAGCCTGTCGACAAAGCGTGTTCCGTGCCTTAAAGTATTCAATTGGCTAAAAGTTATTGAAATTGCATCAATAACGGTTGAGTAAATTTTTCATTAAATTACAGCCCAGCGATCGGCTTTTCGCTTCAGCTCGAAAATAAAAAAAAGAGCTCACACACAATCCCGTTCTATTTGTGTGTGTATGTACATTGGTGAAATGGCAGTTCATATTCAACGGTGTAGGAAACTCTTTATGCTAACGGAGTAACTACAGTTTCAGATTGATCATGCCATTCAACCGGTTTTGTTCATTTATTCATCCGCTTAGTCTCAATAGGCTGCATGGGTATTCAAATTTTCTGTTTCTTCCTGCGGTAACTGTATCCGGAGGTGTTTTTGTTTATTGATTATTCCTGTATTTTAATATTGAAATTGTTTGGTGAAGGTTTTCGAGTGGTATTGAATAACGTTTAAAACTAATTGCTCGTTACATATCGAACCATAATTAAAATGTAAATGAGGAAGTTCTTTGAACAGTTCTTTAGTAAATCTATTTAGATGCATACAAAAATCAATTTTCAACAGTTTTACAAATAGCTTGCAAATCGCTGAATCCCAATCCCAATCCCAATCCCAATCCCAATCCCAATCCCAATCCCAATCCCAATCCCAATCCCAATCTCAATCTCAATCCCAATCCCAATCCCAATCCCAATCCCAATCCAAATCCCAATCCCAATCCCAATCCCAATCCCAATCCCAATCCCAATCCCAATCTCAATCCCAATCCTAATCCCAATCCCAATCCCAATCCCAATCCCAATCCCAATCCCAATCCCAATCCCAATCCCAATCCCAATCCCAATCCCGTTCCCAAATCCCAATCCCAATCCCATTCTCAATCCCAATCCCAATCCCAATCCCAATCTCAATCTCAATCCCAATCCCAATCCAAATCCAAATCCCAATCCCAATCCCAATCCCAATCCCAATCCCAATCCCAATCCCAATCCCAATCCCAATCCCAATCCCAATCCCAATCCCAATCCCAATCCCAATCCCAATCCCAATCCCAATCCCAATCCCAATCCCAATCCCAATCCCAATCCCAATCCCAATCCCAATCCCAATCCCAATGCCAATCCCAATCCCAATCCCAATCCCAATCCCAATCCCAATCCCAATCCCAATCTCAATCCCATTCCCAATCCCAATCCCAATCCCAATCCCAATCCCAATCCCAATCCCATTCCCAAATCTCAATCCCAATCCCATTCTCAATCCCAATCCCAATCCCAACCCCAATCCCAATCTCAATCCCAATCCAATCCAAATCCCAATCCCAATCCCAATCCCAATCCCAATCCCAATCCCAATCCCAATCCCAATCCCAATCCCATTCTCAATCCCAATCCCAATCCCAATCCCAATCCCAATCCCAATCCCAATCCCAATCCAATCCAAATCCCAATCCCATTCCCAATCCCCATCCCCATCCCAATCCCAATCCCAATCCCAATCCCAATCCTAATCCCAATCCCAATCCCAATCCCAATCCCAATCCAAATCCCAATCCCAATCCCAATCCCAATCCCAATCCCAATCCTAATCCCAATCCCAATCCCAATCCCAATCCCAATCCCAATCCCAATCCCAATCCCAATCCCAATCCCAATCCCAATCCCAATCCCAATCCCAATCCCAATCCCAATCCCAATCCCAATCCCAATCCCAATCCCAATCCCAATCCCAATCCCAATCCCAATCCCAATCCCAATCCCAATCCCAATCCCAATCCCAATCCCAATCCCAATCCCAATCCCAATCCCAATCCCAATCCCAATCCCAATCCCAATCCCAATCCCAATCCCAATCCCAATCCCAATCCCAATCCAATCCCAATCCCAATCCCAATCCCAATCCCAATCCCAATCCCAATCCCAATCCCAATCCCAATCCCAATCCCAATCCCAATCCCAATCCCAATCCCAATCCCAATCCCAATCCCAATCCCAATCCCAATCCCAATCCCAATCCCAATCCCAATCCCAATCCCAATCCCAATCCAATCCCAATCCCAATCCCAATCCCAATCCCAATCCCAATCCCAATCCCAATCCCAATCCCAATCCCAATCCCAATCCCAATCCAATCCCAATCCCAATCCCAATCCCAATCCCAATCCCAATCCCAATCCCAATCCCAATCCCAATCCCAATCCCAATCCCAATCCCAATCCCAATCCCAATCCCAATCCCAATCCCAATCCCAATCCCAATCCCAATCCCAATCCCAATCCCAATCCCAATCCCAATCCAATCCCAATCCCAATCCCAATCCCAATCCCAATCCCAATCCCAATCCCAATCCCAATCCCAATCCCAATCCCAATCCCAATCCCAATCCCAATCCCAATCCCAATCCCAATCCCAATCCCAATCCCAATCCCAATCCCAATCCCAATCCCATTCTCAATCCCAATCCCAATCCCAATCCCAATCCCAATCCCAATCCCAATCCCAATCCCAATCCCAATCCCAATCCCAATCCCAATCCCAATCCCATTCCCAATCCCAATCCCAATCCCAATCCCAATCCCAATCCCAATCCTATTCCCAATCCCAATCCCATTCCCATCCAATCCCAATCCCAATCCCAATCCCAATCCCAATCCCAATCCCAATCCCAATCCCAATCCCAATCCCAATCCCAATCCCAATCCCAATCCCAATCCCAATCCCAATCCCAATCCCAATCCCAATCCCAATCCCAATCCCAATCCCAATCCCAATCCCAATCCCAATCCCAATCCCAATCCCAATCCCAATCCCAATCCCAATCCCAATCCCAATCCCAATCCCAATCCCAATCCCAATCCCAATCCCAATCCCAATCCCAATCCCAATCCCAATCCCAATCCCAATCCCAATCCCAATCCCAATCCCAATCCCAATCCCAATCCCAATCCCAATCCCAATCCCAATCCCAATCCCAATCCCAATCCCAATCCCAATCCCAATCCCAATCCCAATCCCAATCCCAATCCCAATCCCAATCCCAATCCCAATCCCAATCCCAATCCCAATCCCAATCCCAATCCCAATCCCAATCCAATCCCAATCCCAATCCCAATCCCAATCCCAATCCCAATCCCAATCCCAATCCCAATCCCAATCCCAATCCCAATCCCAATCCCAATCCCAATCCCAATCCCAATCCCAATCCCAATCCCAATCCCAATCCCAATCCCAATCCCAATCCCAATCCCAATCCCAATCCCAATCCCAATCCCAATCCCAATCCCAATCCCAATCCCAATCCCAATCCCAATCCCAATCCCAATCCCAATCCCAATCCCAATCCCAATCCCAATCCCAATCCCATACGCAATCCCAATCCCAATCCCAATCCCAATCCCAATCCCAATCCCAATCCCAATCCCAATCCCAATCCCAATCCCAATCCCAATCCCAATCCCAATCCCAATCCCAATCCCAATCCCAATCCCAATCCCAATCCCAATCCCAATCCCAATCCCATTCCCAATCCCAATCCCATTCCCAATCCCAATCCCAATCTCATTCCCAATCCCATTCCCAATCCCAATCCCAATCCCAATCCCAATCCCAATCCCAATCCCAATCCCAATCCCAATCCCAATCCCATTCTCAATCCCAATCCCAATCCCAATCCCAATCCCAATCCCAATCCCAATCCCAATCCCAATCCCAATCCCAATCCCAATCCCAATCCCAATCCCAATCCCAATCCCAATCACAATCCCAATCCCAATGCCAATCCCAATCCCAATCCCAATTCCAATCCCAATCCCAATCCCAATCCCAATCCCAATCCCAATCCCAATCCCAATCCCAATCCCATACGCAATCCCAATCCCAATCCCAATCCCAATCCCAATCCCAATCCCAATCCCAATCCCAATCCCAATCCCAATCCCAATCCCAATCCCAATCCCAATCCCAATCCCAATCCCAATCCCAATCCCATTCCCAATCCCAATCCCATTCCCAATCCCAATCCCAATCTCATTCCCAATCCCATTCCCAATCCCAATCCCAATCCCAATCCCAATCCCAATCCCAATCCCAATCCCAATCCCAATCCCATTCTCAATCCCAATCCCAATCCCAATCCCAATCCCAATCCCAATCCCAATCCCAATCCCAATCCCAATCCCAATCCCAATCCCAATCCCAATCCCAATCCCATACAATTTCCGTGACGCTCTCGATGTTTCCGGTGGTTCAATTTCCACCCCTATTCCAGTCAAAACGTGACGCGACAGATCCGAACAAAATTAATAACATGTCTGGATATGTTCAGCAATGCTATGCAGTGCTGCGATCCGCCGGTTGATCCGTCTGCTGTGGACTGTTCAGTCTTGCTGCGCTAAAATCAGCTGTTGCACTGCCAGATCTGCCAGTTGTTACTGATCCAGTTTATCATCTTTTTGCTACAGTGAACGGGTAAACAATGAAGACTATACTTCGGCATTAGCATGCTTTTCAACATTACTACTGAGAGTTGAACTTTCGGTAGACGAGTTTTTATGGACTAAAGCGAGTAAAACAACAACAACAAATTGGTTATAAAGCCAAACCATGTTTATACTTCTGCGTCGGCTGTACCGGAAAAGCCTTGTTTCAGCTCGGATTGGTCGAAACATAACAAGACTCTACATATATTTTTCCATCGTACAATAATTAGCATCACAAAATCACAATTTTTCACATTTTTGGGAATGTATGGCTAATTTTCCAATCGATTGCTGTAAGAATTAAAAAAAATCTGCCAGACACTGACTGAGTTTTAAGCATTTGAAAAGGGGACATTCAAACTAAATTAAAAAACCTTCTACAGAACTTACGTTTCAAGTTATAAAGTAGGCAATGTATATGATTTTTTCAAGGATTCTCTGTAGAAGGTCTGCAGTCAACTGAATCACCTAGTCTTCTCTCTCCATCAGATATAGTAAGTCGCTATACAAATGTGAGAGCAGGCAATCGTTCAGTTACAAAAATACCCTAGTAACAATATTGGTTTTATCAAAGTTTATATCGCTTAATACAGCCAAAACAGCGCTATAAAACTCTGATAAAACCAGTTTTGTTACTTGGGTAACTTCCACAAGGCATTGTGTGCGGTTGATTGAGGCGTGTATGGAGCATAGAGCTATAGAGAAGCGTAATCGATATTGGTCTTAGGGAAAACTACCTATCTCAGTAGGTTAATAGGCCAAAACACCATGCCGGAGATATCCGAGATTGCGGGTTCGAGTCCCGTCTGTACGAGTAAAATTTTCTCTAGAGTCTAAATCACATCCTCAGCCCGTGTTCTTTATTAGCAACCTCAAAAAAATCACCTACATTGCCTACTTTATAAATTAAGCCATAGGACAAAAAATGTAATTAGTTTATGAAGTAAGAAACAGTTTAGTAAACACAACATGTAAAATAAAACTGAAAAAATAACCAGAATCAGAAAAAAAATTTCAAAAGGTGTAAAGAGAAGGCAAAACAGTCAAAATAAGGACAGTAAGAAATGTAAGAATGTTGAAATTTCAAAGAATTTAAAAAAGCAGAAAAAATTAAATTTAACTAGAAAATCGCCGAGAATCGAAAAGAAATATTTGAATTGAAAATAAGGAATAATTACAAGCAGGATTAAAATACAAACGGGGATTATAGAGGCCATTTTGAAGACAGGTGAAGTAGATGAAACTAATTTATGAACACGGAAAACCCGGAGAGAAAGCAATAAAAAATATAGTAATTGAAATAGAATTGAATCAAGAGAAAAGAACATGAAGGCAAACATAACTGTCAAAAGCCATAAGCAACGCTAAGAAGAGGATTTCATGATTTAGAAATGTGTATTGCTTGCAAAAGTATGTTGAGCCTAATTCAAGTTTCATGTACCGACAAAAAAAACATCAGAATGTCAGTGAAGCAATCCACGATTCCGGTTCCACATCCGGGTTATATCATCTAGGCTCTGCTAAGCTGCTTATCTACTCCCGCCCAATTACCTCCTAGTGACAATTAACGACATTCACGCATCCTTGCCCGCAACCAGAAGATAAAGTGAGGAAATTTGTTCAAATTTAGAGCTAGCATGACAGTTTGCTATGTTCAGCCATCATCGCACCGGGGTTACCCGGTAGCTTTTTTTTCTCTCCTTCTACTCCCGCGCTTCCATCCAGCACAAACCCCAGGTAGTCCGGGATCGAGTGCCGGAGTGGTCGGCAGCAGCGTTGGCTAGCGCAAACGAGCGCAAGACTGATGGCCACGTGGGAGTTGTCCGAAAAAGGTAAAAGTTGTAATCACTGGCAAATGGGTGCGGCAATCAGCAGCACCGCAACGAGCGCTCGAGCATCGACCGTAAAACAACGGCCAGGTTGATGGGAGCGAGTTTATTTGCGAACCATCCGAACGTCGTCGGCTGAGTCCCTGCCGGTCGTTAGCAGCCGGGGTCAGGTACCCAACCGAACATGTGCGCTTCCGCACCGGTCGGTATTCCTGAGGGGGGTGCGGATATGTGTACGGGTCGGGCTTTTTTTTTGTCTGTGGTCATGAAATATGAGACCCAGAAGACGCCCTACAGTGGCATCTGGTGTTAGATTGGGGTCAATTATTTTAAGTAAATGAACGAAACTCCGGGCTGGCGAAACTTTTCCATTTGCTATAGTGCTGTTGGTTTTTGTTGTCCGTAAAAATTGATGTGCTTGAGTGGTACATTGTTGGTGAGATATTTTTTTTATTATTCTACTTTATACTTGCAGATAAAATGGTTGCAGGTATTGTTGAATCACGTGGCTACCGAAACAACATGTTTTGTACATCTAATGAGAGATAATCTCGTGAAAACATCTGAGCATTATTATGGAGTTCGAAACAGATCAGCTTCACGTAATCAAATGTTTTACGGTAGACATATGCATGTTCCGCGAAATCACTATGAAATTGCGGCAGAATCAGCGAAGTCAAAGTCGGATCCACTCTACTATTGGAACATTGCAATTATAACCAGGAAAAAGTACACTGTGCCAACCGAACGGAACTGTACGGTTTTAATCCCGGTACGCAATCACAATGCAATTATGGTTGCCGCAGTGGACGTCTAATGGAAATCTGAACCACCATACAAAGCTCGGCCGCTGGCTGGCTGATGCTGCTGTTGCTGGTTAGCCGATCGGTTGGCTGCGGTGCGGTCGTTTCTCGCCACATGCTTCCCAAAGCTTTGCCTCGTTTTCCGCTTCGATTGCTTCGACTCTCTGGATGGTTGCAGCCGATTAATTGAGTCTCGACTCTCGAGTAGGTACTTTGAAGTTTTCTCTGCTGGAAAAGGATTGCGGGAGGGACCGTGCGTTGCTGCGTTGCTATGGGTGCCTATTCAAAACTGAGTACGCATTGCATACGGAGCGAACGGAACGCTGCTCGGAAGCGGGTAATTTAATCAAACGAATGTATGAGCATATTGAAATGATTAGAAATCGAGGGATCCATAATTTCTTCTTTCAAAAGGGGGACGTTTAAGGCTTACTTGACTTTTGTGCTTCCGCATTAAAAAAATTATCCATCAAGTGCTTAGCCGTGTCCATTCGCAGCCTGAGCCGAGGACAGTTCCAAGGCCAAGGCATCGGTTTTCTGAGATGCACGTGGGGTAATTGACTACTTTTAAAGCGTGAAGACTAGAGCGTTGAGTATTATGCTAACTTACCGTGTCGTTTTAATTGAGAAAGCAAGAAAAAAACGGACGCATTTAGCGAAATAAAAATCAACTTTTGTATTGAGATAACTAATCTGGCCCTTAATATATTTGAAATCTTCGATACCTTTTTAACATAAACCATTCTCAAACATGAGTCTTGAGCTTGAGCTTAATTGATCACCACCGGTTGCCACCTCGTTACTGACCAGGATCGACCGGAATTGTACATGGAATTTATCAATTATTGCTAGACTCACCAGATTTTCTCGGGATAAAAACGGGACAAATGGGTTCAAAAAGCGGGACACATGATAAAATTGATTTTTGAAAATTCTTACCAACCAAAGCATGCAAACAATTAAATTGCTTTGATGCACTTACCCGATCCTAAATTTGTCCTGAATTTGTGTGATTTTTTGCAATGAGTTCCTGAAATTTGTCACATGATGATCGAGATTTTGACTAACAATTATCATGGTCTCAACTTTCAATCGCGACTTTTTCGTCAGTTCACGATAGGGGATGTCCTTCCAGTGCGGTACTGTCAGGAAGGCACAAAACGTACTCATTAATATTTAAAAAATCCTGGCTGCTTGGAAACCTATTTTCCATTTAGGAAGAGTTTCAATGTAAAGCTCTATGTAAGATTTTTTCAAGGAGTAACCGAAAACGGTACAAAATGGCAAAAAACGGGACGGTTAAAAATAGTCGAAAAAACGGTACTGTCCCGTTCAAAACGGTACGTCTGGTCAGCCTAATTATTGCGCTTGGGATTTTAGCTATTCGATGTGCATCTACAATGAACCCCTGCATCCTGATCAGTACCGACGCCTGCCGGTCCAGAATGTAGAACAAAGAAAGAAAGGAAAGGAAAGTTAATTCGATACTTGTTGCTACTAGAGACCGGATATACTCCTGCACACTCCACAAATATTACGGGTATGGGGGAGATATGACTTAGTTGTTTGTCACGTTTCTTTTACAAAAGTTCTTCGTAGGCATTTAGTGTATCGCGGTTCTAAATCTATCGATTGCGAGAGGGCGACGATGGCGCGTTCGTCTACCCCAATCCAATACCGGAGACGTACAAATGTTCACTAGACTGGGACACAGTTGTATGGGAAAAAAGCGTAGGTGTAATTTTTTCGCTCCAATGCACTTTTCGTGTTGCTTATGGGTCCTGTAACAACTGTGTAACTTTTCAGATCGATCGGTGGAACCCCTGATTTGCGCCCGATTTTTAAAGTTTCCATACGATTTTATATGGGAAAATCCACTTTTTTAAAACTTATCCTCTAGAAATTTCCAGTTGGCTCCTAAAAATATACCAATACATGGTATTTGTAGGAAATTTTCCTGGAAATAATTCTTCTGAAGACTGTAAGGCGCTATAAAATTTGTAGAAAAAGTTATTCACCTTAAACTGATCGAATGTCTGACGAACGGCTCAACATTGAATTTTTCCAGCAACACTGCTGCAGCATGCTGCTGTTGCAAACTCAACAACGTGATGAGAAACAGTTTCGCGTAGAATTAAGCTTGAAAGCGTGATTTTTTGCTCATAGTATCTTCGGAGAAAATGCCTAGAATATCAATCCCTATATTTTGATAGTATTCGTTGTGTGATTCATACCCCTAAAAGTGATAAGTCAGCTTTCTAAACACCCCTACGTAGTGAAAAACATTTTCGTGTGGGATTAAGCTTGAAGGTATGATATTTTGCTCACGTTATCTTCATTATCGGAGAGCTTGATTAAAATATTAATTATTAGGTTTTAATGTAGATTGATTACTCCCCCTAAAAGAGGGAAGTAAACTTTTTAAACACCCACGTCGTGTCACTCTGGTGTCTTTCAGAAAAGAGTTTGGTAGATACATAGCTACAATTTGTGCAGATACATGGCTAGCAGGTCACTACGAACCACGGTAAATGAAGTCTATTTAAAAAGAGAAAAAGAGAGAATTGATCTTTGGGCGGGATGTTGGTTGAGCGGGCACCAAGGTGGGCCGCTGAAAGATCCGAAACAACTGGAAAAGGGTAGGTTTTCAAAGTTTTTCTTTAGCTCCCCGTGTTGATTGCAAACCGCTGTCTGTTGAAAATGGAAACATCTTTGGCTCCAACTTAATTTTTTATTTCTGATAATTATTGCAATTTATGTTGATTAAAACATATAGCATAGCAGCATAGCATAGCATAGCATAGCATAGCATATTTGATCGCCCGTGTGTTGCCCGCGATTGAGCAGAATCAGCTGAAATTGCACAAAGAACCGTCAAAATGGTGCTTAGGAGTAGCAAGCCATTTTCAGTGTACAATTCCTGGTGATCTTTCTTTTCACTGATCAATAACGTAGCTGGCCACGCCCAATGCAGATCAATCGAGGAAGGGATATCGGGAATGTTAGTTTAATACTTGTTGCTACTAGAGACCGAGGAATCCTCTGCATCATCCACAAGTATCAAAGGAAGGAATTAGTGTTAGTGGAAAGGAATTGATCTGGATCCATCGAGGTTGATGGTGCGATCTTTCCTACACAAATTCGCGCACGATATGGTTACTTCTCGGTCTCTGGGCAACCGGCCACCAGGAGACGATATAAATAGAACCACGCCACGATCGCTGCATCGGCATACAGGAGAATTGAAGTTTCTAGTTATCTTCGGCAACCTACCAATCGTTAACAGTTTGTATCACACTAAACTTCGCGTTTCATCCTGTGAGCTTTTTAAATTTACCTTGAAACGAATGGATTTCGTAAAACGCAACAACCGCACGCCAAACGCAAACTACTGGTACCAGTGAAAAATATCATACCGCGTTGTTTCGTGACATGATGGATAAGCGCTCAAAAAACCGACAAAGCGCGTAAGGGGGAAAAGTCTCTGACCAAAGAGCCAATACGAGGCACACCCGAGCGTTGTACGATGTAAGATCATTGATGCGTGGTTATTGGACTTCGAAACCGATGTATGAGGATAGTCACACTGAGCGCGGTCAAAATACCGCGCGCAAATCCTAATGTAAAACTAGGTTACTCATGCACCATTCTTGTCTTGAGTAATAATGCGGTTCGGGGAAGAAAACCGACCAGGGTTACCGGCTAAGAATATTTGCCTAAAAACGTGGACTTCACGGAAAATTTTATATAAGCTATAATACCTACTGAGTATAAAAACTGGCAGAGTTGCATGCCTTCAAAGCAAGAAAACTTAGAAAAATGCCAATATGCATATCAAACAAAACAGAGTTAGAAGTTCATTTACAAAATGCCAAAACAATCGCTATCAACATTCAGTCGCATGGTATGATGTTATACCGACCAACGAGATTTTCAAAATAGATTTAAAAAATGTTGTTCAGGTTTTGCACCATTCGTCCAAAAGCTAGTTAAATCATAAAATTGGAGCGTACCATCGAATAGAATACACGTAAAGACTTGGAATGGATCAGATAGCTTGAATTTGAGCTTGATCTACTGAGCTTGAGCTACTGATCAGAATCAGTCGCAATTGTACATCAGATAATAATTTTTTCGCGCCTGCATGCTAATCAAAACTGACACCTGGCGGTCAAATAAAGGAAGCAAATGTTAGATCAATGCTAGTTACTACTAGTTACTACAAGTTTATAAAAAGGCAAATATGGATACGAAACAAAGTAGAGTTCTAAGTTTATTAGCAAAATACCAAACTGATCACAAATGAAATGCGGTTATCATGGACGGCGTTTGTATGTTTCCAACTTAACTATTCAAAAAAGTGTATATGTACAAATATTATTTGACCGAACTAAGCAAAGCTTTTTGACAAAATGTTAAACTAATAACGATTAGTTGGTGTGGTCAGTGTGGACTCATGTTGGCCCGACTCACACGAATTGAACATAATCATCCAAGAGTACACTATTAGTTCAAAAGCTACGAAATCATAAATTGAATTTTAGTTTCAGGTTCATGAAAAATTAAAATAATAATAATGAGCAATCCTATTGCGCACGCATGCCGAGCAAATTGTTGAAAACACGGCAACACTTCGCATCGACTTCATCATGTTTCGACACACACACACAAGCAAACTTCAATCCAAGCAACCATCATCTCTCTTCACGCCTCACACGCAGCCAACACAAATGTACACGAATGCACTAATCACCACGCAGCACAAAAGGCAGAAAAAAACAAATTCTCTCTCGCTATGCTGTTCAAATCGAATGGAAGAAAAGTTGTGTGCTTTAACATAGGTAGTCAGGCCTGAAACACGTCGAACGCCAAAGCGAGCGATCGGGCGAGACTCCCGCCGCAGCTCAATAAACAGCCGTAAGTAGATCTGTTCACCAACCTACGGCAAGAATCCTACCGGACCGCCCGCGCCGGCGTCCAGCATGTTTCAGGCCTCACAGTTTCACTGTAAATGTAAAATATTATCAACACCAATACTTAGCTTCTGATTCCTGTCTCTCCAGTTGCATTTTACGAGCCAGCTGAAGCAAAAAGGTTTACTCTTTGCTGCGTGCAAAGCTCAATGGGGGATAAAAAGAAATAAACAAACACAATCCTATAATCGATGTCAGGAGAGGACGTATGATAGAGCCCATTTCTTCTCAATTTACGGCTTCCACTTCCCTCTCAATTCACTAACACTACCGTTCACTTGGTAGAAATGAAAGCGTACACAAATGGCGAGCGAACTATATCTTCTGTGCCAATTTATACTGCATAATCAATTCCATTTTTGATCTTCTAATTTTCACTCCACTATAATTAATGCAATTTATGTTGATTAAAACATATACAAAAATTCAACAAAAAAGGTTATCACCTTTCAATATTTCAGAGGCTTCTGTTGTCTGTGGGATTCGACAACTTGTAGCAAATAATTCTGTTGATCGGGATCTTTTGTTATTTTGTTGTTGTAGTCGCTGACAAGCTTCACGGCCCTTTCTGCAAAATCATTCACTACTGCAATTGCCTTCACGCGTTCTTGTGCTTCCAGATATTGTTTATTTGATTGCCATTTTTCAGGTTTTTCTTTAAGAAAGTCCGTGGAGATTTTCATGATTTCGAAAAATCGTTTCGTTGCCTTTGTTACAAAGTTAGAAAGTGTAGAGTTTTTCTGAATGTTATCAGCCTTTACTAAGACTTTAGCATTCTCAAGCTGTTTTGCCTTCTTAAGTTTTTTTTTGCTTCTGTTTACCTTTTTTCGCTACTAGAACAGACGAATGTCTTCTTCTTCCTCACCTGTGTATACCTCATTGGTTCGTAGTGACCTGCTGGCCATGTATCTGCGCAAATTGTAGCTATGTATCTACCAAACTCCTTTCTGAAAGACTCCAGGGTATGATCTATTGAATTGGCACCAGAACCCAAGTTGTCACACGAGGTGGGTGTTTAGAAAGTTTACTTCCCTCTTTTAGGGGGAGTAATCAATCTACATTAAAACTAAATAATTAATATTTTAAGCAAGCTC